>NC_064285.1:15958180-16109698 GCF_019186545.1 Solanum stenotomum
TCAACAAGTTGGGGGTTTATCAACCGAACTCGTGGGATTCGTAAAGATCTAACCTACCCCATACAGAAATAAGGAAAATCGAAGATTGCAACTTTACTTGGATGGAAAAGCTGTCTCGTCTGAGATCTTCTCCGTGGTTATGGATACACGGCATCGGTGAGAGCTTTGTGATGCGAAGAAATGATTCCACAACGGAGAGCTCAGCTAAGAAATCCTTTGAAGATCGACATCTCCGGCGTTGTTTTGAGATGAAGATTGCTGTCAAGAACTTTCCTAATTGAAGCAAATTGGAGAATCACTTCAATCTATTCACTGTAACTTTTTCCTTTTTTGTTTTTTGGTTTTGCTTTCTTTTATTTTATTTTATTTTGTGGTATGTTGAACCTTTTTATTTTAATAAAATATATCCACTAAGATCTACTTAGTGATATTAAAAAAAAATGGTGATGGACTTCATTGTTCTAAGGTTCCTAAAAAGTATCTAAACTAAGCTAGTCTTAAAAGTCTAAAAATAAGACCCTAGTCGGTTCAAAGAAACTATCCTAAGAAAATACAGAAAACAAAGGTCGAGGAATCGAAAATAAAAATAAATAAATAAAGCATAAGAATAATCTAACGACTTAGAAATCTACAAATATAGCAGTAATACAATCCAAAAGTATCCAAACCAACCCTGTATAAACAAGTATTAGCTCATACAATAACAACCCACATCATCCTCAAAATGATCAATACAACTCGATAATGAAGAAAGCATATAGGGAAATGGAAAGGAATAGACCCTATGACCTTTGGTAAATGCAAAATACAAGAAAATATGATATACAACATATTCTTTTCCACCCCACACTTAAATCACATGGGAACTGTTATCTTCTGATCTAGCCCCTTGGGCTTAAGATGCTCGACCTTCACCTATTGACAGTTGGAACACTAAGTCACAAATTCGGAGATATCTTTCTTCTTCCCATGACACCAACAAATTTTCTGAGATCATGATATATCTTGGTCCATCTAGAATGAATAGAATTATAGGAATAATGTGCCTCCGATAGCTGTGTTGGTCGGAAAAAAATTTGACCTATTAGGTTGGTTTTTCAAAAATAATTATTCGAAATTTCTGACCTCGGGAGGTCAGTTGTTTGTTACTCATGTGATTGTTTTTTAAAATTACAAAATAATAAAATGCACTATTCGGGGTTTGAGATGCTTATTAGTTAAAGACTTTTTTAAAAAAGAAATATACTCTTTAAATTTTCTTTTAATATATGGCCTTTTGAAGTAAATATTTTAAAATGATAACTTTTTGCGAAATTTAACGTTCAAAGATCAATTTTTGCAAAAGGAAATAGTTAAAAATCAACCTCGAGAGATTAATTCTGCAATCCCAAAGTTTAGCGCTAAAAAACCCAATCTCGATCTCTTTTGAGGTTGATTTTAAGGAGTTTTTAATAGTGTGACTTATGACCGCTTTTTTTATGAAAATACTTTTCTTCATAAACAGTACATCCTAAAAGGAGAAAAAGAAAAAGAAAATGTACTTGTAATTTGAGAGTACTTATTTCTTTATGTAATAAGAAAATGCATAATATGAATATCTATATTATCCCTTGGGTTACCCATTTTTTATTCATATCAAATGTGAACAGGTCAGATATTATATCTATTTTTATCCAATTCATTTTCGATCAGTCTGTCTATCACCCCTATTTTCATCCCTCTTTATACTCTCCTTGTGCCTCACTAAGTGCATGATGTTCTATTATTTTGGTTTTTATTGATTTGAATACATACAATTCATGAACCTTTTTGTCAAATATCCAAGTTGGTATAATTTATTTAAAATACATTGTAATTTTAAGCAATATTGATTGGTTCAAAAACTAGCATACATAGTTAGAAGTTTATTTTTATCTACTATTAACAAGAGCATACTATTTAAAGTTTTTATTTTCCCTTTTCCATATAGTTAGCATGAGAGTATTGAGAGTCTAACTAGATAGTAGTGGTCATTACCTTTGCTCCTTTCCTATAGAGAAGGGCTATGAGTCATAATTTTGTTGGACAAATTGAAATCCACTTGGCATTACCCAAACTATCTTCCCCTTTTCTTTCTCCTCTCTTGCTTCCTCTGTCTATTCTGTTTTCTTCATCCATCTAATTTGATCTCTATGTTTTAATCATGTTGAAACTAAATTCTCCTTAAATCTAATGAAAATAATAATATTCCCTATTCTTTGTACACAATCCATTCCTCAAATTTCACATTCAATTACTTTACCAATTTCTTAAAATGATTAGAGTGTCACATTTCCTCCAAATACTTGTACATTTTTCATGTAACAATCCTAGTCCCATTAATTGGTGATTGTTCATTCTATCTTAGATCTTACATAGATCTTTTTTTTGTTTTTGGTGATCTTATAATGGTGTAAGATATTAGAAGAGATATCTTAAAACAAGATTAGGAATCACACATTGTTATGATTATATTATTAATAATTCTTATATCATAGTACTAGATAGAAATTAAAGTAGTCTCAGAAAATGAAGCATGAAACACATCAAAATCAGATTATCTCAGCAAAACTTTTCAATTCTCAAAGGTATATCCATAGCCTTATTGTGTATTTTCTTTTCTTTGGTTCTGGTTTGGTTATAGGAATATCATTAACCTTCTATCTAAAAGATGTTCCAATCACATTAAAGAAAAAACTATTTACTATCCAACCATCTCCTCCATTAATAGTACCACCAAAATCGCGCCCTCCTCCATCTCCTCCATTGAATCAAGAACAAGGCGTGACGATGAATAATAATATCAAGAAGAAAATCCCGGGTGTTGGTAGAATAGGATTAACAGATTATATTAAGCCTCCTGAAGCAATGCATGATATGATGGATGATGAGTTAATATGGAGAGCTTCAATGGTTCCTAAGGCTAAGATATTCCCATTTAATCGTACCCCAAAGGTCGCGTTTATGTTTCTAGCAAGAGGTAGTTTACCATTAGCACCACTTTGGGAACGATTCTTTAAAGGACATGAAGGACGTTACTCCATTTATATTCATTCTCAACCATCTTTCAAAGGGGATGCACCTGAAGAGGGACCAATTTTTCATGCTCGAAGAGTCCCAAGTAAGGTATGTTACTAGTAGTAATTGCAATTATTCATATTTTATGTGTGATCTTGTATACTGTCTCTATTCATTTTTACTTGTCCATTATTGCAAAAATAGATTTCCACTTTTATTTATCACTTTTAACGTATCAAGAAAAGATAATTAAAAAAAATTTCCATACTAACCCATAGAATTAATTGCTTATTCCCAGTATTATTTTTTAAGACATAATACTAAACATCAATTAATAGGGATAGTGTGGTAAAATAGTCATGTCAATTATTGTTTTCTATAAGTTTGTCAAGTTCAGATATAACAAGTAAAAGTGAATCGGACAGTATGTGTGGAACACTATTGAGCTATAACCATTGATCGCACTTTAGTCCTTTAGTGAACCAATATACTTTGTCTTTGGGCTTGAATTGGCCCAGTCTCACTGGGAAGGCCCGTTCATAATGGCCTTCCAAGTGAATTATTGTTCATTTTTTTATTTTTATGATGCGACTATTATTTGAAATATGTAACATTTATGATCAATGGATGGAATATTTAATTTGATAATATCTTCTTTATTGAAAAAATATGTAGAGAGTAGATTGGGGAGAATTCAGCATGGTTGATGCAGAACGGAGGTTACTAGCCAACGCGTTACTCGACATGTCAAATGAACGTTTTGTGCTTCTTTCAGAGGCTTGCATTCCCTTATATAATTTCACAACTATCTACACCTACATCATGAACTCCACAAAAACCTTTGTGGAATCCTATGATGAATGGGGTCCCGTTGGACGGGGCCGCTATAATAGTCAAATGACACCATGGGTGACAATCGAGCAATGGAGAAAAGGGTCTCAATGGTTTGAGCTCAATAGAGAAATCGCGCTCGATATGATCACCGATCAAAAATACTTCAATTTATTCAAAGATTTTTGTAGGCCAGCTTGCTACTCTGATGAACATTATTTACCAACTTTTGTCACCATGAGATATTGGTGGAAAAATGGTAATAGAACGTTGACTTGGGTTGACTGGACAAAAGGTGGACCCCACCCTACAAAATTTGCTAGAACTGAGGTAACAAGGGAGTTGTTACACCAAATGAGAACTGGAATTCAATGTATGTATAATGGAGAGCCTACAAGTATGTGTTACCTTTTTGCAAGAAAGTTCTTACCTAGTGCATTGGATAGGCTTTTAAAGTTTGCTCCTAAGGTCATGATGTTCGGTTGATCAATATTTTATTGTATCGTATCGCTTTCATAGGGAGAGACTTGTGCCTATAACGAACGGTCAACTGATTGCAATGGGAATATTGACCTTTCGTTTGATTTGTTTCTTAGATAGGTAATTTAGATGACGCACTGTTTTTCCTAACATTGTTTTTATAAAATTTTGTTGGAGCTAGTTTGGATTAAAAAGAAATAAACCAAAAGAAAATCCAATATGTCATGTAATTCTTTAATTTTTTAACATTTTAGTTCGTTATTATTTCTTAGTTGTAGCCTAGTAGGCCCTTGTTTGGTCGGATAGATCCTACCTCATTTTCAATGGGACAGTATTGAACAAAAGTTACTTATGTTCTTCTTTTGTTAGTACATTGATTTGTATGTTGTGGGTGGAGATAGATTAAATTATATACTGAGAGATGTTAGATTAATTAAATTCTGCTTGGAGTTGTGTATTAATTATTTATTTTAATATCATGGTGAGTGAAAATGTTTTGCTTCTTTTTATTTTGATCAAAAGATTTTCTTTTACATACTTTGCTTTCGGATCTTATATGCTCTTTATTAATCATTTGGCCCTTCGGCCTGTCACGATCCAAATTATTGGATCGTGCAGGCACCTAGGGTTCTAGATTAATTAATTGATAGTGGGTTTGTTGTGAAAAGCATTTTCATGGCCCCTTACATACAATTGAGTCATCAACTAATTTTGTTAGGGGTTCACAAGTTAATATATATATATTTATTTAATTTTCTAATACAAATACAAGATCTACAGAAAAGCTACTAGATTAGTCCGAACCTATCAACCCCATTTAGCTCCGCCTTTATTACCACTCCTTCTCATTTGTTACGATCCTGACCCATCGTGAGTGACACTCACATTAATCCTTCGGTGGAAGTACCAATACCAACCCCAAGCTTAACCATTAGACCTTTTAAAAAGCAAAGTCATGTTATTAAATACTAAGAAAATTGTTTTAAACAATTATAGACCAAATTCTCATAAACTCGACCAGTCAACAAAACAATTGCGGAATGAACTCTCCAGAACCTGAAAGTCATAGTAGCAAAATATCTAACAAGTCTAGAATATAAGGATGCAACCCAATTAGAAAGCATACATCTTAAGTCTAATATGTCTATGTCGAAAAAAATGGACATCAAGATAGGGAAATATTCATGGCATCCCGAAAGAGGTAGTTCACCCTTGAATTCAGATATTGCGCATCTCACTACTGAGGTCTCAAACCATCCATCTAAATATGTCATGTACTAAACAAATTTAGAGAAAATGCAGTATCAATATACAACCAAACTAACTGGTAGGATTATCGGCTAGTTCCAATATCCAAAACATGAAGAGCCAACCACAACTTAGTAAGCAGATAATACACAATTACTAACATAAGTACAACATAGCCTAGACTCCCAGTTCTTACCTAAATTGATATGCATAACCAACATGTATCATCATAACACAAAAATTCAGTGTGGTTCTCTCATTCAACCCATACATACAAATTGTGTAACGATCGGTTTCCGTTACAAGAAACCTCAGACAAGGAGAAAATAAACCATCACAAAGGTCCGAGCTAATAACCTACAAAAAAATGTAGTAGCAAGGAGTGAGTACCAAACCACACGGTACTCAGCAAGTAAACTTCTAAACACAAGCTAAGAGGATAAAATACGGGTACTCCTTACACACCAACCGAACCTCCATAACTACAACCTGCATAAAACCAGCCCAACCTAACAGTTCACCGTTACATAGCAGCCAACTCAACAACAATCACTTTAACAAATTACATATCCTCAACATTCATCAATCACAACTTTCACAAAAAGGCACTCACAAATATCAGCAAGATACAAGATAAAGTTCATCAAATAGAGGTAATCAAATATCAAGTACTTTTCAACCACAAACAAAACACATAATCATCAAGAATGAAGAATGGCATGAGATGCAATGCAATATGACACCATGAAATGATATGCCTCAAAATACCAAGTACTCTCTCAACCATATATACATGATACTCCTCGAAAATACATCGAGAGTTCATGACCCATGGGGGACTCGCGAGGTCCATATACTGATACGGACGATCTCCACGTGTCTGTGTGGACGATCTCAACGCACTATCATAAGATCAAACAATCCCCAGCACGGACGATCTCCACGTGCCCAACTTATAATCATAATCAATTCCTCGCACAGACGATCTCCACGTGCCTAAATTATAATCATACTCAATCTCAACATCTCCACGTGTTAGACCTTTACTCATACCCAATTTTATGTCAATGCATGTGCACAATGATATCAATTAAAGGGGATGATGCAACATCTCAATAAATCAAATGTCGCTATGACATATAATCACCTAAATTATCACAATTATACGGTTCAGTAAAGAACACAATCACACATAATAAATCAAGTCAATAATATATCAACTAATGCCCATATGCTTTGGCATTCTCGGATTACAATCCCCATTCTATAGTAATAAAATTTCCCTTTAACACCGGTACTCGTACCATTCTCCACACATCACACACAAACAATTAATCACATTGCCTTTTATTACCCCTTTTCATCATTAGAATTAATCAAGGTGGACAAGTCAATCCATCACCAAGTCCCATTACCACCAAACACATATTATAAGGAAATACACAAATTTCATACACTTAACAAGGGTTTAGAAATCCACTTGCCCCAAATAACCGAACAATCACTTCGAGACTTGAGCCTTCCCTTTTCACTGAGATTCCAAGTCAATGCAATCTATTCAAGTACATAATAACAATAAGATTTCAAAACTAACAACACCCATATTACCATAGGTTTAGCCTAGACCCAAAAACTCACCCCAAACCTCAAATCAAGTTCTTAAGTTTCAAGCCTAGGGTTAAGTCTAATTTCCTCCAAATATCATAAATCTAATGATATTCATATTATACAACAGTACACCTATTTTTCAATTACATTCACCCCATCTATAAAAATCGAGAACTAGATCATACCTATAAAAAATATTTCTACGATGAACTTAACCCATCAAATAGTAACAACTACATAGAATTTACACCCATACACCTTTCCTGTAATCACTTTAGTTTGACCAAGGATTACCAATGATTAGTTGCACTCACCGTCCAACAATTACTCCAAAACTATTGATCATTGATGCCATATTGATATTCCACTGAAATTGGCATATTGCCGATGCATTAACATTAACTTCTCCAAAGCTAACTAATAACATATCACGTAGTCACTATATAATTATTAACTAATCATCATTCAATCACTTATAACCCTGCAAATTATTTTTCTTAAATCACGAACAGGATATATGATTTGAATTCAACATTGAGGCTACACTTTATCCCTCCAATAATAATAAAAAAAATACTACTATGACCCTCCGTTAATTAGGAATTAGCTAATCATCTACAATATATATCAATTTGAAAATGATTACCTCAAGGTATTGCTCCTATGCGACGACCCCAGAGTATTCCCCCATTTTTTTTCAGCTTCTTGTTTTTAGTCGCACGTTTAGGTCAGTTTTCTTCCACCTCTTTCTTTTCTTTTTTAAATTAATTGTGTATTAAAAGTAATAATTCCTACTAATCTATTTAAATATTTTAGACTTGGCCCATTATTATTAATAATAAATAAATTACCCGCAAATTAATTAACTAGTTAAATGACTATTCAAAATTATAAAAAGAAAGACATTTCGGGTCCGGGTCATTATATATATATATGACATTTTTTAGGCCTGAAATTTTATTTATATTTTTGTAGTTTTTTTGTTTTTAAATTTTATATTATTTTTTTAAATTCTAAAAGACTGAAAATTTCACTGTCAAATTTTATTGAATATCAAAGTGACCATATAAAATTCCATTCATCATCAATCATTCTGTTTTTTTTTTTTACTTCCTTACCTTAAGTTGATCATTACTCTCATTTATATCATTTCCTTAAAAAAAATTTAAAATTTATTTATCTATAAGGTATTGAAATAATATGGAAAGTTATAAAAAAAAAAGGTTGATTCTCTTTTCTGATAAAAAAGAATAATATGATAGTTTGAAAAAGAATGAGAAGGCAAGGCATAAAATTGAGTAAAAAGTAAAAGGAAGGAAAAGGAAAAAATAATAATTAAAAATACTACCATAAAAGAAAACACAAAAAAGGAAAGGGAGTTATACGTTACACTTTGTTTTATTTTGTTTTACTAATTACATCATTTTCTTTCTATTTTTTTACTTAACATTAAAATAGAAAAAAAATTATAAAAATATATAAACTAAACTTTCAAAGAATATTTTAATTTTTATTAACATAGCACATACATAAAAAAAAATATTTTAAAAATCAAGAATAGGAGAGAAAAAATTAATTATAATTCTTGATCAAAGAAATATTTTTCATATAAATTTTATAGATATAAAAATTAAGAAAGAATAGAAATTTCATAAACAATATTAAATTATGATAATAAGAAAGAGAGATGAATAAAAAAAATCTTGGGAAACTTTAAAAATAAAAGGTAGAAAGAAAAAGTAATAAATGTAATAATGTGAGGAGAGAGATAAATAAAATATTTGTTTTTTTTTTTAAGTTTTAACTAATTTTTTAGATTAAAAGATAAATAATTGTAAAGAAGAATTTTTTTGTGAATGTTAATAAGAATAAATTATGATGATAACGAGGAGAGATAATAAAATTTTCATTTTTAAAAAACTTTACAAATAGAAGGTAAAAAAGTGAATTTTAAAATAATAATAACTTATAATAATGATGAGGAGAGATGAAAAATAATAAATTATATTAATGGTAAGAAGATAGATAAATAAGGTAAATATATTTATCATAATCATAATATAAAGGTGTGTCTACTAATTAAGATACTAGCTATTTATAACTTCTTTTGAATTTTTAAACATAAATATAAATAAGAAAAAAATATTTAAAAGTAAAAAAAAGGAGAAAAAAGGATAATTTAAATTCTTGGTCAAATATATATATATATATATATATATATATATATATATATATATATATCAAGAGAAAAATGTAAAAGAAAAGAAAAGGATTTATTTAAATAATAATAATAATAAAAATTAATAATAGTGATAATAAGGAGAAGAAATAAATAAGATTTTCTTTCGACAACAAAAGGGAAATTAAAAAAAAATGTTTTATAGCAACAACGAGAAAAAACAAAAAAGTAATTATAATAAATTATACCAATAGTGCAGAGAAAGATAAATAAAATATTTAAGATTATTTTTTAAAAAAAGAAATTATAAATCAAAGGAAAGAAAATAATTAAGAAAAAGAGAATTTTTAATAAGAAAAATTAATTATGACAATAATGAGGAGAGATCAACAAGAATTTTTATTTTAAAAAACTATAAAATAGAAGGTGGAAAAAAGTAAATTGTAGTAGTAGTAATGATGAGGAGAGGTGAAGAGAAATAAATAAAATATTTTTAATTTTTTTTTTTTTTTTTGCAGATTTATAAATCAAAAGATAGTAAAAAAAATTTCAAAAAAAAAAAGATAAATGATAATCCTGACCAAAGTGAGGTTCTGCATCAATCTTTTATCTTACACCTTTATATTTATTGAGATATGAATCATTAATTATAGTACTTAAGAATGATTAATAAAAAAATTATTTGTGCGTAATTGCAATACAAATTTAAATTTTTTCTTTTATCTTGTGTTGCAATTTATTTCTATTTTCTACATTGAATAGATAAATTTTCGATGAATATTATGTATGATAAATATTTAAAAAGTTATATTTTTTATACAAAATTTACTTGTACGACTTTGCTACAATAAACATTTAGCCCGATGACCATTTGTGTTCTTTTCATTTTGTTCAAAAAATCAACCACATCATATAATATATTTAATATTGTATGATCCATTTTTTTCAAGTGCATCAACAATTCTTCAAAACGATTATGATTCAATTAAAATAAAATATTTATTATTTTAAATTACGATTCTAATCAATAGCAAAAAAAATTCACACTATATTGAATTATTTCAACAGTTATTATTACATTGCTTAAATTGTATTTAATAATAACTAGAACTTAAAATTTAAATCTGTTTGAATTTGAAAGTTAGAAATGATTTTTAAAATATTTTTGATATTCAGATATAAGAAATGATTTATTTAAATATTTTAATTATTTTTTTCTCATCGCGCGAAGCGCGAACATATTCACTAGTGATGAGATAAAACAAAAAAGAACAATGATGAACGTGTCTAGAAAATAGAAAGAGAAAATTAGAAAAAAATTAATTTTCAAGAAAAATAAATATGACTATCTATTGCCAAATAAATATTTAAAAAAGTCTTTTTTGCCAAAAATTTTTTAATTAAAAATGAGCAATTTATTGCCAATTAAATCTATAGTTTGTCAACTTGTCATGCTATGCAATTTTTTCTTTATTTTTCTGTATATAAATGAAATTCACCCTAATATATATTGGATATGTACTTGCCTGAGCTCTTATATATAGTACTCCATATTACCTGAAAATAATTCAAACAGGTGTAGATTTTACTTTAACCCACTAGGTTTCAATCTCAATAATCAAAATTCTACTAGGTAGACCCATTGAAAGAAGAAAACACTCTTTACTAAAAGATTTTTTATTTTCAAAACTCAAATTCTAAATATTTGATTAAGGACACAAAGGTTTCAACTAATCTAATTGAATTTTTGTCTAAAATCATCCCCAAGTATAACCCAAATTTAAGATACATCCTTATGGTATAAATGTAAACAAAAAATATCCTTTTACTATCTTAAACTTACCAATAATCATCCTTCTGTTAACTTCTGTTAAAAAACTAACAGCTGAAATAATAACATGTTAAGCAAGTGACTTTCCCCAAAATCTCCATATTCTATCGTCTTCATCCTTCTGTAACGATAGCTGGACTTTCTTTTATGCTTTCAAGCAGAAAAATAATAATCTGCTCCAATTGAAAGAGATGGACTTTATGAAAGGTTAGGATGCTAGTTTTTATTTTCGTTGTTTTTATCGTCTCGAAAGAACTATTATAATTGTTAAGCACAAATATCAATAATCATGGCTAAGATCTGCTATGGAAATGTTACATGTACCTTACCTATTTGATAAAATGTCTGAAAGGAATTGAAGGCATATTGCATATGAATTTTCAGGTCTCATGGCCTTCTAAATTAAATTTAGCTACTTCAAAGTTGCGAGGAGTTATTTTCAATAGACTATTTCTGAAAATTGAACATTGATGCATTGCAGAATGTGACGCTTAACAGACCATTTTTGAAAATCAAACATTGATGCATTGCATAATGTGATGTACCAAATCCAATTAAATGATGTAATTTTAAGTTTCTCACGAAAATTGTTGTAGTCAAAGATGAGAATGAGAAAATTGTTAATTTAAATATATCGTCAGCATGATAGCCGATAGGGTACTTGAGAGAGATAGGAGGAGAATGGGGATATAAGCCTTCAATTTCTTTATATTTATAGCAAAAATCCAGTGGCCTGCTTGTATTCTTTAATATTCTTTTCTTTATGAGTTTTATAACGTCTAACTAAGAATATCTTATTCCTTTTTAATTGTAGGAATCAAGATTATGACTATTTCAATTGGAAAGAAAAAGAGCCTAATTAACGTCAATCCAATTTATGAGATCCACTTCCATGAAATAAGATTGATCTCAAAGCACAAATCGAAGATCGTTACACAAAAGAAAAGCAGCCGGAGAAGAAATTAATGACATGGTTACACCAGAGCAACAACAAGTCTTGCAATTGGAAAGAGAAAAGATGAGAAAGTGAAGTCATAGTGAAGTAGTCGTTTATGTTGTATTAGTCTCGCTTTGAATTTCTTGTATTAAACGTATCTAAGTTTGTTAAGTGCAATAAAAAAGTACTATGAGTTGCCTGAGAATATTTATTTTTTCTTCATTTTTCCACCTTGAGTGAGCCTATTAACAATTCAAACCGATAAATAAGCCAGCAAAAATGCTGGTTGGTAAATCAACAGAAAAACAGCACCAAAACTAGCAGAAAATATGCCCAAAAAAAACATCAAAGCACCTGAAAAAAAGAAATGGGTAAAACAATACAAAAAAAACTAGTAAACCATTACCAAAAACCAGTAAAAACAACATCAAACCAGCTGGAAACAGCAATGCAGCAGAAAAAAACAGCAAAAATTTGATAAAGCCGTAGAAAAACAGTAAAACAAGACCAAATTAGCTAAAACCAGCAATACAACAGTGAAACTGGTTAACTAGTAGTAAAAAACAAAAAAAAATATCGGCAAACCAATAGTAAATAGCAAAAATTCAATAGGAAAAATCAGTAAGTTCTTCTGGAAAAAACATAAGAAAAACTGCAAAAAACAACATATGCAATGCACTTTAAACACATATAAGGAAAACAATACTTAAAGAGAGAAAATAGTCACATGCTTGCCACATGTTTCTTTTATATCAACTATTAGTTTTTTTAACAAAAGTTAACAGAAGAATGATTATTGCTAAGTTTAAGATAGTTAAAGGATATTTTTTGTTCACATTTATACCATAAGGCTGTACGTTCAGTTTGGGTTATACGTTAGGGATGATTTTAGCTCAAAACTCAATTCAACCACACAACTCGATGGTAATTCAATAAGAGAAGGAAATTTTAGCAGTTTAGTTGATTGATTATCTAAACTTTTATTTTGTTAGTAAAATTGATTAATTCTCACCTTACATTTTTTTTAGTCTATAGTACTTACACTTGAGTCCAACTATTCTAAGTTTACGTTGCATAAGGCCCTATTCAAAAAAGATACTCTCTATCAAAGATTTTTTTTTCATACCAGCAAGCTCCGACAAAATTTAAGCACATAATGATTTGAGATTGTGTGAATGCGGCAATAAAAGCAAAGAAAAGAAATGATGAATTCACATTAGGGATGTCAGACGTGAAACGTAGAGATCATGAAGAAGAGATTCTTCCAAGAAACTCAGAAATCAAAAGCTAAATACATAACCTTTCACGGTCCCTCATGACTTGATCTTTTCATCCCAAGTCTTTGTCAACTTTAACACTGAGTTGTTCGATAGTCGGATAAGAAATAATTTATATATATTATTTTTTTATATAACTTATATGATATTTGGTAAAGATAGATAAAAAAAAAATTATGTATAAAATTAATACGATGTTTAGTTGACCATTTAAAAACTCGCATAACTAACAATATACATGTATAAGTTATAAGGGAATCTATAATATTATTTTATATGGGATAAAAGGTGAAATAACTAAAACAACTAATATATGAAAAGATAATTACATAACTAATACCTATAAAATACTACATTAATTTATTGATAACTAATCTCTATATTACTGATACATGCATAACTCTAGCGGGGACGTACCTTTGTCCTCTTTCAAATCTCTGTGCACTAAAATGATCAACTTAGACAATCAAAAAAGGTTAACACTGTGGACTCTAGCTGGTTGGGGTGTGGGCCTTCAAGTCACATATGGATATTTAATTTTACTTTGTGTGTTAGTTACAACATATGTGGTTGTGTGTGTTCTTTTTTTACTGGTGGGGGAGGGGGTTGATTTGCAAATTCGAAAGCTATTTAAAGTACTACATTGTCTTAATTCGTTAATAATAATTGTAGTAGGTCCATTATGAGGATTGAGGTTTACTTTGTAATTTAAAAACTTAGTTTGTAATTAAATATAAGTATATTGATATTTTGTTAATAAAAGTCTTAAGTAGTATATTTTTATAATTTTCCCTATTAATTATTAGTGGTAATATTACATATATATGAATGTTTAGTTGAATAGTAACCATTACCAATTGTGATAAAATTTATTGGTAAAATATTAATTACTAACTTATATTTGAATAGTTGGTAAATTTACCAATTGAAGTTAATTTTTTTGGTAAATCAACGTCTAGTGTTGAGGCTTTCATATTCAGTTTGTGTCGTTAGGCGTTTTAACTTTTAAATTTTAGCCAAAACTTGACTTTGGTCAATATTTTATGTAAACGTGCTCAGATTAGAACTCTGTCAATGTCATTAGCTTCGAAAGGTAATTTTTGATCTAATAGGAAGGTTGGTTCAAGTTTTGAGGCCTCCGTTTTTTGTTTGTGCAGTTAGGTGTTTTAAATCTTATGTTTTGGCCAAAATTTGACTTTGGTCAATATTTTTGTGAACATGCTCAGATGAGAATTCCGTCAGCGTAATTAACTCCAAAGGTCATGTTTTATCTATTAGGATGGTTGGTTCAAATTTTGAGGCATTCATTTTTAGTGTGTGCCGATAGGTGTTTTAACTTATAAATTCTGGCCAAAATTTAACTTCGGTCAATATATTTGATAAACATGCTCAAATAAGAATTTCGTCAGTGCAGTTAGATGTGGAAGGTCATTTTTTAGGTAATAAGATAGAGGGTTCGGGTTTTGAGGCTTCCGTTTTTAATTTGTGCCGTTAGGCATTAACTTTTAACTTTTGGCCAAAATTTCACTTTGGTCAATATTTTTGGTAATCGCGCTCGAATTGAAATTTTGTCACCACGGTTAACCATATAAGTTCAGTTTTGGTCTCATAGGATGGTTGGTTCGGGTTTTGAGACTTTTATTTTCAGTTTGTAAGCGTTTTAACTTTTAACTTTTGGCTAAAATTTCAATTAGGTCAATTTTTTTGGGAAACATGCTCAAATTTGAATTTTGTCAGCGCGGTTAGCTCTGGAAGGTCATTTTTCGTCTAATAGGATGGTTGGTTTGGATTTTGAGGTTTTCATATTCAGTTTGTACCGTTAGGTGTTTTAACTTTTAACTTTTGGCCAAAAATTGACTTTGCTTAACACTGTCAACTTGTACACTACGTACATTTAGAAACACATCATGATATAATGATATGTGTCATATTAAGATTAGTTTAACTTGTTAGCATAGATTTTGCATTGTTTCATTCAAATATGATTTATAAAATTGATATTAATATTTTTGGATTTATATTCATGCTCTTAGATTTTTAAATGCAATAAATTAATAAATATTTTACTATTGAATAATCATTCAGTTAATAATATTTTGAACATATTGTCAATCAATTAGTAACGTAACATTGAACTTGAATGATATATTACCAACAAACTAACAATCAATTAGTAAATTTATTAGAAAAACAAATAATCATACTAACGTATTTAAAATTTATTACCAACAAGGGTTGTGGTGGAGTGGTAAGTACTCATTCATCCTTAACCAAGAGGTCTCAGGTTCGATTCCCCTTGGATACAGAGTCGCCTTTGTTAGGGAGCGCTTTATCCCCCAATGTGGGACTTTCNACAAAATTTAAGCACATAATGATTTGAGATTGTGTGAATGCGGCAATAAAAGCAAAGAAAAGAAATGATGAATTCACATTAGGGATGTCAGACGTGAAACGTAGAGATCATGAAGAAGAGATTCTTCCAAGAAACTCAGAAATCAAAAGCTAAATACATAACCTTTCACGGTCCCTCATGACTTGATCTTTTCATCCCAAGTCTTTGTCAACTTTAACACTGAGTTGTTCGATAGTCGGATAAGAAATAATTTATATATATTATTTTTTTATATAACTTATATGATATTTGGTAAAGATAGATAAAAAAAAAATTATGTATAAAATTAATACGATGTTTAGTTGACCATTTAAAAACTCGCATAACTAACAATATACATGTATAAGTTATAAGGGAATCTATAATATTATTTTATATGGGATAAAAGGTGAAATAACTAAAACAACTAATATATGAAAAGATAATTACATAACTAATACCTATAAAATACTACATTAATTTATTGATAACTAATCTCTATATTACTGATACATGCATAACTCTAGCGGGGACGTACCTTTGTCCTCTTTCAAATCTCTGTGCACTAAAATGATCAACTTAGACAATCAAAAAAGGTTAACACTGTGGACTCTAGCTGGTTGGGGTGTGGGCCTTCAAGTCACATATGGATATTTAATTTTACTTTGTGTGTTAGTTACAACATATGTGGTTGTGTGTGTTCTTTTTTTACTGGTGGGGGAGGGGGTTGATTTGCAAATTCAAAAGCTATTTAAAGTACTACATTGTCTTAATTCGTTAATAATAATTGTAGTAGGTCCATTATGAGGATTGAAGTTTACTTTGTTCCAATTAGGGAAACTAGTGCAATATTTTTGTTAGTTATGGTGTAAAAAGAAGAGTATCTATAATCTTTTAAAATTACTTTTAAAATTTATTGTTCCTACTTCTCACCTATGTTTTTGAGGGGTTACTTATCAATAAGTACACACAATAAAACTTATTTTTAACAAAATGACCATATGTATATGAGATATATCAATATGTATACCTAATTTATCGATATGGTATAAACAGTGTATAATCATGTATAGATAATACATAACTATGTATCAGAGACGTGTGTGTATATATATATATATATATATATACACTAGATAATTTAAGGCCCGTGATACGGGCCCAATATAGTTTCACATATTTTGTTGTAAAAATTACATAAATTCACAACTTAATATATCATAATCCCCTCTCGGATATATTCTTATTCCCTATCAAATACATTCATCCCCTCTCGGATCATAGATATCCCCTCTTGGATACATCCCTCTCATGAAGTAATATATATTATTAGTAATGTATTAGACAACCAAGGAATATATTCGAGAGCAACGAAAAATTTGAGATTTTTGTAATTGAGGAAACTTTTGGGATAGGATGTAATTAGCCTCTAATTATATGAGATTTCTATACTTTGTACTATTTTTTTACAGTAAACAATTTCAATATATTACTTAATAATCTTTTTCAAATGTTCATACGACATAAATGTGTCGTTTACAACCCAAATTGAGAAAGTTGAATTCCAAAAAATTCTATGCAACAAGGAAATAGAGAATTGTGTTAGATTATGAGTTAAAACATTTCGCATTCGAGGAATATATAAAATGTTGATATCTTTGAAAAAGTTCATCGATCTTCATATATTTTCGCAAGTGGTATCTATTTTTTACAATGTTATCATCTTCTTTTTGTAATACTTGCACCATAAGTTTTGCATCTGATAAAATACTAACCATTGTCAACCAATTCGTAAAGATCGATTCAAAGCCTTTCAAATCTCTATTGCTTCAACTTAAGTATAATGTGTTTGTAGTTTGCTTTGTCGGTGAATTTTGTGATACATTTCATTATTGTCTTCGATAATAGAAATACTTCTATTTATTTTGGTTTTAATATTGAAAGTATTTATTAAAAACTTGATTTCTAACTTCCACAACAATAAAAACAATCATGAAATCAATTATTTCTAGATACAATAACAATAATCATAATGTTATATTCTAAATATTGAAAGTATTTATTAAAATATTGATTTCTAACTCTACAAAAATAAAAACAATCATGAAAGCAATTTTATTTTTAAATACGATAACAACTGACATAATGTTATATTCTAAATTATATTAATAATTCTTTTTGATACTGCACTCTAAATATCATGCCGTAAAAGAAAACTTTAAATCTTACCCCCACAAAATAACTAATATACTTGTTTTTCTTTTTCAAGTTATTATTTATTTTTTAGTTTTTTTCTTCCTCTATATTTCTCAAGCCCTTTTCTATTGACATTTTCATTTTTTGTTTTTTCTTTATTTTTTAACTACTCATTTTTCTTTAGTTTGTATTTTAATATTCCTTAGAATTTGAATATTAATTTTTTTTCTTGTCAAATTTTCCCTGTTAAATAGGTTATCATATTTGATATTAAGAGAATATTCTATATAGAAATGAAAATTTTATATTTTTTAATCTTTTGATGAATACACTATCAAATCATTAATTTCTTAATAGTTAAACATTGTTCATTCTTTTAGTCACGTAATTTTATATTTCTTCAAATTAATTAAAAAATATTGATACGTCATTTTAAAGATTATTTTAATAATCAAGATACGAATTTAGTGGTCATATTATGTAACAGAATATTAAAATATGTTTATGCAATAACCCTTTAATGTATTTTTAGGAACAAAATATTAACTATTCAAACACATTTTATTTTAAATTAGTTCAAAATTTTCTTTCAAAAACATGTCAAAATAAGCTTAGCATTTATTATTGTTTGTAAAAAGTTAATTAATAGAAACTCTTCATTTTAACACAATTATAAAAACATCTTTATGGGCTAATTTTAAAAGTAAAGGCATGTATGGATTGTTCTAGATTTTCATTTTGGTCATTAATTATACAATTATTATTTTGCCCTTAAATAATATTAAAATTACTAAAATGCCATTGTTTAATAGATATTTTTGATTTAATGAAATTTCACACTACCAAAAAAAAAATAAAAAATATATATATATATATATAGAAAATGTGATTGAAAATGTGGGTCCATATTAAATGTCACATTATTAGGATACACATGGCATTTAAGAAAAGATATTTGGTTGTATTGTCATTATAAATCTATTACCATTTTTTTGATGCCATAACATAAAAACAAACATTCTAGAATATTTAGGAAATGACAAATTTGCCCTTGGTCGTCCTCAACTTGGCTCTTCTATATATAAAAAAAATAAATATAATATAATAATATATATATATTGTTGATACAATCAATTCCAACTAATTTAAATCTCCTCTAAATCGTCTCAAAATATGGATATATAAGCTTCTCTCAATATTTCGAATCTTTTGATATATTATTAATTCAAAATAATTTATATTTGTGGTATGTCGATTTTTAAAGTCAAGTTTGGACAAACTTTAACTAAGAAGAAGAGGAAGGAATGAAGAAGGAAAGGAACATTGAAAATAAGGAAGAAGAGGAAGGAAGGAAGAAGCTGCGAGTTAGGAAGAAATCATTAATGGCTTGAAGAAAGAGATGAGGATTATTTCGGATAAAAAAAAAATTGACTCAATAAACGTTTTTGTCTAATTTCCCCCTTTTTAAACAGCTTTGCTGTTTAAAAATAGTTAATTTTTAAAGTATAATTAAAGAGACTATAAAATTAATAGTTAGTAACAAATTAATTCTTTGGGATCCAATTCTTTATAACTATTTATTAGAAAAAGAGAAAATTTTACGTATAGCAAATTAAAAATTGCTAATTATATGCTATAGCAAATTTTATAAAATTGCAGTCCGTAGCAAAATTTTAGTTTGCTACGGATGTGTCTTTCTGTATATTTGCTAGTCAGTCTTTTTTTTTTTTTATACATTTTGATTGTTTTAAAAAATAAATAAAAAGGCGTGTTAATTTAATTTGTGCATGTAATTGTTTATATATAAATGTATATGCAGAATGTGTATATAAACGTTCATATGAGTATATAATGGGAATATGTATATATGTGAATAACTGAAGTTGCTAGAATTTGTATAAATATATGTTCTGTTTGTTGTTGAAATTCTTAATCGTATAAATGTATATGTATATATAATTTATTTTTTTATACAGAAATTTCGAAAATGGCTTCACTAGCTATTTTGGTTATGCATTCCGGTAGATGGGACAATGACAAATTGTTACGTTGATTAAACAATTGAGGGGGTGATTTTTAAAGAAATTTCATCGTATAAGGAGTTGTATAATGTTATTGCAATGCAACTCAGTGTTGATACAAATGTGATTAAGCTGAAAATTGAGTATAAGGTTAAAGAAAGCAAAACGCCAATGTTGATTCACATATTAAAATATATTGAAATAAACACAAGTGTATAAGTGTGAGCAAATATGCTTGTTTAAAGGAACAGTATACAATAATTACTAATATTATACATTTATACAACCACAATTGTGTAAGCAAACAATAGAAGACATGAATCAACACAAAAAATATAAAAATAATGATTATACAGTCCAATGACCCACATGATTATACAATCCAATGACCCACATAATTATACAGTCCAATGACCCACAAACAACAACTTCAGTTTTATCTTTCCTTTACTTACTTGACCCATTAATAAGTGTACAAGTGTGAGCAAATGTGTATGTTTAAAGGAACATATTATACAATAACTACTAATATTATACATTTATACAACCACAATTGTATAAGCAAACAATATAAGACATGAATCAACACAAAAAATGTAAAAATAATGATTATACAATAAATGACTGAAAAAAAATAAGTTATATATACATATACATTTAAATTGAAAAAATTGAAAAAAATTAACAAAAATTAATAGAATGAGATGAGTTTTGGCGGTACCTAAAATTTTTGAAGTAATGTTTCTCTTTTGAAAATGAGACGAGAACGTACTGGAGAAATTTGTAATTTGTAATTGTATTTGGGGAGAAGATTTGGGAGAATTTGAAGGAAAAAGGAGAAGAGATTGTATAAAAGAAAGGGAAAAGGAAAAACGTCGATTTTATTTTTTTAATAAATTATACAAATCGGTGGGGCCCTATAATAGCAAAGTAACCGAGATTTTGCTTATTGAAGGAAATAACTGAAACGGTAGTTAGTGCATTTAATTAACATTATTAGTTTGTCATTCTGTACAATTATTCCTTAGAAAAATACTACGTAAGAAACTAATTAACAATAACAATAAGGAGTTAAAGGGCAAGGGGTGTCCATTGTTCAGATTAAATTGAAAAATTAAATTAAATCAAACTGAATGTTAATTTGGATTGGTTATATATATATATATATATATGATTTGGTTTATATTTTAAGTATCGTGTTTTAAGTTTTACTTGTGATTTATATTAGAAAGTATATTTAAAAGATTTAATATTACTCCCTCTGTCCCAATTTATGTGACTTACTTTCTTTTTTAGTCAGCCCCAAAAAGAATGACACATTTCTATATTAAGTAATAATTTAACTATAAAATATCTATTTTATCCTTAATGAAATGATTAACGGCTACACAAATTTCTATCATTCATTTTGGACTACATATTTTAAAAGTCTTCCTTTATTTCTTAAACTTCGTGCCGAGTCAAACTACCTCACAATGGGACGGAGGAAGTATTATTTTTCCTTGTATAAGTATTTTTTTTCAACTTGCAAATATAATTTTAGTTATGTTATTAATTATTGACATGACTGAATAATCAAACTAAAAAAAAATCAAAAGAAGAAAAATCATCAAATTTATTTCAATTCAAATTGAATTACACTTTTTCAAAATTAAAAAATCAAAATCAAAATAATATATAAAACCTAATAAAAAATCGAATACACGCCCTTGTAGCTACTTGGTGGTGAGCTCCTGAACTTTCATAGACCACAAATGATTTAGGGTTCAAAACCCATCGATAGTAGTGCACGTAGCATTTTTTTCCCTTTCACCAAAACTTCATTTAAAAAACAACTACTCCTTAAAGAAAATCTTTCGAAGAAGTTTTACAATAAAGGGTCATTTGGTAGCTGAATATTAAATAAATTATTTATGTATTAATTTTTATATAACTTATACGATGTTTGACTGGTAATTAGAAAATAAGTTATTCATTAATAAAATTAATAGGATATTTAGTTGACAACTTAGAAGCGCATAACTAATACATGTTAAGTTATGAAGAATCAATGTATTTCCTCCGTTTAAAAAAAGAATGACATACTTTTCTTTTTATAGTCTATTTAAAAAAGAATGGTCATTTTCCTTTTTCGACAATATACTTTATTTTTAACTTTTCACGTGGCATGTTTAAGACGACATGATTTAAAGACATTTTGGTACATTTGATATAACTTTAATATATGATCAGAAGATTGAAAAATCTTCTTAATTTTCTTAAACTTCGTGTCATGTCAAAATAGGTCTCTCTTTTTTTAAACATAGGGAGTAGGGGTGTACAAAACCGAACCGACAACCGAACCAAACCGCAAACCGAGTCAACCCGGAAAAAAAATCCGACTAGTGGTTTGATTTGACTTGGTTTGGTATTGAAAAAAAAAACCCAACTATATTTGGGTTGGTTTGGTTTTAACTAAAAAAAATCAACCCGAGACCAAATCAACCCGACATTATATATGTAATATTAAAATTTTATTTTATACATAAAAATATTTACTTTGATATAATTTTAAAATATTTCTTATACTATTTCATAGTTTTTATCTTTTAATATATTATTTCAAGTTTAAAACTTAGAATTCGGAATGGTCCAATAAAGATTATAGTTCATAGATGTTGATAATTATAATAAAACTTAAATCAAAATCAAATTAATACTAATGCAAAAAGAAAATCAATTCAACACTAAGAATGACAATAATATTGGATATTTGTTCTTTAGTTTTACATTGGTTTAGACAATTAAAATACATAATCTAATTTTAATTTTCCTTAAATATTTAGTAATGTAACTAATACTTATTAAACTTATTTTAGCATGATTTAGTACTTTTAAATTATGATCATTTTCATTATGACTTTGCAATATTTATTTTATATGATGATTTCATTATTATTTTTTATTGAATATTTTTGTGTCATCAGTAGTAATCTCATATTTTGTGTTATTTTTTTAAGAAACACCTTAGATAATTGTATTTTGGTTGGACTAAAGAAATATTTGGAGCACAAGTTAATTATATGTTTGTACGCAAACTTTACCGAAAAAATCCAAAAATCTGAAAAAATCCGAGGTTTATTAGTTTGGTTTGATTTATAAATTTAAAAATTCGACACAATGGTTTGGTTTGGTATTTGAAAAACCCAAACCAACCCGAGGTTGAAAAACCCGAAAAAACCCAAATTTTATTAGTTTGGTTTGGTTTATAAATTTAAAAATTTTACACAAATGGTTTGGTTTGATATTTGAAAAACCCGAACCAACCCGATCATGTACACCCTAATAGGGAGTATCATTTTATGCAGGATAAAAGATGAATAACTAATACATGAATAATTAATCTATGTATAACTAATATCTTTATAAAATAATATATAAATTCATTTACAATTAATCATTACATTATTAATACATGTATAACACTAAGTATTATTATTACTTTTTAGATATAAGAAAATTCCAAGTATTTTAATAATCTATACTAGTTTGCTTGTCTAGCTTCTTTGGTTTATTTTGGGGATGGGAGGTTGACTTAAAGGCCTTGACGTCAAAGTCGTTACATCACATTTTCTTAGATCACTTAGAAATTGTAATCCTCTGTATTGCCTTGCTCTTTCTTTCATCATTCCACGAAACTTCCTTTACCTATTTTTTTAATATTTGGAAATAACATAAACTTTACTTTATACTTTTAACTCTTTATTTTCTCCATTTGAGACAAGACCATAACACCTTATGTCATACCCTATATAAACCCTCTAATCCACCTCTTCTCCTCATATCATTTCCTCTTAAATTTCTTTGAATTTCATCAAACTTTTTCACACATATAATACCAATGGCAACCAAAAGATTCTTTGATGACTTTGTTGATCCTGACTCCAATCAACCAAATTACAAACGTCTAAGAAAAACACCTTCTTTTGCTTCGTATGTCATGATTAATTACTTCTTATTTTATATATATATATATATAATATTTCAAGATTAATTTATATATCATCTTATAATTAACTTTTTGTTTCTTTGTTTGTAGTGTGATTAAAGAAGTGGTGATGGTGAATTTCTTAGATAACTTTTGTTCAGCCTTGGAACCCATGCTCCGAAAAGTGGTATATATATTTCAAGATTTGATATTTTGACCTATATACATAATATTTTAATTTTTTTGGTGAAGGGTGTATAATTCAACATGACCATCTGAGAAACCCCTCTTGTCGATACTTATTTAAATTTCTTTCTTGAAATTATGTATAGGTGCATGAAGAGGTTGAAAGTGGACTAAGAAGATGTTCTAGATCAATAGGAAGATCACCTTCATTAAGAATCAAAACACTTGAACCATCAAACCTACGTTTAATATTCAACAAAAAACTTTCTCTACCAATTTTCACCAATAGCAAAATTATGGATTCAGATGGTCAATACCCTCTCCAGCTCCTACTTGTAGACGCGACTGGTGATTGCCTAGTTCCAACCACCTTAGCTACCCCGATTAAAATCGAGATCGTGGTGCTAGATGGAGACTTTCCTAGTGGAGAAAATTGGACACATGAAGAGTTCAATAAGAATATAGTTAAAGAAAGGGCAGGAAAAAGACCTTTGGTTACTGGTGAACTTAATATTACTATGAGAGATGGTGTTGCTTCTCTTGGTGATCTTGAATTTACTGATAATTCTAGTTGGATTCGAAGCCGGAGATTTCGTATCGGTGCAAAAGTGGTTCACATAGGAAATGGTCAAAATTCGATACGAATAATGGAAGCCATGACTGATTCTTTTATGGTTAAAGATCATCGCGGAGAATGTATGTCATTTTTTTCACACTAATATCGTATCGATACAAAATATATTACTTACACATACATATATATGTTATTGTGATTTTTGTTGAGGTAAATCTATGTCTTGATGAGTCAAACACTGACACATCTATACCTAACCCTAGGTATATTATATGTGCACTTTATTAACAAGTATATATATATATAGAGAGAAGGAACTTGATGAATTATTTTTATCGTGATAATTTAGTGATATCGAGTTATATATAATTAATTCGAAGGTATTAGATTCATGAAATCTATTATTATTCATATTGGTACTTTTATACTATATGATCATAATTCATTTATATGTATATATATGTTATTTTTTTTATAGTGTATAAGAAGCATTATCCACCAGCATTAGGAGATGATGTGTGGCGTCTTGAAAAAATTGGAAAAGATGGAACTTTTCACAAGAAGCTAACTTCACATGGCATAAAGACAGTACAAGATTTTCTCAAGTTGGCCAATATTGACCCACATAAAATAAGAAGGGTACGTATATATATTGTCAACTATGTAACACCGTTTCGAAATAATTTCAAATATATTAATTTTGCACCTATAATATCGAAAGAAATTAGAACGTTGAATTCATTAAATTAAAATTTTGAATTTCTTTCTGACAGATACTTGGAAATGGAATGTCGGAGAAAATGTGGGAAGTAACATATAGACATGCAAAAACTTGTGAGATGGGAACTAAATCATACATAGCTAGAGGACCAAACTACATTCTTATCCTCAATCCAATATGTCAAGTTATTAGAGCAATTATTAATGGACAAATTTGTCATAGTAGAGAATTAAGAGGAATTCAAAGGGTAAGTTTTAATTATTTTGTTTTTAACTATTAAAACACATTTTGAAATGTTTTTAACTTTTTCACTGATTTAAAAAAAATGTTTTTTGTCTTGTTAATAGTCTTATATTGAGAATTTGGTGAGGAATGCCTTCACAAATTGGAGTTCTTTAGAAGAAGTTGATGGTGGCCTGCAAGTCAATGAACCTACAGCTTTACTCACTGAAGGTACTTTTATCTTTATATATACTTATTTAATCTGATACGTATAAATTATAATATAAAGTTTGAGTAGGTTGTGAGCCGCTATAACTGATCAATACTTGATTATTCTCTATTTCCCAATTGAAATTGTTTTAAACTTTATTCCCTTATTTTAATAACAGTACAATAAATAAAGGATTTTAACGATAAATATTTAAACGATTATAATATAATTGTCGCTATATTATATTTACTAGCAATAAAAAATATAGATATTTGTAATCCGCACTTTATATAAATGCCGCTAAAAACTTTAACGACTTTGGATGTAATGATATTAACTCTAATTCTACTAAATATTTTTACAGCAACAAAATTATCGTGTAATAACAAGATTTATCTGATTATCTAAAATATAATAATAAGCAAAAGGGGATTTATTTCATTTTTGAATACCCGTTATGCACAAAAGACTCTCCTAATTACTAAAGACAATGATGCTAAATATTATTTGGCTAAAAAGCTCATGAACTTAATTTGGAATATATCTAAAATAAGAAATAAATGAAGTCAACCCTTTACATTTCTATATTTTATAAAAATATAAATACAACGTGTTTGCCATCAAAAGCCTAATAAATAATACAACTACTTGACATTGAATTTAACATATATACACTTTTCCTAGTAAGTCCTACCCCCTATACACACACACATATATATATATATTGTTGTGTATGATATAATAACAATTAAAATACTTGATAATTAATTAATTTGTTGTGTATGATTAGGAGAACGAGTGGTGCATCATCAAAATGCCTATCCTAGGAGTGCACTTTTGACTGCAGCAGGTGGATCAATTGAGTGTAGTGATTGGATTGTTAACCAAGCACACATTTGCTTACCTATTGAATCTTCTTCTGAAGAGGAATTACATTATTTATGAACTTTTAAGGAAAATAAAAGATTAAGGGTATCACAAAGGAATGAATTTTATGATCACGTTGACTTCGTGAGTAAATGAAATGATATGAACAGTGAAAATTCATATAAAATGTCTTGATTTGTTTGTTATTGAAGCGTAATTGCTTGTTGTTTATGTACATATACAAATTATGTATCCAATCCATAAAGAGGGGCAAAAAGTGTAGTAGTTGTGCCGCCCATTTGTGAAAGGATGTGTGGTTTGCACAATATCAAAGTTGGTTCTTTGTTCTTTTTATAAAATCTCAATTGTTGTATCCCAATCTGTTTAATGTGAATAACAAGATAAAATATTCACAATCATTTAAAATTTATTGTATATAAAATTTATAAAATGATTCGAATTATATTAAATTCAAGATATATTAGTTCAAATAAATATTGTAGATTAGTATAACTAGATTATTGTTTAAGTATATATATATATATATATATATTGGCGTAGCTAGAAATTTTAAGAAGGGGTCCAAACTTTGAATAGTAATTTTTTTAATAAAAAAAACGATGTTTTATAGAGATTTTATTTTTAATAATATTGTGATATAATTTGGGTAAATGAGTCTCCTATTTATAGAGAAAGAAAACCTTATTTCAAAAAGAAAATGTATTAAAATTTAAGGAAATCTTATTCCACAAGGAAAAGGTATTAAAATTTAAGGAAATAATTCAATTTTAATTGAAAAAAAAATCCTTATTAGAGGTAAGATTCGAACTTGGATCACTCATGACAAGCTTGACACTATTTACCACTAAACTATTGAACATTTATGTTAAACTTATGTATGTTTATTTACTTACTAACTTCAAGAAGGCAAAATAATTACAAAAGAATGAAAATGTTCATGCGGGGAATCGAACTGGGTAGCGACTGGGTTTGCGACAGCTCTAACCAACTGCACTACGGGTTACTTTGTTAATTCAAGGTGTCCAAAATACCATAATACCAATATAAGTCAAAACTTTATGTTTATATATAGTATAATTTTTCAACGAAGGGTGTCCAATTGAACCCTGGGGACAAGGTGGCTCCGCCCCTATATATATATATATAATTGAAATTCAATTTCATTGGTCTAGTCTATCCTACAAATAATGAGATCATATTGCTAAGTCCTGCTCAGTCCAATATATCATCTTATTCCAGAGACCTAATTTAGTGTCACAGGTCAAGTGACATTGCATATCAAGTGAAATGAATAAACCAATAGGACCACGTCACATGTCAAAACGACATAACATGCATAGCCAAATCAAAGGACAATACAAATGTGTCATGTGTCTACAAATGACATGTTCTGACCAATTAAATATCGCCATATCACTTAAATCTAATTTGCCTAAGGAACCCTATCTTCATCACAACTCTTTCAGCCAACAATTATATATAGGGGTCCTCATAATTCAGAAAATCCAACAAGAAGTTAGAGAGAACTTGTGGATCAAACGCCGCAAATTTCTTTATAAGCTACAAGAATTCAAGCACTCAAGCATTTCTCTACAAGTTCTAGAAATCAAGACGAAGATTCAGGATCAAAGGCCCTAAAGTTCAAGATGCAACACAAGATCAAGACTACAATATTCAAGAACGATCTCAAAAGCCCATGAATTCAAGTACAAGTTGAGATCAAATTCAACCAAAATTTAAGAGCAATCTCAAAAGCCCTTGAACTTATATTTGAAAAGACGAATTATAGGATTCATAAGATTGTAACACTAATATATTGAAATTAAATACAACAATTGTTGTGATATTTTTCTATCTTAATTATATTTTCTAGACATGAATTTTACTATCTAAAAATTCTGGCATGCCCAGTGAGACAATATTTACCTTTCATCTCAAATTTTTATTCATCAAAGAACATCAAAATAGCTTCCAAGAAGATCAACTCTCAATTAACTTCCTCTAAGGTTGCTAACTCCAAGTTCTTTACTGAAGTAGAAAGATGTGATTCCGAATTTTACAATCTGTTATCTCAAACTCCAAATCTCTTCTTCTAAAATCTCTATAGGATTTCTCACGACTCTATGCTATTTACAACCTCTCTTGGATTCTTTTCACCTTCTTCATGGATTGATGAACTAAGCCTTGCCCTATCAACTAAGGTTACCAACCTCAAACCAGCCAATAGGAGATTTACACCCTCGCCTATAAAGAGCCTCATATTGAGCCATAAAATGCTGGAGTGATGATTGTTATTGTAAGCAAACTCTATGAGAGGCATCTGTTCATCCTAATTACCTTTGAAATCTAAAGCACAAGCTCTCAATATATCCTCCAAGGTTTGAATTGTGCGCTCTGCTTCACCATTTGTCTGAGGATGGAAAGTAGTACTAGGGTTTACCTTCAAACCCAAAACTTTCTGAACGACTTCCAAAATTGTGTGGTAAACTGAGAACCTCTAATCAAAATGATTGACAAGGTAACTTTATGAAGTTGAACTATCTCGCGAATGTATAGACTGGCATACGATTTTACTGAATTTGTAGTCTTTACCGATAAGAAATTGGATGATTTAGTCATCTGATCTACAATCACCTAAATCGAATCATGTTGCATGCGAGATTGCGATAAGATAGTAATGAAGTCTGTATTAATCATCTCTCACTTTCATTTCGAAAAAGCTATGTTTTGAGCCATACCACATGGCCTTTGGTGTTCCACCTTGACTTATTGGTAATTTGGGCACTTAGCACCAAAATCTACAATACACTTCTTCATACTATTCCACCAATAGAATTCTCTCAAGTCATAGTAAATCTTTATGGAACCCCGATGGATCGAATATCTGGAACTATGACCTTCTGCCATAATCCTCTCTTGGAGCTCATCTACCTTTGGCACACATAATCTTTCTTGATATCTCAACACACCATCTCCCCCTTGGTCAAAAGCCATAACTTTCTTCTTATGAACATTTGCCTTTAGTTCAAGTAAGATGAGGTCTTTGCCTAGCCTATCCTTCACTTTGACACTAATGTCGATTCACCCTAATTCATCACCACAAATCCACATTCACTAGAATTTAACAAACGGACTCCCAAACATGAAAGTCTTTGAACTTCCCTAGTCTTCCTACTTGCCAAGGTAGAACCATGAATCTGAGCTAAAGTGGATCCACTAGCTAATGTCTATCTAGACAATCATCCTATCGAGGCACATAGGTAAGGGATAAGAAGATTTCTTCTAGAAGCACGGCCTCAACATGGTGAAGCTTTCATCTCAAAATCATCTCGGTGCTAAGCATAAATCCCATGTAGTAGTTATAAATCTTAACTTGTCATATCTTTAAAAGACATGGATAGTCGTCACTTGTCTTATCATTGGATAGCTCCTTAGACCATGCGTGAGAAAACTTTTCACCGTCCATAATATTTTTTAAGGCCCATAGTCATTCACTTCATGCTAGAGATGCCCCTAATACTAATGGAAATAGTTTTGAAATTGTGGCCTATAATCATTGATGGCATATCCGGATACCATAGTAATCAAGACATAATTTAGGAAATAGCCCGAAGAGCATTGATGGCAAATCTAGATGTCATTCATGTCATGTGGCCAAACTTCATAGAACATATAGACAATCTCATCTATAAGCTTCCTTGAGTCATAAACATACTTTAATGAACATGCATTCTTTTCAATAATTCATAAGCTTCATCATATTTTCATAGTCAAAGCATCTTCAAATTTATTTACATCAATTTCATACAGAGAAGACATGCATATTTTTCATAAATTCATCTTTCATAGTTCAAGACCCACATTATATAAACATAGCTTAGAAAACATGGGTTATGCATGGGTTCATGGGAAGTCAACTTAAAAGCATGCAATTACTTCAACCCATACATAAAAATTCATAAAACAATCAATTGAACCAACATTGAAGAGAACCCATGGCCCCATAAATATGTGCCACCATAGGTTTGTCTTAGATAGACAATAGCTAGTGGATCCACCTAAGCTATAAGTTTATGGTTCTTACCTTTACAAGTAAGGACATCTCTTTTTGTGTGGGATAAACACCAGATTCCATGTTATAGCTCATATGGTCCATTTCGATTAAATGTAAAAGTGTATTTTCATTGTATCACTTAATATATTGAGTTCAGATATGAGTAAGTAATTTGGTAAAGTTTTAATGATTTCACTTCTTTATTTTTTTACATTCAGTTGAGTATATATTTATATCTACTATAGTCCTTTCATTCAGTTATTAGTTATTCAGCTATATTACATACTTGTACATTCAATGTACTAATGTCATTCGACCTGCATCTTTTAATGATGCAGATACATGTTCTTAGGATCCTCAACAAGAGTTTGTTGAGATCACTTCATCCGCTCGTCAGCTTTCAAGTGAGGTCTTCTGGAGGACTCTAGTATTATGAGTTGCTAGTATTAGTAGCATTTTGAGTAGTCGTGAGTCTTGTCCCGACATTCATCTTTGTATAGTAGAGGCTTCATAGATAGACAAGTTTGGAGAGTCTTTCAGTTTCAAATGTTTTATTTAAAACCTATGTTCATACTTAGTATATGAAGAGATTCTCGAGATTTAAAGAAACTGTTGATTTAGCATTTCTTCAATTTGATGTTTGTGTATGCGTGAGTTAGTCTTCCATTGTAGTCAGCCAGGATGAAGGTTCGCTTAGGGACCAACAATGGTTCTCGAGTGTCGGCCACGTCCAGTGTGTAGGCTCGGGTCCTGACAAACTTGGTATCAGAGCACAGAGTTCAGGTGTCCTAGGGTGTTTATGAAGCCGTGTCGGTAGGATCTTGTTTATGGTTATGAGGTCCCCACTTCTATAATCGAGGGACTACAGACATCTAAAAAAAGTTTCCCCTTTTTCATACTCTAAATCGTGCAATAGAGCTATGTCATCATGAACTTATTCTAAATCGTGTGTTTCTCATATCCATTTGACTACCCCTCATACTCAAGGTGGTTGAAAAGAAAAGTCAGATCCTCATCGAGGAGTAACTCTCAACAAAACCCTTGAGAAGTCATGAGACTTCAGAGGGGCTTGAGAGGAGCTTGTGAGTGAGTTTAACTGTTAAGGTTTGAAATAATGCACTCATATTCATGTGAATCGTGTGTTTGAGCTAAAAACGAGATGTACTCCCAGAATTTCTTCTCCAAACCTTGTTTTAGTTGAGATCCTTCTGAAAAGTTATGTTGTGGAGCTTGGGTAGTGTTTTCACCCAAAAATATAGCATGAGTTATGATGCTATAAGAAGTAGTAGTAAGAGTACCCACAGATAGAGGAAAGCATGCATGGTATAGTAATCTACGAAAGGAAGATGGTAATGAGGCAAATTATGTGGTTGCAGTCATACACCTAGTTAGTTATAATAATGAGTTTCCTTTATGAGTAGACTAAGAAATAATAATGTTGTATAGAGTTCATGATAGAAGGTAGAGGAGTAGTTACTAATCAGGATGAGTTATAGTACATTTTAACCAGCATAGAGTTGATGTAAATGTGTTAGCGTGTTAGAGAAGACCAAATATATGTGTTAAATAAGAGAGTGGAGTATTTATAAGGTGACAGACCCAAGCTAGGCTTATGATTTTTGAAAGGAAAACCCTATGGTATTCAGAGGATTATAAGACTAATTAAGAGATAGCATATAGCAAGTGAGTAAATAGTACTTAAGTTGTGGAGTGGGAGGTGAAAGTAATTTGTAAACAGGTAGACTGAGAGACCATGATTGCCTAATCATCATGAGATCTTAGTGCTGAGTGTTTTAGTAGTTGTAAGTTAGTATAGTAAGCGAGCAATCATATCAAAATCCAAGTTTAGTTATAAACATTAAGCTTGAATTTGAGATGAGCGTCGTGATTAAAAGAATGGAAACATGAGGGTGATGATGTTAGTCTTGAGATCTGATATGGTAGACTTGACGTAAAGTAAGTGAGGAATTGAGATATTAGCTGCAATAAATATGAGTGGTATAAATGAGATACCCTAACTTTTAAGATAAGGGCAGTGAAGTGTGGCTAAGTCATAAAAGTAACAATAGCATTAAGAGGTGTACTGAGATTGTATGTAATCAGACGAGGTTCCAATTAAGTTAATGATTTTCCATGTGTGCCTAGATAGTATAATTGAGCTATTAATGTGGAATAGGTTGAGGTAAGAATTAATTTTTCTTTCTTTATGATCTAAGTGAAACAACCTTATAAGTCATTGAGAAGAGGTTAAGAGAAGCATCTTAGAAAGAGGTCTTAGAAGGAATCTTAGTACCGACTTATGGAGAGTTCAGTAGCCAGGAGATAAACCTTTCCCGAGTATTAGAGTAAATGGAATGAAGACCAGTTTAGAAATGATGAGAATAGATCCATGGGTTTAGAGTGTCAACTCCAAACCTAAGGAGGAGATGATAAGATGAGAAACCAAGTTAAGTGTTGAGAATAAGATAGTAGTGTGTTCAGAAAGAGTTAAAGTGATATATCGATCCATTCATACTCTAGCATATTTCTCAAAGTTAGTCGTTACAACATTATGTTGATGTCTCTTATATCAGAATTGTGCTTATGACCAATGCTCATACACTTCAGAGATTCACATCTATGCTAAGTTTCTAGAATGAGGGACAAAGACTTTATCCCATTGATTTCAATCTTACTCCATAAAGTTATGGATATTAGCCTCATGATATGAATCTATTCATATAAGCACTTATGTCTCATAGTACGCTCAGTCTCACAAATTCATGATTTGATTAGAAGGTTAGGGTTGATGTTTCTTATTATGGTTGTGGTGGTCTTCTTATTCCATCTAAAGTTATAATGTGGAGGAGGAATAGTATGGTATTTTAGTATGAGTAATAGTTAAATGAGAGAAATTAATCGGTTTCTCATAGTAATGTGTGAAGTTTTAGTCTGTAGAGATAATGAGAGAATGAGAAATTCTTAGAAGGATTGGTTAGTAGGAGTACATTGAGTGGTTATAGTATTAGGCTTGAATGTTGTGTTGTTATCATGTGGACAAATGCATGATGCAATAGGTGTTTCTTGATATGGGTTGAAGGTTGGCTAAAAGCAGCTATAATGAGAAGTATTCTTGGGATGAGATTCCCTATAGAAGTGTAAAACCTGAATCTTGTGGTTTAGATAAGTATAAACATCTCATGTTTAGCATCTTTTGATTTAGAGGTTAGGCTTGCACATAGTAAAAGCAAGCAATTTGATTTAGACGTTTGTAAGAGTAGTCATATAGGAGCTATGAGTTGTAGATAATGAAGTGTAGTAATCAGAAATGAGAGCATAGCTTAAAAGCTACTAGTCATATCACTCAAGGAATAGTATTCCTATTCTTACTTCGTACCTGGATACTTTTGTTTCATGTCATAGTCTGTAATCTTGAAATCTTATGTGAATTTCGTGCCAAGCGTGCTCGAGTCCAGTTACAAAACTCTTAGTAAGAATCAGTTTCGCCTATGTTAGTAGGCAACTTCAGAAGTCAGAAAGATAGTACGAGCAACACCTTTTCTTTCCATTCTGGGTCTGGCCGTCATTCGAGGATGAATAATCCCATTGGGGAGATATTGCAACACCCAAAAAATTTCTAAGTTAAGACTCGAGCCATCCTTCATTTGGTCGACCACTAGAGTGGAGTCAAGTGGTGGCGGCTTCCTCCGAGCCGTATTATCTCTCAAACACTTTCCTTCAATCCTCCGGATATCACTGGATGAGGCCGGTGTGACTCTCACATTAGTACCATCCCAAAAAAGGGACTCATTCCCTCTCATATAGCTATGTGTTTAGAGCTGGAAATGGGAGCGATGTCTATTCCTGTCTTGCCCTGATAAGTATCTCATCAGCAATAATGGCACCAACATGTATATGCTCTCAATCAATGATGGTGCCTACCAATACCGCCTTGTCATAAGGAAGAATGGCCTCGTTGTGGAACGACATCAAGTTGTTGCTAATAAATCCAAACCAATATCGAGCTACGACATTCAGATATTTCTTCTCTCTAAAAAGCATAAAGGGGTTAGGAAAGAAAGACACCTAGAGTTACACTCTATCGCACGACTTTTAGAGTAATGAAAGAAGTGGAACTTCCTCAACATCTTATAGTCTCTCATTCATAAATGTGGCACCCTTCACACTCATGAACACGACTCTACTCGATGTGGTTTATGAGACATCCTAGGACCTTTCTAAACCTTGTGCTCTAAATACCAAATTTGTCATTGTAATGACCCTCCTGGTCATTTATGTGTCTTGCCTTCTATGTGTTATTTAGAGCGTTCCTGTAGCGACCCCAAGTCATTTATGACTTGCTGGGACTGACAGTTCGGTCACTTGGTCGTTCGTTTGGTCTTGGTGCGAGTTTTTGTGTTTTGGAGCTTATGAACCTTGAACAATCGTTTTCGATCAAAATTTCAAGAAGATGACATCGAAATCCAATTCTGACGATTTCATCAGCTCCAGAAGGGTCATTTTAGGCTGGTAGCATGGTCAGCATGACTCCCGAGGTTTTCAGTGTGAGTCGGTGCAATTAGGCGTTTTAACTTTAATTTTAAGCCTAAGTTTCCCTTTGGTCAACATTCTGAGTAAACACGCTTGGATGAGAATTCCGTCAGCGCGGTTAGCTCCGGAATGTTGAGTTTGGTCTAGATTGACCCTTCTTTTGTGTCCCGAGGTTTTCGATATCTTTCCGAGCCCTTTTGTGGGTTTTAACTTAAATGACATTTGAGTGTGGGACCCATTTTTTTTCAAGATGACCTCGTATGGAAATTTTGACTGCACCGTTGAGTCTGGAATATCAAATTTGGTATGGTTGCATATCTTGTTCGCATGCACGGGGTTCCGAACGAGTTCGGACCACCCCGTCGGAGTTTTAAAATTTTGGGGAAAATTGCAGAAAATCTGCTATTTAATGCAGATAAATCAGCAACCATTTCCCAAACATAAAACCCTCTTAACTGTCTCATCTCTCATCCGAATCAGGTGATTCAAAGTGCGGGAGCTTCGTATTTTCGGTGGCTTCGCTATAGAGTGTTCGAAAGTTGTCGGATGCGCGTAGTTCGAGGTAATTTTGCGATAAACTTGACTATTGTACCCCTTTTTTGAGCCTTTGTTTTTGACATTCTTGTTTTGGTCATATCTCTTTCATTTTAGCTCAGTTTTGGGTGATTCGAAGTCCCACGTGTTGAGAATTATCGTGACTTCATCGTAGAGTGTTCAAGGAGTGTTGGCCACCATTAGATCCTTGTAGATTTCGAGTTTTGATTGCTGTAGGTTTTCTTTTAGTTGATTAAAGTGTGATTTCTTGCTTGTTGGTTTTTGCTATGTTTTGAGCCTCGAATTGTGTTCCATTTTGGATCACAAGTTTAAGGTGCTATTTAGGGTCTCTTAATGGAGTAAAATTCGAATAGTTCGGTGCGGGTCCCACGATTCCCGTTTTGACTCCAAAATTGACACGTCTTCGTTTATTTTGATTTTGGTGTCTAAACGACCGTACTAACGTTGTGATCCTATATTTGATAGACTGACAGCGTTCAAAGGTCGTTCGGGAAGGAAAAACTCCGGTAAAGTGATTTGGAGAGCGCGTGCGGTCGGCCTTAAGGTAGGCAACGACTTCCTTTTTTTAGATTAAGCTTAATTATGTAAAAGCATGTAAATTGGAGTGAATTGGGAGTGGGTACCAGTTTCCTACCTTACTTTGATTCATGTTAGGATCGATTGGTCATATTTCGGGTATAGTATCATGTTAATCGGTTTAGTAGAGGTGCATGCTTATGTGCTAAATGTTATTGTATGCTTGTATAATATGTGTTGTATGCCTTGTTCATCCTTAACCGTAAGCATGATGTACTTAGTCTAGGTTAGGCTAGCATTGCCTTAGACTTATGATCCCTGTGGGCTAGATAGCCTTGACTTTTTGCCTGCGTCGTTCGGATGACTTATCTCCTTGTAGACTAGAGTAGCTGACTTGAGTCTGATAGTTGAGCCTTAGATTAGGCGTTATCGCTGCTTGCTGCACTTCTGTATCTTCTCCCTCTAGTTTTGACGCGTTTTCGAAGGTTTAGTGCATCACTAAAGGTGTGGGATTGAGATAGTAAAGGCTTGGAGCCTTTTCTGTGATTTCTTAGAGTGGACGGCGTTCCACGGTGATAGTTGTTGGATTGGATCCTATTGGAGATACCATCACCCCCGGGGTCGTTCTTTCTAGCTGGGTTGGGAGCGTATTGCTGGCTGGGTAAACTGGGTGATATCGGCGATCGCCCCCGGGCCTCTCTTTCTAGCTAGGCTGGGAGTGTGCTGTTGGCTGGGTGTCTCCGGGTCGCTCTTTCTAGCTGGGTTGGAAGTTGACTGCATGGTAGGACGACTCGCGATATCTACCTCACCCTCGGGTCCCTCTTTCTAGTTGGGTTGGGAATGGACTGTTTGGCAGTATGCCCCCTAGGGTCACTCTTTCTAGCTGGGCTGGGAGTGCACTGCTGGCTAGGTGGAATCTGATGGATTATCTTAGTTACTTTGGGCTGGGAGCCCGGTTTTCTTCTTTNTGTCCTGAGGTTTTTGATATCTTTCCGAGCCCTTTTGTGGGTTTTGACTTAAAATGACATTTGAGTGTGGGACCCACTTTTTGTCAAGATGACCTCGTATGGAAATTTTGACTGCGCCATTAAGTCTGAAATATCGAATTTGGTATGGTTGCATATCTCGTTTGCGTGCACGGGGTTCCCCGTCAGAGTTTTAAAATTTTGGGGAAAATTGCAGAAAATCTGCTATTTAATGCAGATAAATCAGGAACCATTTCCCAAACTTAAAACCCTCTTAACTCTCTCATCTCTCATCCGAATTAGGCGATTCAAAGTGCGGGAGCTTCGTATTTTCGGTGGCTTCGCTGTAGAGTGTTCGAAAGTTGTCGGGTGCGTAGTTCTAGGTAATTTTGTGATAAACCTGACTGTTGTACCCCTTTTTCGAGCCTTTATTTTTGACATTCTTGTTTTGGTCATATCTCTTTCATTTTAGCTCAGTTTTGGGTGATTCGAAGTCCCATGTGTTGATAATTGTCGTGACTTCATCGTAGAGTGTTCAAGGAGTGTTGGGCACCATTAGATCCTTGTAGATTTTGAGTTTTGACTGTTGTAGGTTTTCTTTTAGTTAATTAAAGTGTGGTTTCTTGCTTGTTGGTTTTTGCTGTGTTTTGAGCCTCAAATTGTGTTCCATTTTGGAACACAAGTTTGAGGTGTTATTTAGGTTCTCTTGATGGAGTCAAATTTAGACAGTTCGGTGCGGGTCCCATGATTCCCGTTTTGACTCCAAAATTGACTCGTCTCCGTTTGTTGTGATTTTGGTGTCTAAACGATCGTACTAACGTTGTGATCCTATATTTGATAGATTGACAGCGTTCAAAGGTTGTTCGGGAAGGAAAAGCTCCGGTAAAGTGATTTGGAGAGCGTGCGTTGTCGGCCTTAAGGTAGGCTATAACTTCTTTTCTTTTAGATTGAGCTTAATTATGTAAAAGCATGTCGATTGGAGTAAATTGGGTGTGGGTATCAGTTTCCTACCTTACTTTGATTAGATACCTCATGTTAGGATCTATTGACCATATTTCAGGTATAGTATCATGTTAACCGGTTTAGTAGAGGTGCATGTTTATGTGCTAAATGCTATTGTATGGTTGTATGCTATGTGTTGTACACCTTGTTCATCCTTAACCGTAAGCATGATGTACTTAGTCTAGGTTAGACTAGCATTGCCTTAGACTTATGACCCGTGTGGGCTAGATAGCCTTGAATTTCTGCCGACGTCGTTCGGATGACTTAACTCCTTGTAGACTAGAGTAGCTGACTTGAATCTTATAGTTGTGCCTTAGATTAGGCGTTATCGCTGCTTGCTGCACTTCTGTATCTTCTCCCTCTAGTTCTGACGCGTTCTCGAAGGTTTAGTGCATCACTAAAGGTGTGGGATTGAGGTAGTATAGGCTTGGAGCCTTTTCTGTGATTTCTTAGAGTGGACAGCGTTCCACGGTGATAGTTGTTGGATTGGATCCTATTTGAGATACCATCACCCCCGGGGTCGTTCTTTCTAGCTGGGTTGGGAGCGTATTGCCGACTGGGTAGACTGGGTGATATCGGCGATCGCCCCCGGGCCTCTCTTTCTAGCTGGGCTGGGAGTGTGCTGTTGGCTGGGTGTCCCCGGGTCGCTCTTTCTAGCTGGGTTGGAAGTTGACTGCATGGTAGGACGACTCGCGATATCTACCTCACCCTCGGGTCCCTCTTTCTAGTTGGGTTGGGAATGGACTGTTTGGCAGTATGCCCCCTAGGGTCACTCTTTCTAGCTGGGCTGGGAGTGCACTGCTGGCTAGGTGGAATCTGATGGATTATCTTAGTTACTTTGGGCTGGGAGCCCGGTTTTCTTCTTTCTCAGTAGACTTAACTTTTCTGTGTACCTGTCGGGCAGGTTTACTTAAACTTGCGCACGAGTGTATCTTCTGGGCTTATGGGGGTCCAGTTAGGTTTAGTTTAGTTGTACTTAGTAGTTTCTGGTATGCTCGTGTGCTTTCTTTTCATATCCGCTTTGACCTTTTTGTGTCTAGATTCTATCATTTCTTATTGTTTTTACCCTTTTTGCTCAGTCGATATTTGATGCCTACTGAGTACCTATTGTGTTGGTACTCATGCTACGCTCTACATCTATTTCGTGATGCAGGTCCCAGTACAAGTTACCAGCGGTGATTAGCTCCGACCTTCTTTTGCAGTTGTGATTCGGAGACGAGGACGAACACTTGGCGTTTTGTTTTAGCTATTCTTGTTGCCTTTGAGACACACTTTGTTGTGGTCTACTTTTGGGACTTGTACTCTTTATTAGATAGCTATGTACTACTGACTTCCAGGTTCTTGAAGGGATTTCTGTATATATTTATTTTGGGTTGCCGCCTTGTTATTTTTGTTTAGATTATTGTTTTCGCTAGTTTCTGCCCTTTCGCTCATTGCTTGATGGTCTGGGTTATGGGTTGGCTTACCTACTGGTAGGGTATAGTAGGTGCCGTTATAACTCGAGAAATCAGGTCGTGACAAGTTGATATTGGAGCCCCAAGTTCATCGGTCTCATTTGTACAGAGCTAACATCTAGTAGAGTCCTGCAGATCGGTGCAGAGATGTCTGTAACTTATCTTCGGGAGGCTACAAGATGTCCTTAGAAAGATTTCCTCTTTTGTTTCACTTTCATACAACATGTGTCTTATTGGTTCCTTGAAATCTCACTTGTTTCACTCTTTCGCAGGATGGTCGCTCGCGAGGTGGCCCGACCGGGGGTGATGTAACCAGGCCTGCAGATAGAGCCCCAGCTTAGGGTAGACGCCGACCCCGAGGTCGATAGAGGGCCGCAACACTAGTTCAGGAGAAAGAGGAGGATCCAGAGCCAGTAGCGGACCCTCCATCACTTCGTATACCAGATCAGTCGGTGGGGCCGGGGCTTACCCAACCGCCACCTGGACTAGTTCTAACTCCAGATCTCCAGGTCGCCATTGCTCAGCTCTTAGGTATGTTTGGGGGGATGCAGCAGCCACCCGCCCCAGTTACACCAGTACTATTACCGCAGGATCAACCTATTGTGAGGGCACCTCAGGTCCAGGTACCACCTGAGGGAGTACAACCCTTGGCAGCGGACAAAACTATGCCGCTTGAGGACCAGAAGATGCTTGGTGTGTTTCTTAGGTTGACACCACCGAGGTTTTCTGGGGCTGTGGGTGAGGATGCCTACGAGTTTCTTACTACTTGCCGTGAGAGGGTTCGCACCTTGGGCCTTGTGGAGTCTAGAGGGCCCGACTTTATTGCTTACCAGCTAGATTGACCAGCCAGGCAGTGGTGGCGCACATTCTTTCAGACCAGGCCAGTTGGATCTCCACCGATATCATGAGATAAGTTTTCTGAGGCCTTTTTGGCCAAGTTTATCCCTTGTAGCATCAGAGACCGCCTCAGGGATCAGTTCTGCAGGTTGGAGCAGAGCTCCATGTCAGTAGCAGAGTACGAGACTAGGTTCCATGAGCTTTCCCGCTATGTCGAGATGATATTACCTACAGAGGAGGAGAGAGTTAGGTGCTTTGTTCGTGGGTTGAGATTGCAGCTTCGGCTTGAGACCCAGTCCTTAGTTTTTGCGGGTCAATCTTTTTTAAACGTAGTTGACCATGTTAGTACTATGGAACATCTTCGCCGCGAGGCCCAATGGGGTAGCAAGAAGAGGGCTAGGCATCAGGACAGCTACAGTGACTCCCGACCAGGTCTAGAGATTATCATGACAGGGCCGAACGATGGTTTTGACAAGGTTAGTCTAGCAGACCTACACAGGCCTCTCTTCAGGCATCAGATGGTGGTCGGAGTGAGGCTAGTTCGAGTCAGGGCCACGAGGTGTTTCAGTCGGGTTCTTCAGGCCACGATAGTCGTTCTTCTGGGAGTCGCCCTCGACAGGGTTGCTCTGAGTGTGGTGAGATGGGTCATTGGGCCAGGGACTACCCTCAGCATAGTCGAATTGCTCTCGCTCCTCATGCAGCTCCCTCAGCTTTACTAGCACCTCTAGCTAGAGGCCGTGGTCAGGGTCAGGACCGTAGAGGTGGTCAGCAGGGTATACGGGGTGGTCCCCGAGGAGGTAGGTTAGGTGGTAGGTTTGATGGTCAGGGCAGAGGCAGACATAGTCATTTTTATGCAGCTCTAGGGAGGGCGGAGGCTGAGGCATCAAATGATGTGATCACAAGTACGATTATTTTATGCCAGCAGCCCACCTTGGCTTTATTTGATCCGGGTTCTACTTTTTCGTATATTTCTATTTACTATTCCTCTCGATTGAGTATGATGTCTGAGCCTCTGGTAGCGTCATTGCGTGTGTCGACCCCGTGGGTGAGTAGGTATTTCGATCTTGCTTAGTTACTATCCAGGGGGTGACACCCGGGTTGACCTTATATTGCTTGACATGGTTGATTTCGATGTGATTCTGGGCATGGACTGGTTATCTCCTTATCGCGCTGTTTTAGATTGCTTCTCTAAGACTGTTACCTTAGCCATTCCTGGTATTCTTCCGGTGGTGTGGCAGGGATCTCGTGGTAGCACACCAGTTGGGGTTATCTCTTTTATTCTGGCTAGGAGGCTAGTGGCTAGTGGATGCTTATCATATTTGGCCTATGTGCGTGATGTGAGTAGGGAGGTTCCTCCAGTTGAGTCAGTTCCTGTTGTTCGTGACTTCTTAGATGTGTTTCCTACTGACCTACCTGGTCTACCCCTAGAGTGTGATATTGATTTTCCAATTGAGCTTGAGCCAGGTACTCGACTTATTTCTATTTCGCCATATCGGATGGCTCCTACAGAGCTCAAGGAGCTTAGTGTTCAGCTGCAGGATCTCTTGGGTAAGGGATTTATCAGACCTAGTGTTTCACCTTGAGGCGCTCCCATTCTTTTTGTTAAGAAGAAGGACGATACGATGCTCATGTGTATTGACTATAGGCAGTCGAATAAGGTGACAGTGAAGAATCGATATCCTCTGCCTAGGATTGATGACCTATTTGACCAGCTACAAGGAGCTTCAGTGTTCTCTAAGATTGATTTGAGGTCCGGTTACCACCAGTTGAGGATTATGGCAGCGGATATCCCTAAGACTGCATTTAGGACCCGTTATGGCCATTATGAGTTCTTGGTGATGTCATTTGGGTTGACTAATGCCCCTGCTGCCTTTATGGACTTGATGACGCGTGTGTTCAGGCCTTATCTTGATTCCTTCGTCATAGTCTTCATTGATGACATTTTGATATACTTGCGGAGTAGGGATAATCATGAGCAGTATTTGAGGGTTGTGCTCTATACTTTGAGAGATCAGCGACATTATGCCAAGTTCTCAAAGTGCCAGTTTTGGTTAGACTCTGTTGCGTTCTTGGGGGATGTTGTATCCAAGGAGGGCATTATGGTAGATCCGACGAAGATTAAGACTATTCGTGATTGGGCTAGGCCCACCTCAGTTACTGAGATTCGGAGTTTCGTCGGACTAGCAGGCTACTACAGACGATTTGTGGAGGGTTTCTCTACCTTGGCAACACCTTTGGCCCGGTTGACTCGTGTTGATGTTCCCTTTGTTTGGTCAGAGGAGTGTGAGGTGAGCTTTTTGAGGCTCAAGGAGTTATTGACCACCGCTCCTATATTGACTCTTCCAGTTGAGGGCGAGGGCTTCACAGTTTATTGTGACACATTTGGTGTTGGTTTGGGTTGTGTATTGATGTAGCAAGGCCGAGTTATTGCTTATGCGTCGAGACAGCTTAAGATTCATAAGCGCAACTACCCCATTCATGACTTGTAGTTGGCAGCGATAGTTTTCGCGCTTAAGATTTGGAGGCACTACTTGTATGGAGTTCGATGTGAGATCTATACCGATCATAGGAGTTTTCAGTACATCATGAGCCAAAGGGATCTTAATTCGAGGCAACGTCATTGGATTGAGCTCCTGAAGGACTACGACCTCTCTATTCTCTATCATCCGGGCAAGACGAATGTGGTAGCGGACGCCTTGAGCCAAAAGACGGTGAGTATGGGTAGTCTAGTCTTCTTATCTGTTGAGGAGTGACCCTTGGCTTTGGACATTCAGTTCTTAGCCAATAACATGGTTTGGTTGGATATCTTAGATTCTAGACGTGTCTTGGCCCATATGGGAGTTCAGTCTTCCTTGCTTGATAGGATCCGTGGTTGTCAGTTTGAGGATGAGGCCTTGGTGGCCCTTAGAGATCGAGTGTTAGCGGGTGATGGTGGTCAGACTACCTTAGATCCTGCTGGAGTGTTGAGATTCGTCGGCCGCATCTGTGTTCCGAGAGTTGGGGATTTGATACAGTTGATACTTTCTGAGGGCCATGAGTTTAGATACTCTATCTATCCGGACACATCGAAGATGTATCGTGATTTGAGGCATCATTACTGGTAGAGTGGCATGAGGAGAGATATTGCTGACTTTGTTTCCCATTGCTTGTGCTTCCAGCAGGTAAAGGCAGAGCATTTGAGGCTTGGTGGTGAGTTTCAGAGATTACCCATTCCGGAGTGGAAGTGGGATCACATTACTATGGATTTTGTGGCTGGCCTACCGCGGACTTTTAGAGGTTTTGATATCATTTGGGTCATCGTTGATCGATTGACCAAGTCAGCACATTTCCTTCATGTTCAGTCTTCATTTAGCGCCGAGAGGTTAGCTCGTATCTACATTCGGGAGGTGGTTCGACTTCATGGGGTGCTAGTTTCTATTATATCAGATCGGGGTTATCAGTTCACGTCTAGCTTTTGGAGGACCTTTCAGGATGAGTTGGGCATTTTGGGTTGACCTTAGCACAACTTTCCACCCGCAGACTGATGGTCAGTCAGAGCGTACTATTCAGGTTCTTGAGGACATGCTGCAAACTTGTGTTCTGGAGTTTGGTGGTCATTTAGACCAGTTCCTGCCTTTGGCGGAGTTTGCATATAACAACAGCTACCATTCTAGCATTCAGATGGCCCCGTTCAAGGCCTTGTATGGTAGGCGTTGTCGTTTTACGGTGGGCTGGTTTGAGTCTACAAAGCCTAGGCCGCGGGGTACAGATTTGATTCAGGAGGCTTTGGACCAGGTGAGAGTGACTCAGGATAGACTCAGGACGGCTCAGAGTAGGCATCAGAGTTATGCGGATTGGAGGTATCGAACTTTGAGATTCTCTGTTGGTGCTCGGGTATTTCTCTGTGTGTCTCCCATGAAGGGCGTGATGAGGTTTGGGAGGCGGGGCAAGCTTATCCCCAGGTACATTAGGCCTTTTGAGATACTCCGGATAGTTGGGGATGTTGCTTATGAGTTGGCCCTACCTCCAGCATTTTCAGCCATCCACCCGATTTTCCATGTCTCAATGTTGCGGCAGTATGTTCGTGATGAGTCCGATATGCTCCAGTATGATGCAGTCGAGTTGGATAATTGTTTGACATTTGTAGAGGAGCCAGTTGCCATTCTAGTCAGAGATGTGAGGAGATTGCGCTCGAGAGCCATTCCTGTTGTTAAGGTCTATTGGAAGCATCGTCCAGTCAAGGAGGCTACCTGGGAGACCAAGCAGGAGATGCAAGAGCAGTTTCCCAGCTTGTTTGAGCCTTCAGGTACTTCTTGACCCTTACTTTCGCAGATGAAAGTCCTTCTTAGTAGTGGATATTGTAATGACCCTCTTGGTCATTTTAGTGTCTTCCCTTCTATGTGTTATTTAGACCATTCCTATAGCGACCCCAAGTCATTTATGACTTGTTAGGACTGACAGTTCGGTCACCTGGTCGTTCGTTTGGTCTTGGTGCGAGTTTTTGTGTTTTGGAGCTTATGAACCTTGAACGATCATTTTCGATCAAAAGTTCAAGAAGATAACATCAAAATCCAATTCTGTCGATTCCATCAGCTCCGGAAGGGTTATTTTAGGCTAGTAGCATGGTCGGCATGACTCCCGAGGTTTTTAGTGTGAGTCGGTGCGATTAGGCATTTTAACTTTAAGTTTAAGCCTAAGTTTCACTTTGGTCAACATTCTGAGTAAACACGCTCGGATGAGAATTCCGTTAGTGTGGTTAGCTCCGAAATGTCCAGTTTGGTCTAGATTGACCCTTCTTTTGTGTCCTGAGGTTTTTGATATCTTTCCGAGCCCTTTTGTGGGTTTTGACTTAAAATGACATTTGAGTGTGGGACCCACTTTTTGTCAAGATGACCTCGTATGGAAATTTTGACTGCGCCATTAAGTCTGAAATATCGAATTTGGTATGGTTGCATATCTCGTTTGCGTGCACGGGGTTCCCCGTCAGAGTTTTAAAATTTTGGGGAAAATTGCAGAAAATCTGCTATTTAATGCAGATAAATCAGGAACCATTTCCCAAACTTAAAACCCTCTTAACTCTCTCATCCCTCATCCGAATTAGGCGATTCAAAGTGCGGGAGCTTCGTATTTTCGGTGGCTTCGCTGTAGAGTGTTCGAAAGTTGTCGGGTGCGTAGTTCTAGGTAATTTTGTGATAAACCTGACTGTTGTACCCCTTTTTCGAGCCTTTATTTTTGACATTCTTGTTTTGGTCATATCTCTTTCATTTTAGCTCAGTTTTGGGTGATTCGAAGTCCCATGTGTTGATAATTGTCGTGACTTCATCGTAGAGTGTTCAAGGAGTGCTGGGCACCATTAGATCCTTGTAGATTTTGAGTTTTGACTGTTGTAGGTTTTCTTTTAGTTGATTAAAGTGTGGTTTCTTGCTTGTTGGTTTTTGCTGTGTTTTGAGCCTCAAATTGTGTTCCATTTTGGAACACAAGTTTGAGGTGTTATTTAGGTTCTCTTGATGGAGTCAAATTTAGACAGTTCGGTGCGGGTCCCATGATTCCCGTTTTGACTCCAAAATTGACTCGTCTCCGTTTGTTGTGATTTTGGTGTCTAAACGATCGTACTAATGTTGTGATCCTATATTTGATAGATTGACAGCGTTCAAATGTTGTTCGGGATGGAAAAGCTCCGGTAAAGTGATTTGGAGAGCGTGCGTTGTCGGCCTTAAGGTAGGCTATAACTTCTTTTCTTTTAGATTGAGCTTAATTATGTAAAAGCATGTCGATTGGAGTAAATTGGGTGTGGGTATCAGTTTCCTACCTTACTTTGATTAGATACCTCATGTTAGGATCTATTGACCATATTTCAGGTATAGTATCATGTTAACCGGTTTAGTAGAGGTGCATGTTTATGTGCTAAATGTTATTGTATGCTTGTATGCTATGTGTTGTACACCTTGTTCATCCTTAACCGTAAGCATGATGTACTTAGTCTAGGTTAGACTAGCATTGCCTTAGACTTATGACCCGTGTGGGCTAGATAGCCTTGAATTTCTGTCGACGTCGTTCGGATGACTTAACTCCTTGTAGACTAGAGTAGCTGACTTGAATCTTATAGTTGTGCCTTAGATTAGGCGTTATCGCTGCTTGCTGCACTTCTGTATCTTCTCCCTCTAGTTCTGACGCGTTCTCGAAGGTTTAGTGCATCACTAAAGGTGTGGGATTGAGGTAGTATAGGCTTGGAGCCTTTTCTGTGATTTCTTAGAGTGGACAGCGTTCCACGGTGATAGTTGTTGGATTGGATCCTATTTGAGATACCATCACCCCCGGGGTCGTTCTTTCTAGCTGGGTTGGGAGCGTATTGCCGACTGGGTAGACTGGGTGATATCGGCGATCGCCCCCGGGCCTCTCTTTCTAGCTGGGCTGGGAGTGTGCTGTTGGCTGGGTGTCCCCGGGTCGCTCTTTCTAGCTGGGTTGGAAGTTGACTGCATGGTAGGACGACTCGCGATATCTACCTCACCCTCGGGTCCCTCTTTCTAGTTGGGCTGGGAATGGACTGTTTGGCAGTATGCCCCCTAGGGTCACTCTTTCTAGCTGGGCTGGGAGTGCACTGCTGGCTAGGTGGAATCTGATGGATTATCTTAGTTACTTTGGGCTGGGAGCCCGGTTTTCTTCTTTTTCAGTAGACTTAGCTTTTGTGTGTACCTGTCGGGCTTATGGGGGCCCGTTCAGGTTTTACTTAAACTTGTGCACCAGTGTACCTTCTGGGCTTATGGGGGTCCAGTTAGGTTTAATTTAGTTGTACTTAGTTGTTTCTGGTATGCTCGTGTGCTTTCTTTTCATATCCGTTTTGACCTCTATATGTCTAGATTCTATCATTTCTTATTGTTTTTACCTTTTTTGCTCAGTCGCCCTTTGATGCCTACTGAGTACCTGTTGTGTTGGTACTCATGCTACGCTCTGCATCTATTTCGTGATGCAAGTCTCAGTACCAGTTACCAGCGGTGATTAGCTCCGACCTTCTTTTGCAGTTGTGATTCAGAGACGAGGACGAGCACTTGGCGTTTTGGGTTTGTCTTGTCTCCTTCTTTTGTTTTAGCTAGTCTTGTTGCCTTTGAGACACGTTTTGTTGTGGTCCACTTTTGGGACTTGTACCCTTTATTAGATAGCTCTGTACTAGTGACTTCCAGGTTCTGGGAGGGATTTCTGTATTTATTTATTTTGGGTTGCTTCCACCTTGTTATTCTTGTTTAGATTATTGTTTTCACTAGTTTCTGCCCTTTCGCTCATTGCTTGATGTTCTGGGTTACGGGTTGGCTTACCTACTGGTAGGGTATAGTAGGTGCCATCATGATTTGAGAAATCAGGTCGTGACAGTCACGACTCAAGGAATACCCTAGATGTGACATGACATACATGACTCCGAGAGGTCCCATACAAGACACTTAGCATACATCATACAAAACAATAGAATTTAAATGATTCAAAAGACAGTTTCAACATATTAAAGTTTTATAGAGAAAAACGAAAGTCTAAACATCGTTTCAAAGCCATCTAGTACATAAGAAATGGTCGGGACGTAGCCTATACATCAAGTTCCAAAACTGAAAGCAAAGACATAATGAAGTAAATGCTTGGTCCTCGGAACATGAGGACTCACCATTCTTCAATCTTCTATTAATAGATCCTTAGTCACGAAGATGCGGATAGGAGCGTCGAACCCTACATTAGTGAAACAATGTGCAAGAGTATGCGTTAGTACAAATATTTACCAAGTATGATAGCCATGCATAAAAGTATGAAATCATGCTAAAAGGACATTTTCATGATATGGATCTATTACTTGATGCAGGTATTCTACAGGTCACTTAACTTTATGACTAAACATGTTGTAGATGCAGTATGTGGTGGATTGTTTATGAAGAAACCATTCCCAGAGATTATGGTGGTCATGGATGAAGTCTCTAAGAACAACAGAGCTTGGCACACCAGAGATGTAGAGGTAGGAGAGCTTGGGTTCACTTTTGAACTCTCTGCGGAGCAAAGAAAGAGAGAAGAAGAAAGGGACCAAGACATGACCCATATGAGGACTTAGATGAACATTCTCGTGAAGCACATCATCTTAGGTCCAGAAAAGGTAAATGTTGTCGGTACTGCTACCAGGTACGATGAGCATAAGGCTGATTTTGATGAGGAAGTAATTGATCTTCTAATTAAAGCGAAATTTGGGTTTAAAAAATTGTTATTTGCCAATTATATTAAGTGTAGTGTAATTAAGAATATGACTGAATTCATAAAAAAATATTAATATGGACTAAATATTGCACGTATATGGTATATGTTTTTTTTTTTTGCCTAATTTTAGAATATTATATAAATTTAAATTCAATTGAATTTCAAAGATGAGTCAAATTAATTCTTGGTAGACCAAAAAATCTCACAAAATTTAAAATAAGATAATATTATATAACCAGTTAATTTATATGATCAATTTGAATGAATAAATATAATATTTCTTTACGACTTAATTTTTTTTAATTTGTTGATTTTATTAATCTCCTTTCCGTAATCCTCTTTTTTAAGTCCTTCTGAAATTCTTATATTATTAATGTTATAGAGAATTTGCACTCCTACAAAAGAAAGAGAAAATTTAAATGTAAAAAAAATATTTTCAACGTAATATAATATATTGTTATTTTAAAATATGACCTTTTATTCCATTTAATTCATCACAATAATGTTTTGCTCTACTATATACATATGAATAATTTGCACTTAAAAAGATGTAAAAATATCAATACCATCTTATATATACGATACTAACCTGAATATAAATATTACATACTATTATCTTATAAATATTTTATATAGCCGCGCGAAGCACGGATAATTTCACTAGTTCCTTATAAGTATAAGTATATATATATATATATATATATATAAAAGACAATTTAGTGAAATATGATTCTATTGTGCTTTATTTTTTTGTTATAAATTTAAATATAATTGAAGCTCATCTCTAACTTTTCTTATTTCGTCCAAAAGATCCAATGTTGCCAAGACTGCAAATATTTTTGAGTGCATGTTGAATGATCTCTTTTGTATTCACATAATCTATGTTTGACATATTTGATCTGTCATTATTGATTTTGTGACACCTTTTAAATGAGAAGTCATTTTTGGATATGATTTCAAGAAATTTCCTATATAGTTTATTCTCCCACCATCATACATTGAATACTTTTAGTAAACATACAATGAGTAATATTTTATTATTAAAAAATAATGAACATTAAGTATGATGAATTTATTTTTACAATAAATCATTGAATTCTTGAATTTATTTTACAATGAATCATTTAACAAAATAATATATTATTCACATAATCCATGTTTGACATATTTGATCTGTCATTATTGATTTTGTGTCACCTTTTAAATGAAAAGTCATTTTTGGATATGATTTCAAGAAATTTCCTATATAGTTTATTCTCTCACCATCATACATTGAATACTTTTAGTAAACATACAATGAGTAATATTTTATTATTAAAAAATAATGAACATTATGTATGATGAATTTATTTTTACAATAAATCATTGAATTCTTGAATTTATTTTACAATAAATCATTGAATTCTTGAATTTATTTTACAATGAATCATTTAACAAAATAATATATTACAATGAATCATACACATACATTATACCTTATGTATACTAATTCTTTTTATAGGAATTCAATAAATATGATACATAAATTAGTAAGATACAATTATTTTGATGTATTCATTGTACTTTACGTATAATAATTTTTTTATGCGAATTTAATAATTATGATACATAAATTAGTAAGATACAATAATTATGACATAATCAAATTTAACTTAATCTTATTGAATTTCAAAACCTTTTTAAATTAATAAATATTAATTTATTGATTAAATAATATATCTAGAAAATAATAATATTTCATAGTTCCACCAATATTAATATGGGATAAGGGTCAGAAAAATACCTCAACTTTGGTCGGATTTGCTGTTGCGATACTAAACTTTCACGAGGACCTATTACCTCCCTAGACTATTTAATACCGTATTTTTTACCCCCTGAACTATTTAATAGTGTATTTTAAATGTATATATGTGCCCACGTGGACACATTATTATTTATAATTTTGTATTATTTTTTATGTCCACGTGGACAAATATTTTACCCTCTGAACTATTTATTAGTGTATTTTAAAGGTATATATGTGCTCACGTGGACACATTATTATTTATAATTTTGCATTATTTTTTATGTCCACGTGGACAAATATATATGTTTAAAATACGGTATGAAATAGTCTAGGGAGGTAATAGATCCTCGTAAAAATTTAGTATCGCAACAATAAATCCGACTAAAGTTAGGATATTTTTCAGACCCTTACCCCTATTAATTTATTGTATAGTATTTAAATCTTAAAATCTCTCAGAGAGCACACACTTGGCCGGAGTTGGAGGTAAAGCTTAAAGTACAATTCGTCTTCCTCATTCTTCCACTAAGCAGCTGGAGAAACCCCAGTAACCCTCCTTATTTATTTTCCCTTAATTCTTTCGGTATAATTTCGATCTTTAATTTGCACTTTTTTGAGGGGTTGTAGGGTTATTAAACCCTTTAATTTGGAGTTTTGCTGTAAGTATTCGTATTTACGTTGATGGAGTAATTAACTTGGTGATGTTTACATTGTTACTGATGAAATGTAACTTTTTTTTTGATCAATAAGATAGTATGTTTGTAATTTTTGGACTAGCAGATGTTATTGCTATATAATCTTAGGATTGATTAAATATTCCTGAAATGTTTATCAGCCGTCAGCAGGTTTACGAGGTTCTGGTCGGGGTAAATACTTACCCGCACCATGTGTTTACACCAAACCTATTCACTTATCATGGTTAAGTTTTTACCTCTCTTCGGAATTAGTAATCCTGAATCCAGGTCGAATAACACATTTAACGACATCTCCAGCAGGAAAATTGTGTCCTTGTTAACTGTGTGCATGTAGCAATCTAACACTTAATGCTTTGTAGCTCTTAGTTTTGACATTGCAACTTATATATCATATGGTGTTTCTTTCAAGAACTTGAGAACTTTGTGTCACTAACTCAGCTAGGGAATGGAGAAAAATAGTACTAAATGGGAATGTTATAGTATGTGTTACTGACATTCCTTTAAAAAAAGGATAAACACAAGAAAACTTTTAGATAAAACACCTCCATTAATGTTTTCATGTCTGCATTTAATAAGGAAAAAGAATTTTTCTATCTCACTTTTGAAAGCGTGTTCCAATTGATTGAAACTGGTGGCTTGTTTTGTCGAACAGGAGGCGGTAGATTTGCTTACCAGCTCAGGACATTAAGAGCAGTTCGTCCCAGTTATATTGTTTTTCTGGATTTATGGTATTGCTTGGCTGAGCATTTCCTGGTGGTTGAATCGGATCTGAAATGTTTACTTGCTGACACGGTTATCTTCGAGGTATGATTACATTCTTAATTGAAGGGTGAAACAGGCACAATGTATTCTGTTTGTGCTGTAGGAATTAACTCACTCATGCTGCACATTTCCGTGATGACCTGGATTTGTATTGAGTAGACAGTGATATGCAATCTCATGTTTATTTCTTAGGCATATCTGAAAGAGTCACCATGCCTCGTAAGGTAAATTATGGAGTTGATTATGAAGAAGACTTTTATGACTATGAAGATTACAATTATGACTATGACGATGGATATGAATATGCAGAGAAAAATGGTGAGTGTCCCTCCAGCCCTTCTCAGTGCTTCATATTTAAAGATGTACTCTGCCCAGAAAATGTTAAATCTTATATTAAGATTACCACTTCATGATAATTCTGTGGTACTTTTCTCCATAGTCATCTTTTATTTAGAACTATTTTAGTTTTTCTCCAAATGTATGCAAGCCACGCCAAAACTCGTGTTTGTCTATTGATCTGCAATCCCACTTGCTTTAGTTGCGTCCATTTTCCCCTGAATTTCTGGTTCATCCAGCATTATCAGAAATTATTTTGAATCTGTACAATAAGAATATTTTTTTTTCCGTTTTCGTTGTTTGGTTGTTGAATATGGTCTTGAAATATGTTGGTGGAAAATATTGAGTTACTATACATACTGGACTGCTCTAAACTGCTAACAGGGATTTGTGAAAGGATAAATACTTCTTCACTTACTAAAACTATATATGGGCTATGGCATATCAAAAGCTTAACTACTTAGATGGCTCTTAAAAAGTTCTGCCAGCTTCCAATTTAGATGACACTATATTCTGTTTTGAAATGTTTTAAATTGCTTGACGCTTCCACAAGTAAATGTATCTTATACAACTTTCACCTCTTTCAAGGATTCTGAACAATCAAAACTTAAAACCCCATTATGATGTTTCTGTTGTCAGATTAACTTCCTAACTACTAATATACTGCATCTGTCCAAACTAACCAATATTATATATATAAATAAATTGAACTCATGAAATTTCTGCACCAAGTCAAATTGTGACATAAATGAGTGCAAAGGGAATATTTGTTTAATTGTAGAAAATTTCCATTTGATTTTTTGTAAATTTTCATGTTTTTAGTTACTTTACCAGGACTATTGGTCTTGGCAGTAGTTTATGCCCCTTATATACCTAAAGCTTAATTGTAAGGAACTCAATATGCTATTTATGGTTTGCTATAGGAAGGGCACCAGAAACAAATACAAAGCAGGAATTGGTCAAGGTTGGCATCTGGCGTTGTTCCATTTGCACATTTGATAACAGAGCTAGTATGAATGTGTGTGATGTATGTGGAAATCCCAAACAAGAACCAGTTAAGGCTGGGGTGTGGTGTTGTCCCATTTGCACATTTGATAATGAAGATACCACAAATTTATGTGATATGTGTGGGGTCCTACGTAACCCATTGATCAAAGGTTGTGGTGGTGGCGGTGGCAAAGCTAGCGCAGGTTAGCAACTGGCAATATATCTCTTACAAATTTCACATTGATAAACATACAGTTTTCTTTTTGAGGGCTGGAAAGAACTGTTTCTGACTTTCTGTAGATAATAGTTTTGTTGCATTTTTATTCTCCTTGCGTATTTTCCTCCACTCAATAGATAGTAATAAGTAATGTGGTGGTAAGTTTTTTTGTGCGAGTTCTCCTTTTTGTTTCGGTTACTTAATTTTAAGACGTCATCAACGGTCCTTACGCAAATGCCTTGCATCATCCATTGACAATGGTGCTTATATTTTTCCATTTTGGTAGTTCTTAGTGAATTTCGCTTGCTTCTTCATAGAGTAGATTATTTCCTTCAATTGGTGGCATATGCATAGTTTCTAGGGTGGCTATAATGGCCAAGTATCTCTGCCGCATTGGAAACCAAAAATGTTGTTCACTTCGAAGCACAGAACTTTAAGGAAAAAAAAGAGGACCGTTAACTTCGATGAGCTTTGATATATTTGTGGTACTTTGTCAAGAGGTGGGTTGGTGAGAGGGGGAGAGGGGGGGTGTATAAGGGTTTTTTAGTTATTACATTTTGGATACACAGGGAACTATTGGTATTAATCAGACTAATAAACTTTTAATAGTTGGCCTTTATCAAGAAGGGCAATATTAGCCCAATTCAGGGACATCAATGATTTCAATAATTAATGGAGGGCAAAGTTAGACCAGTTTTTACATAATTCAGTTGCAAATTTGGACTTTTTTCCTCTGACAAACTAAAAACCTCCCTTTTGTGTGGAAGTACTAAGGCTAAGGGTGGATCTTGAGTGAGAAACGATAGGTTAATTTGCATGTTAGTCCTAGAACAAAGTCATAAAAACTTATCCCCTTCAGCAAGAAACTTCTACTCGTTGGGAAATATGATTCTTAAAGTGTGCTTGTTGATTGATTTAATCAATTAACATGACTTTAGGAGATTTTATTTTTCCTTTTCCTAGCGTAATCATTTCTTTTCTTTTTGGAAAATAGTAATGTGGTAATCTTCTAATGCAGGGTAGTTACTAAGTTCAAAAAAATATAAAATCTTCTGATGTGGGGGACCTTCAAAAGTAGAAACAGAAAAAGTATACTTACAGAGATCCTGAAAAATCTACAAGCTGTTCAGTTTCTTCTTGACCTATTTCCTTGCACCAAATATAAATAGATACAATACAATTCCACTTAACCTTTTGAATGGGATTGGAAATATCTTCAAAATTTCTACTATTCCTCTCTCTCCAAACTCTCCACCATATGCAATGTGGGGTTATTCTCCACCATGCCTTCTGGCTCTTACTTCCCCCTCTTCTAATCCAACAACTCAACGAATCTGCAGTGTGCTCAGGCATAATAATTTGTGAATGGATAACGACACAAATATATGTATAAAAGATTTGGTGTTTATCTTGAATTCAATAAGTAATCCGTCAAAATGGGTGTGTTTTGTTCACACTAGGAATTCTAGGAAACTTGATCCTAGTGCGCTTTAGTGTGTCTTTTATGGGTGTTCTCCTGCACAGAAATGGTACAAATGCTCTCATTCTCCCCTAGGAAAATTTTGTCAGCGTGAATGTTTCTTTTCGGGAGTTTGATCCTTATTTCAGTATTACACAATCACTTCTTCAAAGGAAGAGGAATAAAGAGGAAGAAATGATTCTCCCTGGTTCCACCATTGAAACCCCTTCCACAGGGGAAAGTGAAGTTGGAGAAAGAATTTAGGGAGAGATTGTTGGGCATTTGGGTGTCGTTCACATTGCCCGTCCCAAGCCCAGATAAAGCAGGAGGATTTGTGAGGGTCAATTGGCAACCACCTTTACTTCATAAAGGTAGGGATAAGGATGCGTACATCTTACCCTCCCAGACCCATTTGTGGGGTTAGACTGGGTTTGTTGTTGTTATTGTAGGGGGATTGGATAGGCCTAATTTGATAACTTACTCAATGAGAAATAGAGTAGCAAAAGCCATCATGCAATCTGCCGAAGTTGAATTTTCTTATCATGATCCAAAAATTGAAAAGCTGTGACAACACCCACACTTGATTTAATAGGTGAACGCTTATCCAAGTTTAGTCCATTTTTTAACAACTAAGCGAAAATATAAAGGTGAAAAGACATAATTAAGTCATAACTGGGATCTCTTAATCATAAAGTGCAAAAAGTAACAAAATATACCCCAAAACCTGGTGTCATAGATACAAGAGCCTCTAAAGCGTTTACAAGTCTGAAAATAACAAAGTACTACTATCTAATAGTTATGAAAAAATGTAAAAATGGATAGAAGGAGACTGGTGTTGCGGATTAGCTAGGTAGCTCACCCCAAGAATGATTATTGTAGTACTAAATTCGTATATATTTGATATTTTTGGTAAACTGTGCGCTTCACTTCTCACTAATCGCTTCAATCTACATGCACCTTGTCGCCTTTTTGCGCTTTTCGTTTTTGAAAATACTGCTAAAAATAGCAAGGATGGGTGGGCTTAAATCTATGAAGAAGGTTGGTATTATTTAGAGAGAGTTAGTGACTGGTTGCATACAATGCCTTTGGTCTTTTAATTTTCTCATTCAGATGAAATTATTTTGATTCATTTCCTTTCCTTATCTCCCTTTCCAGTTTAACATTATTTAAGTCCTTCAAAAATTTTCTTCTTTGTCCTGATTTTCTGGGATAGCTCTTCATGAAGTCCCTATTCCATATTCATAATGAAGTAGAAACTACACAGATCATTCAGTGGCTATATTATGCATCTTTGTCCTAATATTTTATTAGAATCTTTAGGAGGTGCTTTCTAGGACCTTGTTCATTGGCTGTAATTTTTATTGTTTTTATAAAGTTAAACTCCAAAAAGTTACAAGTTAAATCCATAATTACAAAGATCCTAGGAAATCTACCAACTGTTCTACTTCTTCTCTACCATCTTCTTTACACCAAAAAAACAACATGTTAATGCAATTTTCTTTAACTTTCTGAATAGTGTTAGTAATATTCTCATGACACCTAAGGTTTCTTTCTCTCCAAATAGCCCACCAAACACAAGTAGGTACTATAGACCACCATCGTTTTTGGGTCTTGCTCCCCCCCCTCCTCATCCAGTAGCTCAAAAGATCAGCAATATGTTCTGGCATCACCCAGGGCTCTTGAGAAATGCTGAGAACCATGTGCCACACCTGAACAGTAACCCTACAGTGTAGGAATGAGTGGCTGTTAGTTTCTTCCTTCTCATGACAAAAAAAACATCTGATCTGGAAGCCTCTTTTCTTGAGTTTTTCCTGAGTGAGATATGCCCTTCTGGTGACCAACCAGGTGAAGCATTTCACCTTGGTTGGGGTGTTGCCCTTCCATAGTTGTTTCCATGGACCAAGAATTCCCCCCGAGTGAGTCATAATCTCTCTTATACAGCACACAGAGAGCTTGCCATCAGAGTCATGTTTCCATCTTATACCATCTGCTTCTGTAGTAAGGCCATTGAATTCACCCAATCTGAGTAACAGTTCAACAATTCTATCCACTTCCCAATCATTTAGATTTCTCATGAAGGTGAGGTTCCATCCCTGAGGGGACCAAATCACAACAATTTTAGCATCAGGATTGGTGCAAAAAGAAAAGAGATTGGGGAAGACCGAGTTTAGACACTCTTGTCCTTCCAAAAAAATATTTTGTTACCCTCTCCCACCTTGACCACCAAATTCTCCTTTAAACTAGGCCATAAATTTCTGATTGATCTCCAAACTGATACCCCATACATGCTTTCTACTACATTAGACACCCACTCCTCTGTCTACCCATACTTGTTGAGAATTGCTCTTCTCCATAATGCCTGATCTTCAACCACAAATCTCCAAAGCCATTTAGAAAGTAGACTTTTGTTCTGGACCCTCAGATTTTTTATGCCAAGCCCTCCTGTCTTCTTGCTTAGTAAGGCTGTCTGCCATTTAACTAAAAGTATTTTTTTTCCCTTGTTCCCCGACCATAGAAAATCATGCCTCAATTTATCTAACCTCTCTTCTACCTTTGCTGGTAAAGGGAAAAGTGACATAACATATCTAGGCAACGCATCCAGGACCGAATTGATCAGAGTGACTATTCTTCCCAGAGATAGATAGTTTGCCTTCCAATTAGCCAACCTCTTCTCTGTCTTCTCAATGATTCCATCCCAAATCTCAAGTTCCTTGTGATTATTCCCCAAAGGCATTCTCAGGTAAGTAGTTGGTAAGTGCTCTATCTTGCATTGCAAGATGCTTGCCAACAACTGAATATTTGCCACTTCCTTGATTTGGAAGATGCTGTTTTTCCCCCAATTCACAGCCAGTCTGGAGATGGCCTCAAAAATCACCAAAATAACTCTAATGTAACTAACTTGTTCTACCTTTGCATCGCAAAATATTACTGTGTCGTCTGCATATAAAAGGTGACATATTTGCAAATCAACCTCTGACTGGTTACCAATGTTGAAACCCTTTATCCAGTCGTTCTGATTGGCCACTCTAATCATACTGTTAATACCCTCCATAGCTAAAATAAATAGGAAAGGGGAGAGAGGATCTCCGTGTCGTAGTCCTCTCTCAGAAGGACAAACCGGCAGGTTCTCCATTAACATAAATGGAGAACCTGGCAGTTTTGATGCAAAAACCTATCCATTTAAGTCATTTGTCTCCAAACCCCATTTGCTTCAAAATATTAAGTAGAAACTCCCAATTGACATGATCATATACCTTTTCTATATCAAGCTTGCACATTATTCTTGGGATCTCTCCTTTAATCCTTGAGTCTACACTCACTAGCTATTAACGCGGCATCCATAATTTGTCTTCCTTGAATGAAGGCAATTTGGTGATTGTTCACTAATTTGCTTATCACTTTCTTTAATCTCTCTGCCAACAGCTTACCAAAGACCTTGTACACACCACTAATGAGACTTATGGGTTTGAAATCCCTAAGTTCCATAGCTCCTGTCTTCTTTGGGATTAGAGCCACATAGGTGGTGTTAAGGCTCTTCTCTATTTCATGTCTTTCATGAAATTGTCTCACTGCATTCATGAAGTCTGTCTTCAGTATCTCCCAGAAGTTTTGGAAAATCTCATCGGAAAGCCATCTGGTCCGGCCTCCGGGGGCCTTATCACTAGCACATGATTTTATGCAATTAAAAACTTCATCTTCCTCAAATTGCCTCTGGAACCATACATTTTCCTCTTGTATAATGCTTTCCACTCCCTGTACATTAAAATCTGGCCTCCATTGTTCTGTTTCTCTGCAAAGATTTTGGTAGGAACTGATTATGGTTCCTTTAATTTCTTCTGAATTTGTTACTGTAACCCCTTCAACCATCAACTTATCAATGGTGTTAAATCTTTTATGGGCTGTAGCCATCCTGTGAAAATACTTGGTATTTTTGTCTCCGTGTTTGAGCCACTGTACTCTAGACCTCTGCTTCCAAGCTATTTCCTCCTTTTTGCAACATCTTCAAATTCCATAGAAAGATGTACTTTCTGAAGTAACTCATCCTCTGATAGTAATCTCAACTCCCGAGTCTTTTCTAAAACAGACAGCTGATTTAAGATTTCCTCTTTTCTCTGATTCCAATTGTTCCTATTCTCCAGTTTCCATTCTTTTAGCTTCCCCTTTAGCATCCTCAACTTGGAGGCTAGGACATAAGAGCCCGTACCAGTGATATTGAAAGATGCCCGCCAATCTTTAACTTTGTCTGAGAAACCCTCCACCCTTAACCACCATTGTTCAAATTTGAAGTAAGACTTCTTCAAATTTAAATCTCCGCATTCAAGCAAAATTGGATTGTGGTCAGAACCTATTTTGGGAAGCATGTTCTGTTTAATCCGTGTGAAGGTCTCATCCCACTGGGAAGAGAATAAAAACCTATCAATTCTGGAAGCAAACATGTGATTGTCCCCCCTTCTCCATGTGAAAAGACCCCCCAAATAAAGGAGGGTCGATGAACTCCATCTCATTGATCCATTCAGAGAATTCAGTCATTGGCGTAGTAATTTTGTGCCCTTCTGATCTTTCGTTTGGTTATCTTGTGGCATTAAAATCTCCACAAGCTACCCAAGGCCCATTACACAGTTCTTTGATGTTGATGAATTCTTGCCAAAGTTCTCTTCTAGTTATTGGATCACATGAGGCATACACAGCTGAAAGGAACCATGTGAGTGCCTGATTTATGCCTTCAAACTTGCAGGTCACCATTTGGTTTGCTGCTAATACCAGCTCTCCTTTCCACACCCTCTTATCCCACATTACTACGATGCCACCACTTCTACCTATAGCATCCAAATGAAATTCCCCCCATCCATCTATTTTGTCATAATTGTTTGAATACATTCACCTCTGATCCTCCCAATTTTGTCTCAACCAGAACGTAAATATCAGCCCCCAATGTTGAAATAATCTCCTGACTATCCCCCTTTTTTCTTCTCCATTTACCCCCCTTACATTCTAAGAAAGGATTTTGACTTTCATTGGAAATTTGTGTTTGTTATTCTCCCCCTGTTTCTTGATTCCCCTTCTTTAAACTTAACATGAAATTCCATCTCCTTTGGGATTGTGTTCTTTGCTTTGATTGGTGTTGTCTCCACCTTCTGCCTCAAATCCCCCCTCTTTTGATCAATTCTCAGAAATAGATCACAAGCCGCCTTATCACATCCTTCAAAAGCAACCCCAAAAAGTTGACTGAGTTTAAGTACATTGGAATGTACCCAAAGTGAAGCTGTCTTCAATTTCTTGTTCTGAGAGACCATCATTAATTTGAAGAGGAAGAGGATCTTCAAATAATGTAATTTGCTCAGTAGAGCAGTTGCCCTGATGAAGATCTATCTTATCAGTTTCTACTGAATTAATTCCTGCTCCTTCGATATCATAAATAACCATAGGCATGTTGTTGTCTTCACCCCCCAAAACTTCCGACCCATAGTAAATTGCCATATCATCCTTAGCAAAAGATGTTTCAGTTCTCACTCCAGCCCCCATCTCCATCTCTGATATATTTGAACTCGGAAAGAAACTGTTCTCTGTCGAGAAGAGGTTGTCAACAAAAGGTTCCTTTTCTAACTGGATGGAGTCTTTCTTAGGCAATTGGGCTTCATGTGACCCACTGCCTTTTATTCCGATTTGGTCCAACACTTCTAATACCATTCCTGGGCCCAAATTTTTAATTATTTCCCTCACATGTCTTTCACTCAGACCCGCGTGTTCCTCTTCCCCCTTTTTTTTTGCAAACTAACTGCGAATCATTCCCCAAAATGTTAGTCTCCACCTCCTTTGGCATAAAAGTCAGCAAAGGGTTTTGCTGTGGGAACTCCCTTCCAGATACATGTTGTGTTGCACCTTCTAGTTGATCAACGTGCATTAGATCTGACTTCTGTCTGAATCTCGCTGGAGCTTCACACCATACCGGCAAAGAAAAATTGAATTCTCCATCACTCACTTCTACATATGCCGGAATTTCCTTCAGAGGACCTTTGACTCGAATACGGGCCCATCTCAGGTGATACTTGAGTTGGGTTTCTTCTTCCGCTTCAATCCATCCGCCGCACTGGTCCCCCATCTCCTTCATCACTTTATCAATCCATAGATGTAGCGGTAGTCCCAAAATTCGAACCCAAAACCAATCAAATTGATGTTGGGCTGGAATAGCTCCCGTCGTCGGAGACCACCAGTCCAGTTCCAATAGATGATTGCTCCTACTCCATCTCCCTGCTAGCACATTTTCAGCATCCCTTCTCGATTGAAATTCAAAAAGGAATTGGATCCCGTTCAAATCAAATACTTGTATGTTGTGGATGCCTCTCCATGTGTTTTGCGCCCATTTCCTAACATCGTTATGAGAAGGTATCTCATCGCAATCTGGGAAGCTGCCAACCAGACTTCTCCTCAAAGGATCCTTATCTCCATTGGTACTACTCTCTGGAGCTGATTGAAGTTCATTAGGGGGCCATCTGCTTTTTTGAAGAGCTTCCTTATAACTTCCTTTTTCTTTTTGCCCATTACTGATTATTTCCCCTGCATTTAGAGTTTCTCTCTGTAAAATTTCAGGCTTATTAATAAAGACCTCAATTTTCTTAGAGAGATCAGACCAGCCAGCATTAAGTGTGATTTCAGGGAGAATAATAATAGATCTGAGCTCTCCTTTAACCGTAATAACAGACACAAATCTATCATATTTATTGTACTTCAATGAGCAATAAATAAGAGTAGTTAAATCTCTGCATCTCCAAGTTTTGAAGGATTTTCCTTTGATTTCTGAAGCTTCATTAAATCTTCTGCATAGCCACTGTAGAGCTACTCTACTCAGCTTCATTCTTCTCATATATAACCTAGCACTCTCCACCCATTCAAACCTAGAATCTGAGGCTAGTTTGGTATCAGTTAAGTCATAAGACTTGCCCCCTAATCTGAAAAAGATTCTGTTCTCCATCTTTCTCCTAAATAATTGATGAAAAGAAAGGAAAGTGCTTTAACCAAAGACGTAGTGGGAGGTGAAAGCCCTTGCGGCCTGGATCGAACCAAGAAAAGGCTGAAATTCTGTGTTTTGACGATTCACGCGCCGGCGCATGCCGCGAGAGACTTCGAAGTCTGAGAGGAAGAGGTGGCGCGTGCGAGCGCGTGGGGAACTTTCTGGGGATGGGTCTTTTTGGGGTTGAGTCGCCGGGTCTGGTAGAGGCTTTGGTGGAAGTAGATTGTCAGGAAAAGAAGAGGGAGTGAGGATTCCGGTGATCAGAAGGATCACCGGAGTGAAGATATTTACACGTAATTATCTTGCCAATAACGACCTAATGACTATAGGAGTAAGAGATGGAGAATAATTTCCGTCGACATTTTGGTGGAGTTATCCTAAACAATGAGATGAAATCAACTATGTACCTGTTCAATGACACCTTCCTGCAAGCTTTTTTTTTTTAAATTTTTTTTATTCTTTTCAATTGTTAAACTATTTACCTGTTTACTGGAACCTTCCTGCTGACTTTGCTTCCCTTTTTGTCATTGAGAATGTTAAAGTAGATTGAAACTGAATTTTTCATGCACCGACTTTTGCCAATTTTCCTCCAAAATCATGCAGAAAGATGACACCTTTCATTTTACCTCTCCAATAATACCAAAAAACAGTAGTCTTAATTTCTAATATTTTATATCCTGTACTCTATTTTGGGAGTTTGACATATCTCGTGTATATTACTATTCCTTTTGCAGCTACTAGCAACAAAGTCGTACAGTCAAATGTCCTATCAAGTAAAAAGGAAATAGCTGGTGAAGTTAAAAAAAAATTGGTTTCTGAAGAGCCTACTAGTTCTTCCACATCAACGGCGAAGGTTAGATGTGATGACATGAAGGATAGAGGTTCTTCTATAGAAACTAGAGGAAATCATGACGGCATGAGCAATGTGAGCAATATGTCTGTATCATCAAATTCTCACAATGTGGAGAGTAGAATTGCAACTTCAAGATCACAGAGTAAACCTCAGAAAATTGTATGCACTGGTCAATTAGAAGACAAATTGAACCAGCTAAATCTTGCAATTGTGAGTCAATCATTTATGTGATTCAAGATTTCAAACATTTTGAATGTCTAATCCGCTGATCTTACTCCAAAATTTTCACCATGTAGGTTGGCCATGTTGATTCTGGGAAGTCAACACTATCAGGAAGACTACTACACCTTTTGGGGCAGATATCTCAGAAGGAAATGCACAAATATGAAAAAGAGGCCAAGCAGCAAGTAATCCTTCTTTTCACTTTTCATCCACTTTTATAAGGACATAGTGAAATCTTGATTAGCTGATTGATACATATCCTATCTATAATCAGGGAAAAGGGTCCTTTGCTTATGCCTGGGCATTGGATGAGAGTGCTGAGGAAAGAGAGAGGGGAATAACTATGACAGTGGCTGTTGCCTACTTTAACACAAAAAGTTACCGTGTTGTACTGCTTGATTCCCCAGGCCATAGAGACTTTGTCCCAAATATGATATCAGGTGCAACACAAGCAGATGCTGCAATTCTCGTAGTTGATGCTTCAATAGGTGCTTTTGAAGCTGGCATTGATGTTAGTGGAGGTCAGACAAGGGAGCATGCACAACTTATCAAAAGCTTTGGGGTGGACCAGATAATAATTGCTATTAACAAAATGGATGCAGTGGGATACTCCAAAGAACGGTTTGATACAATTAAGAATCAACTAGGAACATTTCTTCGTGCTTGTAAGTTTAAAGATTCATCAGTATTGTGGATTCCCCTGAGTGCCATGCAAAACCAAAATTTGGTGACAAGTCCTTCTGATGCAAGATTGTTGTCCTGGTTAGTCTACTGGCCAATTGCTAACGCTAAAAGGACGCATAGTGTTACTCGTTATCTTCAACTTTATCGTATTTGCATCATTTAGATAAATGCTTTCATGGAAGTTTTAGGCAGAACAATGGAAACAGTAGGTTACATAGCAAATAGATAAGTTAAACTGTATGCAATTGGAATTTGAAACAATTAAAGTGTTCTTAAGATTGACAACCCAAATTTGCAAGATAATAGATAAAAGGGAAAAAGGACAAATATACCCCCGAACTATCGTAAATGGTATGCAGATACCCTCCGTCATACTTTTGGGACATTGGTGCCCCTGCCGTCTAAAAACTAGAGCATATATGACCTTCACTCTAACGGAAGACTAAATAGGGACACATGGCGCAATCTTATCAGTCGATAAATGTCGGATCGGTGGATAAGATTATGACATGTGTATGCCCCTTAGTATAAAGGGTATATATGCTCTAGTTTTTGGACAGCAGGGACACCAATGTCCCAAAAGTATGACGGAGGGTATCTACATACCATTTACGATAGTTCGGGAGTATATTTATCCTTTTTCCCTAGATAAAATGATGATTGTGCTGTGGAGTCAAAATTTCTGTGGTAATTTAGTGTCGTACACAAATAGCTCGCAAAGCTCCCGTTGTCTTTTGTAGTTAATAATGAAAGTTTATTTCAGGTTTCAAGGTCCATGCCTTTTAGACGCAATAGACTCTCTCCAACCTCCCCAAAGAGATTACTCAAAGCCTATATTAATGCCGATATGTGATCTCGTTAAATTACCCTCACAAGGACAGGTGTCAGTATGTGGAAAGTTGGAGACAGGAGCTCTTCAAACTGGAGATAAGGTACTCAATTACCCACTAATGCATGAGAGATCCTTCTCCTTTATTTTGACACTCAACATTTAAATTCATCAAGTATCATATCTAGAAAAGATATTTCTCCTTTATGATATATATGCTTTTAGAAGACTTGGACTTTTGAGTCATAACTGTACAGGGAGTTATACTGGTGCCTATAGATCATGTCATCAGTCTGACCATCACCCAAATTAACCTGCCAAAATACCATGCTCTCATTAGGAGGGGCAGAGGGAGGCATTAGGCAAGTAAACATGTATCCTAATTCCATCAAGGTGCTTCTACATTTTTTTCTCCGAGTGTAACTCTTTTCTAACTGTATATTTTACGGTATTTTGAATTTTATTTGGGGTGTGTGTGCTGAGGGGGGATGGGAGTTCAAGGCAGTTGTTGTTTGAGCTAAGGCTTTGCCTGGATTGAAACCTCAGGTGGTTTTGATTACTTCCATGTTTTATGTCTTTCTTTCTTGTCTTGGAAGGGACATCTGCATGTTGACAATAATGAGATAGGTACACGGTGAAACACAAAGACACTTCTTTTTTCTCCCTGTAATGTAAGATACCAGTGAATTAGAGTGTACGGGCTCTAGTTAACAGAGTGATAGAGTTAAAGAGGACTAATATAACTAACAGATACTTGCGCAGTCATCTTGTTAGGGCATTGTTGGGACATGCTGTTAGGTCATTACTGCAATTGCCATCATAATGCTTGTATGGTGCAATCATCTATTGGACAGCAATTGTTTAATGTTGTCAGTAAATGCACCATTGGTGGTTTTTTGTTACGTGCAGATTATTTTTCTATTCTACAAGATTTGACCTTGTAACAAGAATGAAAAATTCTTTGGAAGGATAATAGTCTTTTCTAACGCTAAATTCTTAACATGGTCAGGTTCTAGTTATGCCATCAAGAGAAATGGCAACAGTGCGTTCTTTGGAACATAATTCTCAGGTCTGTAACAGTGCAAAAGCCGGAGACAATGTCACTGTTAATCTACAAGGTATAGATGTGAATCGTGTAAAGGCAGGGGATGTGCTGTGCCACCCTGAATATCCTATTGATGTTACAAATCATTTGGAACTGAAGATTCTTCTCCTGGATATTGCTGTTCCAATTTTAATTGGCTCTCAGGTAGCAGCTCTTGTCATTTTACCCTCAAAATTCACAGAGTTGCATGACATCTGTTTCTAGTTAATAACTCAATAGCTCTGGATATTTGAAAACGTGCAGTTGGAATTTCATGTACACCATGTTAAGGAGGCTGCAAGAGTTGTGAGGATTTTGTCCTTGCTTGATCCAAAGACTGGAAAGGAGACCAAGAAATCACCTAGATGTCTTCTAGCAAAGCAGAATGCTATAATTGAGGTTTCTCTCAAGAGCAACTATATGTCTATTGATATGCTTATGTTTTATCATTTTAGTAAATAAATAAAAAATGTCTTTGGTGGGAATGGGTGCATCGAAGATTCTAGCTATAAAAGAGATCTTAACTTTAATCTGTTTGTCATGGTTCAGGTAGTTTTGCAAGGGATGATTTGCGTTGAAGAGCATTCTAAATGTAAGGGTCTTGGAAGGGTGTCCCTCAGAGCATCAGGAAGAACCATCGCTCTTGGTCTTGTGACTCGAGTTCTAGAGAAGAAGGAATAGAGAAATTGCCACTGCTGGAAAGAGGTTTGACATGCCCAGAATCAGCTGGTAGAGGTATACATCTGTGAGGACCTTTAGCTTGAAACTCGCAGTTGAGTGTCATCCTTTTCTTTCTCCTCTCTTGCCTGTCCTGATCTCCTCTAGAGATCCACAATTTTTGTAGTTGCGATGAATGTTAATGATTCTACAGTGGCATAGCTCTAGACATGGGTTTCTTCCCTTCATTTTTGTGGCGGATCTTTCTTTACTTGTACATTTGGAGGAATCTGATATATATTTAGGGTCCCCTCTTTGAGCGACATATTCACCACTTTATGTATGTCTTAACATGCATACATGACCCTCCTTCATTGTAATACTTGCTTGTAGAATTTTAAGAGGGTCAACTTCAAGATGACCATTTTTACTTAGGTATAGGGATGGTATGACAAATATTAACAATGTCTAGACTGTGGGTCAGGATTTGGAAAGGTTGTCTATTTACTTCCCACACTCTTCAAGGATGTGGAGCTCCGATTAAATTTGGATCGCGCAACAATAATAATTCATGTAACCCATCAATTCACAACAAAAAAAATATAAGTTCTTCTGTGGGCCGACAAGACCACCATGCTGTCTATAGTCACAGACGTTGTGCAGACCATTAAGACCACCATAATATCTATACTCATAGAATGTTATGTGGATCATTGAGGTCATCGTGATATCTATTATCAGAGAACGCTCTGTGATCCATCGAGATCATCTTGATATTTATAATCATGAAACACTATGCACATCGTTGAAATCAGCATGATATTTAAAATCACAAAAAAAATATATACAAAGGTCATCATGATAACTGTACACTCCCTAATCTACTAAACTTGACTGGGACAGGCCCTGACCTACCCATCAATTGTACAAAACAAAAGACCAATCAAACCTCTAGATCTGACAACTTCGGAAGAAGAGGAGATGACATGAGTTCAACTTCCCTAAGCTCAAGGCGTCAATATAAAATAATGTACTGAGTACGTAAGATAAAATAATAAGAGGGAGGGGGCAAAGATAATCTATGTACACCTACCTGCTCTTGAATATATGAAATACTGAGGCTGATATATATGAAAGCACCCCACTTTGTGGGATTTCACTGGGTATGTTGTTGTTGTTGATATATATGAAAGCATTCTAAGTACTCAGACAAGAAGTCAGAGGGTATTTGAAATTTCCGTACTGTAATTTTGGTATGTAATTTTTAAAATTTATACCATTATAATATCAATTTGATTTGGTATGATTCAATATTTTAATATTTGGTTTCAGTATTTTGCGGTATAATAAATTGATAACCATAATTTGTTTAACTTCGACTGACATATACTCGTATATTAGAGTATTATGACTTCGACCATTTAAAAAAAGTCTCAATTGTATCATTCTAACACATTATATATGTAGAAATATATATTTAAAAGAACGTACAAACAACTACTCTACTTTGTTACTCAATTACATTTAAAATACATTTCAATCAAAATAAAGTAGTCAAAGTTTCAACTTCTAAGCATTTGATTTCTACTTTCTACTAATACTAGGTTGCATATTTGTTACTATTTTAATAATAATAATTTAAAAATAAATAAATAAATATATATATAGTAACTTACTTATTTATTGAGTCGATTCATTTTGATTCGATCAAATTCAATCCCATTTTTCAGACTTAGTTGTGAACAATTCAGCCAGTCTAGGAGGACCACCTCTCCTTCTCTCAATACCCTTTTTGCCTTTCACTTTTTCTTTTTTGCTCTTAATTTGGAAAAAAAATGAACTAGACTATTTCTAGATCTCCTTCAAAGAAGGATCTAATAAATTTTTGTGAGTACTCCAAAATTAGATACCATGTCGTGTAAAGGAATGATTCTGATTTTATTTTCTATTAAATACTTAAGTATAATATGAACAAGTGCATTTGAACTAATCTACAACCCCAAATATTTCACCTAACAATTTAGGAAGTGATTGTACTTTTTGTTTGCAGGCAAATAAACATAGGATCATCACCTTAGTAGAATTATTGGGAGGGGTTGTTGAAGTCAAACTTCCAATTAATGCTCTGATGGATATGGTGGTCAAGGTCTCTTTTTTCAAGAAGATTTGCCAAAAGAGTATCTAAACTTCCAATTAATATTACCCGTTTGGACAATATTTTATGGAAGTTAGAAAACCACTCTTAGAAATAAATAAGTTCACTTTCACTTGTTCATTTTAAATTTTGCACAATTATTAAGAAATAATGACTGACACAATTATTTTATTATAATATACAAATTACTAATTGATATTGAGTCTTAAATTTTGAAAAATAATTTAGAAATAAGTAATTAATGACGAGGTTATAAAAACATGAAAAAATAAATATTCTTTTATATGCTAAAAGTGACAAGTAAAAGTGAAATATATTTTTAGTGTTGTGAACAAGTAAATGTAAACGGAAGGAATATATACTCTCTCTATTTCATTTTACTTTACTCATGTTGACTTGACATAACTCTTAAAATAACTTTTATTAGGGGTATATTTTACTAAACTAATCTTATTAATTAATTGTGTTTTGAAACTCTAAGTTTATGTTTTGATATGCGCTATGAAGTCATGATTTCAAATCACAATTCTTCAAAAAACATGATTTGGAATTCCAAATCATGATTTCAAACTTTTTAAAATGTAAAATTTGATCCATAATATTATATTTTGTAAAACAAGACCCATCATATTAAACTTTGCAAGAAAAAATATGACGTATGCGTGAAAAAAATGTTTCTATCATGTAAAATGATTATATTAAAGAATAACTAGTTACTACTATTGTTGACTAGTAGATATTTATAAAATTGAAAGTTTATAATCGCAAATATTTATTTATAAAAAAATGGAGATATGTGATTTATCATTGCGATATCATATGATATTCCGATATCTTGTTTATGGAAGGTTTGTTCATTTAATAAAATTGTGTAAGAATTGGATAAAACTTGATAGTTCTCACGACTTGTGTGATTTTTATGTTTATAAAAAAAAAATACAATTTAAGAAATTCAAATTGCATATCAAACATTATTATTTGACTCAAAATAATAATAATAATCTATTCTAATATAGGAGGCAAGTAATAAAGCTCTCCTAATTTGCTAAAATGGAGAAGTAAAAAGTAAATTTTACTTTTATATTTAAACATGATTTTTACTTGAAGGAAAAATTGTTGGTGAAAATTATTACTCATTTGGTTTGAAATGATCCTCAAGATGTGTAGTATTTCATGAAAATGTTGGTAATATATTTAAAACCCATATTTTACATTTTTGTTGGGTAAGATGTTATTGTCCCCCCCCCCCCCCCAAGAAAACAAACAAAAGCAACAAATACCATAAACCGCTCCTCAAAAGTTTGAACCTAATCAAATATATCACATCTTTTGAAAAGATAGACAAAAAAAAAGGTAATCTTGATAGTAGAAACCCTTTAATTAAATCTAAGATTTCAAATGAAAAAACAAAAGGGACTGAGCACAAAAGAAGGCCTCTTGTCTTTGTGTCCCCTAAGCCTATTTACAGTTTAGTAGTAGTTATTATTATTATTATTATTATTATTTTATGGACATTCCTAATGACTAATTCAATTCACCAAATCCTTTATAATTGTCTCCATTCATATCCTCTTTAGTATTTAATTAACACAGTAGTATAGTACTTATTTTATCATATATCTTTACCATTTATGTGACTTGGAATTAATTGTTTACTTAGATGAGCACAAGAGACAAAAAGAACTCCACTAAGGCATAATACATCCTTAAACTAGGTCATATATGAGAATAGATACTTAAATTTATATAAAGTTGAATAAGTGACAATTCACGTCCTATATAGTGTCCTACACGTATTATGCATGTAGGATGCGTGTGACTATTTGTGCTTACTTGTATACACCAAAAACTAAAAAATATAAATGCGAGCCGAAATCTGTCATGACCCAAAAATGGACGTGATGGCACTCGTCTTATCCCACCAAGACAAGTCAGCCTAACACTCACCCATTACNTATATAAAAAAAGAACTTATAAACAAAATAAATATGGTGAAATTCAATAATAATTTATAAAAAAAACAAAGAGAAGAAAGTACAAAATACACAAAAAAAAATCATTTCTTACTCTTCTTATCTTTTCCATTGGCAAAGTAAGATCCTAAACCAAAGAGATTAGCAGTAGCCTTTGGAATAAAAGTATAAGGTGGTACATTCAAAACAGGATTAATGCAAATCCTATTACTATAATTCTTTCTCAATGGAGGCTTTTGTGATGAGTAAAAACTAACTCCAGAAGAAGGATTCATTATATTCTTTTTCTGTTTCTGATTTTCTTTTACTGAACAACTCTTTGATCCAGTAGAATTACTGCGTGGTAACGACCAAAATGAGCTTTTCTTATTTCCGTGAAGACTAGTACTTCTTCTAATACGCCAAAACGACTTGTTTTGATCCTTTTGCTCATCATCATCAACACTAATGTGTTTCGAGATTACATTTTGATTATTTGCAACTGGAGCTGGAGCTGAAGTCGGAGATAATGTGACAACTTTTTGTTGTAGTTGAAGAGGGCGAATTAATCCATTTAAGAAGAGTTCATCTGCCGAACAAGTTTCTGTATTAGCGATGTTGCTAATACAGAAATCGAATTCAGAATTTGAATCTGATTGATAATGTTGCAAATCTAAGACTTGTTTGCAGCAAATATCATCTGATGAGAAAGAGATTCTTGGACTTGTAACCTCTGAGATCATATCAATTGCCATGTTTTTTTGTTTTTTTTTACTTGGAGTAAATTGGAAGGATAGAAAAGGCTAAATCTTTGGGATTGTTGTTGTAGTAAGAAGACAATAATATTTAAATGTGAAGTTGGGATTAAAAGAAAAAATTTAGAGGATGGTCACAAGTCAAAAGAAGAAAGGCTAGACATATGGTCTGGTTTCTACTTTCTTGGTGTCCTTTTTTTTTTTTTCACACCCCACATTCGATTAAATTTGCATCGCGCATTGCAGGATTCATTCGGTGATGGTGCTTCTAACAAACTTTTTTCATACCCAAGGCTCAAACCTGAGATCTTTAATTAATGGTGAAATTTCACTATTGTACCACAACCCATGTTAGTACTTTCTTGGTGTCTTTAATACTTCCTTTGTCTCACATTTATACGATTTACTTTCTTTTTTAAGTAGACCCAGAAAAAATGACACATTTCTATATTAATAAATAATTTAATTTTAAAATATCAATATCCTTAATGAAATAATTTATAATCACGCAAACATTTGTCATTTATTTTAAACCACAAATTTTTAAAATCTTTATTTCTTTCTTAAACTCCGTGTCAAGTCAAATTAACTCATATAAAATGAAACAGAGAAAGTACTAGCCAGGATCACTAATGATTTTTATGTCAAAAAGTAAAAATAAAAAGAAAAAAGAAACTGTGAATTTAAAGATGAAAGGCAAGTTTGGTCCCTCCACAATGAGTGCACATGCAGAGGAAGTTAAGAAGTACAACAGCTTTATAAATTTTACCTTCCTACAACGACAAAATATACTTTTACTTTTGAGCAACTAGTAACTGAATTTAATTTTATACCATGTATATCATTCTTTTACTGTCATCCTTTGGTGTACAAATTTAGTATAGTATAGTATTTATTTTGGTTTGCAAGAATGTACTCAAGAGATGACAATTTTACAACAACCTCAAATTATAATAGACTATAGTCTATACAACCAATCATGCATATTTATGCTACATTCAATTTTATTGTGTCACATTTTGTTCTGCGAATTTAAAACGTTCAAGCTGATTCAAACGGCAAAGCTTACATCTTCTTTTTTGTTTATAATGCCGAATTTTAATGGAGAGATTCTATCATTTGAGCTGTTTATTGCCCATGTTGATGTTGTTATCAAATAAATAAGGAGACATCAATATATACACCAGCACACCAAGCAGCAGAACTTTTAATCAAGGCAGAGCTAAAAGCATGGATACGAGTTCGATCAAATTCAATAACTTTGTTCAAATAATGTTTATATATGTATTAAGAAGTTTTTTTATTTAATATATATGAATATTAGGTTTAGAATCAAATTTTCAATACCTGAAATCATCATTATACAATTTAAAACTCAATAAAATTAAAATTTAGATTTCACCTAAGAAAATTTTTAGTTCAAGTATAAGCATACAACGAATACCTATATTATTTCTTGCTTTTGTCTCTTGTCTTTTGTATTCTTAGGAAGTTGAGGAATACTTTTGCCACATGCCATCTACTGGTTTATTGCTATTCAATTACGATACTATAGGAGTTGAGCTTCTATCTTAAAGCATAATCAATCCCTTCTAGTAATGTTGCATCTACACGCATGATTGCATGACATGCATTAGTGACGGAACTAGAAATTTCACAAAGGGTGTCCAAAAATGAGCACAACAAAAACTCTTTCCAAAAGTGAGATTCTAACACGCGAGCACTATAAAACCACTAGGTTATAACAACTTATTGTGTTAAGAGTGTCCAAAATATGTTATTTAATCATTTCGTATATCATTTTACTTGTATATACAAAAAAAAAATTCGACAAAGGGTGTCCTATTAAACACCATAACAACCATGTAGCTACGCCATTGCATGACATTAATTGCTAACTATATAAACATATTGCGCTTCGATGGAATCAGTGTTACATTTTCTCGAATCCTAACTTTTAACCTTCTCTATGACGACCAAAATGTCATGCCTCAATAAAAATAATTATATATTTTTTCCTTTTTTTTAATAAAAATAATTATATTTACTATCGACCCCAAGTTAATTTTATTATACTCTCTCCATTTTACTTAGCTCTTATTAACTTGACTTTGTTTTATTAAATCATTCTTATTGATTATGTTTACGGAATGATAAGGGTAAATATTGAAAGGAAAAAAAATCTTTTAATTTACTAAAATGAACAAATATATAGGAAAAAATATTTTTGGTACGAGAGTAAGTGTAAAAAGGAAACTAGAGAGTAGTAGATTATACAACTTAAGTCGAACAATATTAAATTTGTGATTACTTGCCAAATAATCCAAATTAACTATTATCAAAACACGATTTCATATTAATACATAATAATACCTATTAATCCCCCCCAACCAACCCCCACCCCACCCCAAAAAAAATTAGGGGTCTTTTGGTAGAGTGTATTATAAGAATAGTGCTAAGTAGAGTATATTGCGAATGATCAGATCAATTATGCTAGAATTATTTATTTTGTAATTATTTCATATCAATTGTTTGATTTCGTGCACTAAGGATAATTTTGTATTGAATCATGTTTACTCATGCTATTTTGTATTACTAATTATAATTACTATCGACCTCAAGTCAAAATAGGTTATTGTTCAACTTAATGTATAGTTGAGATGGACTAAGATTAAATTGAGTTAAGATGGACTAAACAATGAATTGTACTTCAATCCGCACAACTCAACATATCATTTTTATAATTTTAAAACTTCATTAAAATGCTGGATTCCCATTCCAAAGGTCATAATTCTTACCAAATGCCTACCTAACACTGCAAATATAAGGAAAGGAAGGGGAAAATATGGACCATTCAATAAACTATAAGAAAATTATTTTTCAATATTTGATACAATGAAAGTCATTATTATGAAAAAATATTTTCCATCAAGAAGATAATACCTTAGCATACTTATGGGCGGAAATCATTTCCATATATTAGATCCGCAAACTTTCATTTTCTATGAAAGACATTTATCATTAAAAAAAAATAACTTCAATAACTTATGAGCAAAAGCCATTTTGTTTATAACTTACCTTTTAATTTCATATTCGTAATTTCAACCAACACCCCTTAATAACAAGTAAAAATACACATTGATTATATCAAATTTGGAGACCTCAATAGTTTTAGCAGGATCAGTTTTAAGCAGCTTTTCTAACAGACTAGCAAATGAAAACTAAACTCAACAAACAAACCAAAAATCTAAAAGAGCTCTAAGAGAAAACAGGAACAATTTCACATTGTTCCATAACGCTTCTAAATAAAATAAAATAAAATAAAATAATATAAACATCAAAATTGCAAAAAAAGGGTAATAGCAAAACCAGGAGTTTGTACCCTAAGCCTCCGTTAAGGGGAACTCAAACACAACATCTTTACCCGATAGCTTCCTGTAGACAGCTGAAAATGTCTCCAGCTTGTACTCGGTGTTGTTTCGTTCCTTTGGGTCCAAGAATACCTGGCGACAACAGCATTAAAACTATCAATAACAGTGGCAAGTTTACATAGGGGGGAAAAAAAGGAATCAACTATAACAACACAATCTCTTCAACCTTCGTAGAAATAATAGTTATCACTAATTTGATATTATTAACATGTCTTAGAAGCCATCATTTAAACTGCTCTTCAATATCACATATTCTGATTCTACTTCTACAAGATTTTCCTACTAAGCATGAAACACAAACTGTTAAGCAACGAAACATTGTGCCATAAATTACCTTCATTATCTTGGATCCATCAACGTGATGCCTAACACGCTTTCCAACAATTTCAGCTGGTACAACCACGTCCTCCAATATGGCATCATGAACTGAAGTAAGAGTTCTGCTACGGGGCCGTTGAGCAGCAGAACCTCTCTTTGGAGGCCTCGATATTCTTCGGATTGCAATGACAATTACATCCTAAAAGAAATAGCATTTCAGTACATTCAGAAAAATACCAGCGAGATACATTATCATACCAAAAAATGGAAACAGAAAAGATACCTATTACATGTAGTGCACCTAAAACATAATCATATCAAGAAGGTGCAGCAGAGATGGCACCTTGAGTATTATGAGTTGAAAAGGGATAAAGCAATAAAAGTTACAAAAATCAGCTTCCCCATCTTAAGAAATGTGTCATAAAAGAGCTGCACTTAAAGTTGTGCCTGAGTTGAATCTACTTCATGATGCACTAAATGGGACCAACAATAGGAAGTCTACCACAGCTTATAGTTAATACAATAAGGTATCAACAAAAAGAAAACAATTTATCTTCAATACAATAAAATCCAACACAAAACTGACTGAGAATGGTTTCAGTGATCACTACAAGTTTTGCTGTGAAATTTGCAGCATAGATTAAGAAGGGCAGCTATTGAAGATCTTCATTTCATGAGCAATGATATAAAAGATTGGTCTCTAACTTCTCTGCCTAGACAGATATATATAAATCAAAATAGCAGAAAGACAATGATCAAAAGCAGGGGTGCAAATAAGTCCTCCAACAATAATGTCAAAAGGTAAAAATAAAAATTCCCCTCCTTTTGCCCAATAAAGAATATTTTTTACCCCAATCACAGAAGATGAATCCATAGTAGAATCGTGAAAGACTGCCCCAAAATGAGAGGCTTAATATTTGACATCATTGCGCAGGACATTTAATTCCAAATGAACATATTTGTCAATAACCATTTAATAATAAGATGTATTTTGTTCATTTCATATAAAATATTATCAAACTCAATGGTCGAATATATCATGAGAAACTAATAGGAGAAAAGTTCAAAAGGTACCTTCCCACTGAATTTCTTCTCCAGCTCCCTAACAAGGCGGACATGAATCTTGCGGAAAGCTTTTCTCAGCCTGTAGGGGACATGGATAACAACAGCCTTCCTATTTCCTGACACGTCAATTTGTCTGCACAACAAAACCAATCACCACAAGGAGACATAAAATATACTTCCTCCATCTCATTTTATGTGGAACCCTTTCCTTTTTAATCTGTTCTCTTTTGTTAAAAGAACGTCACCTTACTATAATTAGAAACAATTTAAATTAAAAATTCATCCGAAATGATAAGAGCACACAAATATTTAAGGATTGTTTTAGATCACAAATTTCAAAAGTCTTTCTCTTCTTCTTCTTATCCACTATGTCAAGTCAAATGTTGTCACATACAATGAGACGTATAGAGTATTGATTAACCATAGTAGTAGGCAGTTTTGTCAATTCTTACAGTGCAGAATTGATGTACAGGTCCTTCAATTCGCTTTTCAGCTCTTGGTTAGTGTTTTCCATATCGAATAACGCCTGTTCAACAATCATTTTTGAGAAACTTTATATCAATACCAAATGAAGTCTTAAATAACCAGTATCATAATATGAAGAAAAAAATATAACCTGCGCAACAGACTCCTCAAATTCAGTAGGTTCAGCATCCTTATCTTTGTGAATCTTTTGCCTTGAAGTGTACATCTTCACAGGCCTGATAATCCAAACAATTTAACCAACCAATCAATCAATCAATTAGGGTCGCCTATATTAATCATTTCAACTAGCATTTCATCTAATTCAGCTGATTAACAAAACAGAAACGAAAACTACAAAACTACTAGTGCCGCTAAACTATGTATTATTTCCTTCAAGACAATTTGGAGAAGAGTACCTGTAAGAGAAAGGTAGTAACGGTAAACCCTAGCTATGCTTAGTTTCAGAGATGAAGAGAAACCCTACGATTTGGAGGGACGAATGAACGGAGTGAATGGGCTTCAATTTGGGTCATTTGTCATCTTGAATTGGTTGGGCTGTAACCCCAAATATGGCGGCACTAGGATTTTGGGTTAAGTTTATAAATGGCCTTTATAAGAGCTGATGTTGATATTTTGTACCTTATAAGAAAAAATATTATAAAAATAAATTTTAACTATTTGATTATAATTTTTTGAAAAAAAAAAATATCTCTCCTAATCTATAGACATTGGCTACTTACACGGTGATGTTTTTTCTTAAATCAGAGGGCGATTCGATTTAACGGTGAGGAATTGTTGAGGTTCAAATCCTCAACTTCAATTCTCATAATCGCAACTCAATGGAAGGCAACTTTCTCCTTATTTTCTCTTTCCTTCTTTGATTTTATATATGATTCGTTTTGTTTAAATTATCATTGATTTGTAGATTGTTACTGTAACTCTTTTCCTGAATAGATTTGCATATTTTGAGCATGGTGGTCGTGCTTTGCACAGTCCAATTTAAAATTATTTCATAAGAAAACTAATTGCAAAGAGCTTTTGAGGTGTGATGGCTGGCTCGTTACCACTCTTCTTTTTAGCTTACATGCTTATGGTGATGGTGTTCCTCCTTGTGTTGTTGCTTGTGGTTTAACCTTTTTTTTTGAATTTTAGCTGAGTTTATAGCCACGAGTGTGGATTACAAAGTTCAGTTCCCTATGTGCATGTAACAAATTATTTCGTCGTTGCTTGAAAAGTGTGATGAAAATTCAGACATTTTAAAATTTATATCTTTATAGAAATTTTTTAGTGGCCGTCAAGTCAAACTTGACTTGTCAACTATATTTGCTATAGTGAAGGAGTTTCACTATAGCGAAAGCCTGCCAAAATAAAATTTTATTTTATTTCTTAGGTGAATTTTTAGTGTTGAGTTTTATATTTTCGTTGGGACTTATTCTAAGAGCACCCATTAGTTTATTTTGAGGAAAAAAATCCTAGGTGAGAAGGGAGAGAAAATTCTTCTTGCAAAGACTAACCAAAGTCTTCATCTGAGTTCTTCACTATGTTATCGAACCACCAAACAAAAGCGGAATTGTATGATAATTGAGGCTTAAAACTCACCTTCAAGGTAGGTCATGATTTACTTATCTTTTAGACTTGATTAGTACACTCTTGCATAGTTTATTAAACCTATGAACATGAAAATTAAGATATTGACCTTAAAAATAGCCTAAGTCAGGTATTATAGCTTGTTGCAATTATTATATATTATTAATTTTATTATTAAACTTTAAAATAATAATATTAAATGAGATGTTTGAAATATTACATAAAATTTAAATATCAGAATCAATTGAGAAATTAATAAAAAGCAGTCTATTTGTATTGATTATGATAAATTGATAATAGTGATAGTCATGTTATACTTGATAACAAGAGATGACAATGAAACAATTATTAATGATCTTGATACTTTAAGTAAGTAGAACAAAAATATTGTAAACTTAAAAATTCATTATATGTTGCATAAAGCAAGAAGATAGTCTATAATGAGAATTAAGGAGGTGTTGATAATTATGTGGTTGATAAAAACAACTAATTAATCCTACAATAATTATTGAGTCAGTAATTTGATGGAGTTCTATGAAGTAGGTTATGATTTACTTGGAGTTAGACTTTGCATAATTTTTTGATATGTAATGTGAGTGGTATTGCATATTGGTTTACCTTCGGATATATTTGATGTTTCTTTATGATTAAATTAAATGTTATTTGTAGGGCTGGACATTCGATAATTTTGTTCGATTTCGGTTTGTGTAATAAGTGTACCGAACATCGAATCGAAATAATTCGGTTCGGTTTATGTTATTTCGATTCGGATTTTGTTAGTTTGGTTTATTAATTTCACAATTCACACACTACCTAATAACAAAAGCGAAAATCATAAAGAAAGAAACAGAAAACGGAAGAAGAAATCTTGAAAACAAAAAATAATCCCTGGTCGCTGCCTCGCGGTCAGTTGCTGCTGGTCGGCTACTTCTGAATTCCGATCGCGGCAGTCAGTGCCTCGACGTCGCTAGTCGGCTCCGGAAAGTGGGAAGGGGGAAAGTGGGACTGGGACGTGCGGCATTGGCAATGAGAGATGGAGTTTGAACTTTGAAAATTGAATGTGTACTGGCGACGGGAAGTGGGATTGGGACGTGCACAGTGCACTGTGCAGATGGAAAACTGAAAAGTCAAAAATTTGAAAGGTCTTTCACCTAATTTTCCATTTTGCATATAATATTTAATATTAATAATTAATATAATAATAATTTATATTATAATATAATATATTTTGGTTAAACTGAAATATCGAAATATACAAAAATCACATATCAAAAATCGAATCGAAATATCGAAAATATGAAAATATATACCAAAAATCGAATCGAAAACTGAAATACCGAAATTAAAATACTGAAAAAATTCTATTCGGTTCGATATTTCGGTATTTATGCTCAGCCCTAGTTATTTGTATGAATAAACATGTAATTATTGAATTGTGTACCTTGATGATGTTATGAATTATGAACCAGTGATTATTCTATATTTGGTGGGTTATCCTGAGAGGTAACTAGAGCTGTTGGCATATTAAAATAGGTGGATACGGTAAAAATACATTTACTACTCAGATGATGAGTGGTTCAAGTCTGATGTGAGCTTATGAATGAGAGATTATATGTGCTATTGGATCAAATACCACATTGATACAATACATGAACTCCTAGGATTCTCTGTAGGCCATGACTAGATGAACAAGATTAAGATCTTTTAGCATATATGTACATATAAGAATGAGATTGATGATTATTGAAAAAGAGTATCAGTGAATCTGCTGATGCAACAAGTATATAATTGTAAGGTCAGAATGAGTATGATTTTTCGTATTTATTTATTTGTCCATATGTGACCAGTTGTTGATGACTTAATTGTTGTTGATAACTATTTGATTGGATGCCAGAAAAGATGTATGATTTTATAAATATTGATTATTTATTTCTATTCATCGGTTTAGGATAGTTTTCTTCAGTTTTTCATCAAATTCTTCTGTAAAGATAAGTTAATTATTTTCCCTAACTTGTATTTTGATTTTTGATCCTTAGAATCTAGGTTGTTAATCTTGGGGAAGGAATTTTAACTTGAATTAATGGTGGAAGGAACCCTTAATGGAAGAATAATCATAGGCATGACCTGGGATAGGATTTGATTATAATTCGAACATTAGTAGGTCATTTTTGATTGATTATTGTATTTGTTATTATTATTATTTAGACCAACAACAAGCCAGAATTCATAACTAAGAAAAAACTTCAATTCCTTAGAGTTTCCAAGGCTTGATTCGAGCTAGGTGATAATTTTTTTTTGTATATGGTACAAGTGTTTGTTAACAACATCGTTAGTAATGCATGCAATGATATATGATTAGATAGTTGGAAAGAAATAATATGAAATGTATGATGTTATCAATTACATGCAATGAATATGTTACATGAATGTACATGTCTGATTGTGGTTCATTATGATTTTGATTGTGTTTGTGTGTTGATGATTGATATCGAGTGTCACGTCAACACATATTGTTGTTGGAAGTGGTACCAGTACACTAACTTTTGAAATAATTATCACGCCTGTAAAATCACATGAATACCACACTGATACATTAACTTGGAATCGGATACCACGCCAATAGATTAACAGTGTATTTGAGTGGATTCCCTGAGAGGGTCAACCTGACTTATTGTGTTGAGATGATTCATGTTGTTATGCATATTGATGTCGTACTATGTTGTACTTGGGTTATAATTGTGTATAATGTGCTTACTTAGTTGTGGTTGCCTATCAATATTTCATATATTGTAACTAGCCGATGATCCTATCACTACACTATGGTTGTGTACTGATACTACACTTGCTCTTTCTTTGTTGAATACAGAGTATCTTTAAGCGATCTCAACTATGAGATCTTCACTATCTGAATACAAAGGTGAGCCACTGCTCCAGACTTGCTACAAATTCCTATTTCCTTCATAGTCTATTATTCGGACTCAGATATTTTAGACTTATGAAAATTCTTGCAATGGAGATTTCTCAGAAGAGGTACATTGAAAATGTTCTTAAGAGATTCAATATGCATATGAGATATCTCAAAGGAGCTTTTGATATTGGCCTAATCGTTCAAAAAAATGAAGGTATTTCAGTTTTCGGTTATGTAGATTCTGACTATGCAGGGGATCTTGGTAGAAGGAGGTCCACAACCAAATACATCTTTACTCTTGTTGGTAGTGCCATTAGTTGGAAATCGACTCTAGAGTTGATTTTCACTTTGTCTACAACAGAGGGAAAATATATGACAGTAACAGAGGCAGTGAAAGAAGTTATCTGGTTGAAAGATTTGGCGACAGAATTGAGTTTGGTTCAGCTAGAATCAACTCTAAGATGTGAGTCAAAGTGCTATTCATCTGATTGAAAATTAAAGATTTTATGAGTGCCCAAACACATTGATGTCAGATTCCATTTCATTTGAGTTGTCGTTGAAGAAGGAGCTATAAAGGTCGAGAAGATTATCAAAGTCGATAACACTGCATACATGTTGACCAAGATAATTCCGCTTGCCAAGTTTGTACACTGCAAGGACTTGGCAGGAGTATGCATCAACTAATGCAACTCTAAGAGATCACAACTACTAGGTGGAGCTAGTGTGTTCAATATAAATATTTGATTCTTCTTGTCTCTTACAATGGGAATGCCCAGTAGCTTAGAAGTTTTGACCAAAGTTATTCATACACATGCTTGGAACGTAAACAAATGTGGAGATTGAAAGAGTTGGTTTGATCCTTGTAGGGTCAGACCCAATGGAAAAAAATTTCATGTGCCAATTTACTTGGTTAGGAATTAAACTTGGAGAGCAAGCTAAAATTTGTGGAGGACAAATTTTGTGTTCCTTTTCTTTTGTGCTTAGACCATCTCCAACCCAATACCAAATTCTAAATTTGGTGTAAAATTTGGTGTTTTGAGCTCCAACCCACACCAATTTTTACACCAAATTTGGTGTGTGAATAGTGTTACACCAAATTTGGTGTAACACTATTCATCACACCAATTCCTTTTTTGAATATTTTAATATTATTTTATTATACAAACTTTTAATTAAACATTATATAAATTGTATGTTTTAATTAAATCTCTTATATATTTAATTATTGTTTATGTAATATTTTTATAATATTAATTTTAGATATAAAATTTAGCTTTTTTATAAATTAATTTTTCTATATATGACTTTAAAAAAAAATAAAGTTATGTTAATTCTACTATAAATTATAATTAGATATAACTACAATTAACCTTCACAAAAATTAAAAATGCAAACATATAAATTTTTAAACAAATAATACAATGTACTTAAAAATAAACGAAAATAATTGTAACGACCCGAACCGTCGTTAATTAGGAAAGGAAAATATCCGCGAAAATTCTGGGCCACTGTCCCGCCACAACGGGCCTATTGCCGCTAGGGCGGGATAAGTGAGCGCCATAGCAGGATAGGCGAGACAGAACGTAAATTACGAGAAATCCTATTTTCTCCATCTTTCTAAAATACCTAAATAAGTCGTAAAATACCGTAGAAACCTCAGAAAGGCTGCTCTAAGTTTGGGAATGAAGGAGAATGAGATTTCTAGCGTGGGGATGGTGAAATCTTATGAATTCTTGGCTAAATTCACTATCACGAACCCGAAAAAACTAGAATCGAAGTCAAAAACTCCGTACAACTGCTTGGCGCCCAGGTAGGCTAGGTTTTTACAATTGAATAGTTTTAAATCTGTGCTTACTACATGATATATGTAAATCAAGGGTAGGGTTGTGTGTAGACCTTCGTGCACCGAGTAAATTACATGAATAATCATTAGAATTCAAAGTATGTGGGTTTATGCCCTGTGAGGAGGAATTGATGAGTTGTTAGAAAAACCTAGAATTGCTATCATGGATAGAATTGGGTCAAGAATGAGGACATGAAATCAAGAGTGAAACTAGATTTATGAATGTATGCTACATCCGATAATTGAAGTGATGAAATTGAGGAATTATGTTGAATGGTGCTTAAAACCTAATGAGAAATCCTAAAGATGAACTAGGGTTGAGTATGGTCAATTATTACATATGCGATAGGGATTGAGGAGTAATTTGTAGGTGATGGTTGTGATTCTATGATTGTGTGATGTATGCTTGTTTTTGCTTCATTATGATACTCGAATATGTATGAATGTTGTAATGTTGATCACACTTGTTGTAGATGAAATAGATGAATTATCATTGTCATGAAATCATGACTTAAATGTATGATCTTGATGATGTACTGGTGTTTGTGATTGTGGTGTGTAAATGGGATCGGATTGCCACATTCCGGCATAACTAACTTGGATCGAATTGCCACATTTTGGCATAATATGGGATCAGATTGCCACATTCCGGCATAAACATGGGATCGGCTGCCGCGTTCCGGCATGCTAACTGTTTGAATTTGGGTTATGTGAGAGGACCAATGATGTGATATAAATGTGAGTTATTCGTTGTTCGTGTACTTGTTGACAATATTGTACATGCTTGATGTACATTTGTGAGTAAAGTATTGTATTGGTTTGTTTATGTTGTACTTAGTGGACCCGTGTATGATGATTTATAGTGGGTTGTTATGGGTTGTAATGGAGAGAGTAGAGATAGTGTGTGTGAAGGAAATTGCTGGATTGATTTCACCTTGGGGGAAGGATATTGGGTTAGCGTTAAGAAAGCTTGAATCATTGTATCATGTGACTATGGTTGATAATGTGATGAGGAAGTAAGGTAGGACGTGTACGGTTTGTTGATTTGGTGGTGTTTGTACTTGGGAAATTTCTTACATGTTTAGAATGGTTATGCTACGATCAAGAATTCGGTAAGTGGGTTGATTAAAAAGGTGTTAGTAGTTAAATGTTAGTGTGATTGGAGGTATTTCAATGAAAGGGGTGAATGTGGAGAAGCGAGTGGTTTATTTCTTGATTTTACTAGTTGGTTTCTTATGTTATGTGGTGGGCGTCGGGTTGACCGATGATGCCTACCAGTACGTGTGTTTTGTACTAATACTACTCTTGCTATGTCTTTTGACATAGTCTGGATGCAAGATTGGTGACGTTTTATTAGGTGAAGACGAAGAAAATCTTGAGCAATTTCTATTTTTCCTTCTGCATGGTAAGAGATATGTCTTTTAGTTATCTTGTCCAGTTGTACTTTTAGTAGCTCTTGTACTTGTTTAGACTAGATCCATTCGGAGTTGTTTAAATTACCTTGCAAGTTTAACTAATAGTGTGCCTAAATACGTTATTTATAAAATCATAGTGTTGTATTTATTCCTAGTTTCTTAAAATTTTCGCACGTTTTTACTATTGAGATATGAGGGTTCTCTTACTTCGGTGTTAGAGTAGGTTCCCGCACGGACTGGTGGGTTGGATCGTGACAATTGGTATCAGAGCCTAGGTTACTGGTCTCCCCGTACAAGAGCAAAATGTGAACTATGTTCCTGTGGAATGATGGGTTGACGTCCACATTTAATCTACAAGAGGCTAGGAAGCATTCTAGGAAATCGTTCCACTTATTCTCTCCTTTCGTGCGAAGTATCGCTTGAGGTATGAGTTGAGTCCAATTGGTATCTCCCAATTTCAATAGGTATCTCAACGAAAGTACACCAACAAGTTAATTGGAACAGAGAAGGTTTCAATTGGTATCTGGCCTTAAGGGTCGTGTAAGTCATAGATGACCAGCAATTGCCATCTATGTGACGAACTAACTAATAAAGTGAAATTGTTGTGATGCGTGATTATAAGTGTGATTGTGTATTTCTCGTTGTTTGAAATAATTGTAATTTGGTTACTCCGTGTTGAGTGAAATAAATGTGTATATGGAAGTATTCTTGGGAGTTTGATTTACTGATGATGTGGAGGTGTTATAGTGGATGCATGTGGTATGATATAGGGCACAGTGTTGTGTGTCTGGATTTAATTAACGGTGAATGTAAAAGTGAACCTGTTAAAGTGTAAGGATGTGAATTCATAGATTATATATGTGTACTTGAACCTTCAGTATGCGCAATGTTTTGGCTAATTTGTGTAAATTATGTAAGTTGTAATGTTTGGGTGTATCATGGGGATGTGTGGGTGTAACGTTGAATTAATAAGAACTAGTGGGGTACCGTGTCGTTAAGACTGATGCGGATTAGTTAATGATTTTCCTAGCTTGGAGTTTTATCTGAGATTATTGGTTAAGCTGGTTCGTATATCATAGTTGGAGTTTTAAATTTGATGGCCTGATAAAATGGGAACCTCGGGAAAAACATAGAAGAGTGAGAAAGAACCCATAAATCATTGACCTGGGTTCTAGTCCCGTTAGAGCCACTGGGGCAGGATTTTTCCTGCCATAGCGGGACCTCCACGTCGGGAATTTCTCCGCTAGAGCGAGATAGGGCAAGGCAGAACCTCACTCAGCCTCCCTTTGTTTTCCCTCAATATATTTTTTTAACCCCGAATGGGATCCGATCAAATCCCTACAATCTTTCCATTGTTCAACAATCGAGAATGGTTTATAAAAACTTAGGGATTCACCTTTTGCTACGGAAAAACAGGAAATCAAGCATGCATGTGTTACAAAAACATAAAAGGTCAAAAAATAAAAAAAAGTTGTCTAAAATTTACAAGCCCAAGAAGGGGGAAATAAAAAGTCAGATCAAGAACCCTGAGAATGAGAAGTGTCAGTGTTAGAGGTGAGGTCCTCCGGGGGCTTCTCGCTAGCCCAGGCCTCATTTAGCATAGGGAACTCCCTGTAGTCCTCTGGATCAAGTCGGGGGATCTCCCTGTCAGGGGCAACACAAGAAAAGATGGCTTTAATAGTCTTCCACATCCGGGCCATCAGACGGTCCCTCTTCAGACCCTTCTGCCTCTCCCGACACAGCTGGCGACGGAGCATCTCGACCTCTAGGGAAATGCTGGGTGGAACCGAAGTGAAGTCGGCATAGGCACTCCCCATCTTTTTTCGGATAGCCTCCAAATCCTCTTCAACCCGTGCACCTAAGAGTGGGTTCTCGTCATCCGAATCCACAACCGCTTTACTGCTGCTAGCCCTACTCGTTCTCTTCCTCTTGCTCCTAGAAGTAGAGCCCTGTCTAACCAAAAGAGGGTGAAGGGGGGGATACATAGGAAGTACCTCGTCAGCATCAAACAGTGGCACTCCCGCTCGCTTGCACAAGGTAGTGATAAGACCAGGGAGAAAGAAAACCTTCTTGTTACCCCGATAGAACATCTTCCACTCTGAGATGATTTGCGCCCCCACATTTAGCTGGATACCCTGTATGGCGCACACCACCACCAAGGTTCGGGGAAAGGTCACATCGGTGAGGTTGCCCGACATGCGGATCCTCTTAGTGACCAAATGTAGCCACATCTTAGCATCGGGTGATCAATTCGTGCTAGTAATACCCTCAGTAATAGCCCAGTATACCAAATCCCGGTGCGTAGGCTCAACCAGTGTATCCCTCAACCACTCTAGATCCACCGCCCTTAGCTTGGCCTTGAACTCCGTGTTTGAGGCATCTGGTACCTCATTAATAGCAGTAGCATTCAAGAGGATGTCGATTCCCCGGATTGAGGAGGAATTCGTAGGTGATGGTTGTGATTCTATGATTGTGTGATGCATGCTTGTTCTTGCTTTATTATGATACTTGTATATGTATGAATGTTGCAATGTTTATCACACTTGTTGTAGATGAAATAGATGAATTATCATTGCCATGAAATCATGACTTAAATGTATGATCTTGATGATGTACTGGTGTTTGTGATGGTGGTGTGAAAATGGGATCGGATTGCCACATTTCGGCATAACTAACTTGGATCGGATTGCCATGTTCCGGCATAATAAGGGATCAGATTGTCACGTTTCGGCATAAACATAAGATCGGCTGCCACGTTCCGGCACACTAACTTGGGATCGGTTTCCACCTTTCGACATGCTAGCTGTTTGAGTTTGGGTTCCATGAGAGGACTAATGATATGATATAAATGTGAGTTATTCATTGTTCGTGTACTTGTTGACAATATTGCACATGCTTGATATACGTTTGTGAGTAAAGTATTGTATTGGTTTGTTTATGTTGTACTTAGTGGACCTGTGTATGACGATTTATAGTGGGTTGTTGTAGGTTGTAATGGCGAGAGTAGAGATAGTGTATGTGAAGGAAATTACTAGATGGATTTCACCTTAGGGGGAAGGAGATTGGGTTAGTGTTAAGAAAGCTTGAATCATTGTATTATGATACTATGGTTAGTAATGTGATGAGGAAGTAAGGTAGGACGTGTACGGTTAGTTGATTTGGTGGTGTTTGTACTTGGGAAATTTCTTACGTGTTTAGAATGGTTAAGCTATGATCAAGAATCCGGTAAGTGGGTCGATTAAAAAGGGGTTAGTAGTTAGAATGCTAGTGTGATTGGAGGTATTTCAATGAAAGGGGTGAAGGTGGAGAAGCGAGTGGTTTATTCCTTGATCTTACTAGTTGGTTTCTTATGTTATATGGTGGGAGTCGGGTTGACCGATGATGCCTACCAATACGTGTGTTTTATATTGATACTACTCTTACTATGTCTTTTGACATAGTCTGGATGCAAGATTGGTGACATTTCATTACGTGAAGTCGAAAAAATCTCCTGCAGCTTCTGTTTTTCCTTCCTCATGGTGGGAGCTATGTCTTTTATTTATCTTATTCAGTTGTACTTTTAGTAGCTCTTGTACCTATTTAGACTAGATCCATTCGGAGTTGTTTAAATTACCTTGCAAATTTAACTAATAGTGTCCCTAAAGGCGTTATTTATAAAATCATAGTGTTATATTTATTCCTATTTTCTTAAAATTTTCGCATGTTTTTACTATTGGGATATGTGGGTTCTCCTATTTCAGTGTTAGAGTGGATGCTCGCATGGCCCGGTGGGTTGGGTCGTGACAATAATAAATATTCAACAAAGTAGTAATTGATACACATCAAAATTGAAATATAAAATACATAGTTTTGCAATCTCGTTTTGCAATTATCGCAGGACCGTCACATTTTTGGAGAAAAGAAGTGCTACATGATATATTAACTTCATTTATTATAATGCACAATATGATAATTAAGGATGAACGTGATCTTAATGCACCAATTCAAGATGCGACGAAAGGTCGAACTTCGACTGTAGAAATGGCAATAGATGAAAATTATCAATTTCAACAATTTCTAGCTCGATATAAAAAAATAAAGGACAAAGAAGCTCATTTTGAACTGCGTAATGCATTAATAGGGCATTTATGGGGGCACCGTAGTGATCTTGAAAGTTGAATATTTATGTAGAATTTAAAATAATTTTTTCAATTATGTAATGTTTATTTAATTGTATTTCATTAATGATTTCACTTTTATTTGTATTATCCATTATTATTTATAATGAATAATATTTGCTAGCAATTTATATTATTTAAAAAATTAAGGTACAAAATAATTTTATATTAAACGATTATAAAAGGAAATAATATGAATTATATATGGTGAATGTTTTGGAAAGAATTTGTTTTATGAAATAAGAAAATATAAATGAAATAAGAAATAATAATATAATAATGAAGAGAGAGAAAAATACTTTTTTTTGGTATAAAATTTGGTGCAGTGGGTTGAAGTTGATTATACAAAAAATAGTGATGACACCAAATTTGGTGTTTGAGTTGGAGATGCCCTTAGAGTCCAAGTTTGGCCACCTATAAAAGGATCTTCATTGTTGAATACATCCTAAAACTCACAGCAAAATAAATTAGAAGAGTAGAGAATTAATTAGTAGAGCAATCCTCTTAGATGTATTTGGGATCTCTCCCCTTTCTTTGTAATTAATATAAAGACAATTATTCTCTGGTGGACATAGAATCATTTTGATCCGAACCACGTTAAATATTATTGTTCTTCCTTGTTCTTTATTTTCACGTTTCCGCTAACGACTTTCCTTTTTGTTTGACTCTCTTAATGTTATATCTTTTAAATCTTCTTACTTTTTTAATTTTTTTATCTCTCAGCATTTTGTTTTGGGACTTCATACTATTTATATACTTTAATTTAATTAAATGAGATTTAATTGTTAACTTCTAAACCTATTGATTTTTTATTTTATTTTTTTTCCTTCAAAGACATTTATATATTATTCGTTACCTACTAAAGTAATGTTAAGGCTTAATTAATTGTATTTGAACTACATTTAAAAAAAAAACAAGTTGAAGTGATAATTCTGGCCATAAACTCATCTTTAATTTATTATATTCCTCTTTTGATCTCCTTAAATACAACTTAAGCACTATATACCTCGGCAATTTCTTATGAACTTCAAAGTATTTTTTTTTCTTTTTCTTATTCTTAATTAAAAGATATACTTCCTTGGTTTAAAAAAGAATAACCTATTCCTTTTTAGTCTGTTTTAAAAAGAATGATCATTTTCTTTTTTTGTAGTATTTTATTTTTAGTTTTCCACGCAACATGTTTAAGATCACAAAATTATAGATCATTTGATACATTTGACACTAGGATCAGAAAAATGAATATATTTTTTCTTTATTATCTTAAAATTTATGTCAAATTAAAATAAATATATCTTTTAAAACGGAGGAAGTATAATAATTTTCCTCATTTAATGCCATCTTCTAATGCAGGGTCCCATGAAATTGTATACATCTCCTGAATATGGTCCATATGGAGACAGAATCCCAAACCTCCAAGTGGCTGGATCCCTCAAAATGCTCCACTATTTCATTCTTTAATACTCCCTCCGTTTAAGAATATTTATCCACTATACTTTTTGAAATGTCCAACAATACTTATCTATTTTATGAAATTAATGGATAATTTTACAGTTAGTTCCTAATTTACCTTTTTCATTAATTATAGTCATTTTCTTATTATATTTTTCAAGACATTGTATTTATTATATTTAAAGAATGATATAGTAAAATTATTCTTCTATTTATAGTTTTTTAAAAGGTGTGTCAAGTCAATAATGGACAACTATGATTGAAAAGAGGAAGTAAAAAAAACAAAGTTGGACAAACTCACATTTTGCCCATGCTCTCTATAAATATATTTGGCAGACACAACTTCTCTAATCATCAAATACAATTAACATTCAACATATTTTATTTTTTATAATATACAAGAAGTTGTCATGGCTTTTCATTATTTCAATCCAGATATGCAAATCATTATTCCACAATTCTCTCTATTAAACACTGACACAAATTTGAATTTTCATAACCAATTTCCAGAACAAAATTACTTGAATACCACTTCCCTGGAAATGTCTAATTTCAATTTTCATAAACAATCTGATGAACATATTTTTAACCAAACCCCTGAATTTCCGATACGTTTAATAGAAAATTTCCAACAAGATATGTTCAATCTTTCAGTACCAGCTAGAAATGATATAAATGAAAGAAAGAAAAGGAAAACAATTGAAACCCCAGAAAGTAGCTCTGCTTACTCATCCCCTGCAGTTTCTTCAAGAAGAAAAACAGTAAGTTAATCTTGAATTCTTTCTACTCTGTATGTAGTAAGGGATCGGTTCGTTGCTGGTTAGGAGGTGAATTATTTATGCACATTAGAATCGGCATGAAACTTGTACCATGTTTAGTAGCATTTTAGTTGCTATCTACAAAAGTCGTTGTTTGGTTACAACAATCCTGCATACTTAATACGTTTCATTTTATTTGACCTTATATAAAAAATAAATGTTTTATTTCACTTAACATTTGAGCAAATCAAGATAGCTTTATTACTTTTTTTTTCTCATACAATTTTTAGTATTACATAACTACATAAAGTAATAGTAGTCAAATTTAGAGTTTCAATACATTGTTAATAAGTTTAGTTTGTTAAATACACTTCTAATAAAAGATTTCTTAAGAGATGTGTCAGGTCAATAGGAGTAAGTAATATGAAACACATGAAGTATAAGTTATGAAAAAAAGTTATGTACTATTTTATACAGAGTAGAAGATGGAATAATTAATACATTAACCAGCAACCAAACAAACAAACAAAAGGGATTCAAGAATTTTTATGTACTATTATAGTATCTTATCTATAGAGTATAATTTAGTTAAACTCTCTTTGGACCATGTAACTTTGCCACATTTAATATATACATATTTTTGACATTACAATTTACAGAGCAAAGGAAGAGGAAAGAGAGTAAAAAGTGATGATAATGAAGAAGAGAAACTAAGGCAAGTGGTGCATGTAAGAGCTAAGAGAGGCCAAGCAACTGATAGTCACAGTTTAGCAGAAAGGGTAATTTCGTCTCCCTCTTTAGTATATTCTGTTTTTCCACATATGCACAAAAAAATGACTAATGTATTTCTCTTTCTAATTCAGGTTAGAAGAGGAAAAATTAATGAAAGACTTAGGTGTTTACAAGACATTGTTCCAGGATGCTACAAGGTAATCTTTCTTTTTACAATACAATGTCAAATTGATGTTTAGGATGTGCTGTCGTGGATGAGGCTGCTCCTACCTTAACCAGATGTCTTGGGTTTGAGCCTATTTTTGGTAGGGAGAGTTTCCCTCCTAATGGAGCACTACACAGTGTGAATCCAGATATAGTTGGGCTCCAATCAGGAGAGTAGTTACCCTATAGTGAGGGTGTCTAATTGGATACCCTTCGTTGGAAAATAATACCGTATTTATAAGTAAAATGATACACGAAGTGATTAAATAACATATTTCGGACAACCTTGACAGAATAAGGTGTTATAGCCCAATGATTTTAGATGCCTTGAAAGAGCCCTAAATGCTCGTGTTCGAATCTCACAAGCAACATTTTTTCTCCTTTTTTTTGGACAACCTTCGTGAAGTTCCTGGCTCCGCCACTGGCTCCAATATGAGTACCTAACACTAAAAAAAAACATTGAAGTGTAACATAATAACATTCCAATTTTAATCAAATTGCAGTCTATGGGCATGGCAGTAATGCTTGATGAAATAATTAACTATGTGCAATCTTTGCAAAATCAAGTTGAGGTGAGTTGAAATAATCCACCACAATTTCTTTTCTGATTGGCCAAAACACATACACAAAAAAGAAGAATAAATATATGACGTTTTGTATTTGTTGGATTTAGTTCCTCTCAATGAAGCTATCTGCAGCTAGCACATATTATGACTTAAACTCAGAGACAGACATTTTGGAGACAATGCAGGTACTCCAAATTTATCTTTTACATAGTTTTAATTTCAATTTTGTTATTGCTCGCCAGTATTTTTTTCACACAAGAATTTTTAGATCATGTTAGTAATACTTATAGTAGAGATTAACCTGTGATTATCTTATAAGTGATTTGATTGTATAGATCGATAACTGTATAAACCTTAAACTAATTAGCTTAATTGTATATTGCAGAGAGCAAAGGCATATGAAGCACACATGATGCAGAAGCTAAAGAAAGAAGAATGTGAAGGGGTGGGTTCTAATCAAGTTGGTCCTTTAATTGACCACACTTTTGGTTGCTATCCCAAGTTGTCTTACAACACCTAAAGATTCATTCAACAGTTTTTCTTTTTCTCATCAATATATTCCTCTTAGTGTTATACATTTTGTAATTTTTGTACACATGAAACATTGAGAAATTGGACACATATACATGTATCAAGTCTCACAATACAACCAAATAGACACATCTTCTTGGTAAAAGTGTGTATGGGTGATGTTGGATAAATTTACACTTTTTTTAGCCTAGTTTTACACAAGCATTGTTTTGAGTAATTTCTGTATTGATACTCATTGTTCTCACTCAATTACATGATTTTAACTCTAACTATTAACTATATCCGTTTTCTCTACTCTCCAAAAAAAAATTAAACCCATTTCTTGTTACAATTCTCACAAATTCACTTTCCAAGAAGTAAACTTAGCTTCTTGTTACAAACTTCACTAACTACTCTCTTCAATCTAGGATTTATTACAACTCAATAATAATCCTATTACAAACTCAATAAAGACTAATAACCCTAGCCTTTAATTGATCAAACTTCAATATTCAATAGTTCAGATTCAAATACAACTCGTGAACTAGATTTCAGCATTACCGTGACGAAGTCTTGCAGTTTTGCTCCAATTGTTATTACTCTCAAGATGATGAGTTTCGTGAATATGAAATAGATGTAGATTTCAATGGTCTTCATGTCATATATATATATATATATATATACATGGTAGATTTGCCATTTCCTAGCATATCACAAACTAGGATTCTTACTTCGAATAGGACTTGTCCTCCTCTAAGAAAATTTCTGATTTCCTTCTTTAAAAGGAGTTTCTTTAATTGTATTCTTTATTTCTTTCCTTCTTTGCTAATTTATTTCAGCTATTTCTTTTTCACTCCTTTATTTTGCAATTTATTAGTATCTTTGTTTGCTGCAATTTTCCATATTCATACAAATTGTCCGCATTTACGTCTAGGGACCTAATTCACCTGTTAAAGTACACATAAGACAACAAATAGTGAAGCAGGTTCAATCATCAAAATTACTTATATGTTCTATTTCCCAACAAGAATGATTTAGTGGGTGAGATATGAGATTATAATTTCAAAATAAATTATGACATTATTTCATTTTATGTTCGGTATAATTTTCTTTTTGAGACTAGTAATTGCAAGATTGTTTTTATCATAATTCATAATTATGATATTATTCTTACATTATCCCGGCATAAAATAATAGTGATACATTTGGCCTTTTCCAAATCTTTTTCTCCCTTTTTTTCTTAAAAGACAAACAAGGTTAAATTGAAAAAACAAAACAAAATTATCATTATTTTTAAAAGCAAAACCGAATGCATTTTATATCATCTTAACATGTATATTCCATTTTTAATAAATGAATCAAATCTACTAATAAAGTACATTGACTAAATAATTTTGTCATTATTTATTTAATCTTGAAATAATGTAGTTTGCAACCCAATCTTGTTGGGAAAGAATCTCCTCCATTACTATTTTGTTCATTACTCCTCAATGGTGTAATGCATGTACATGTCACATGTAAAAATTAATAAGAACGGTCAAGATCTTCTTTTTTTTGTTATTTCTTTAAAAAATTATACTAAATAACATTAATTACAAAGTATATATATATATATATATATATATATATATATATATATATATATATTAACACTCTCAATTTTATTTCTATTTTAGTTAACATTTTAAAATCATTCTAAAAAGTAAACGTAAATAAAATTGTGGAAATTTTGAAATTGATTTCATTGCACAACTTCAAGAACACAAGATTAAATTCAAATTTATGGGGGAGGGAAGAAACAAACATATATGAGGTTGAAACAATTTTTTTTTTTTGAAGAATTGTTAACAAAACGATCCAAATTCTTTTTTTTTGTTCCCACCCGGTGTCCAGAGCCCACATTGGAGTCTCCACTAAATTCGAATAGCGCACTGCGTGGCTCATTCGGAGGTGGTGCTCCCAACAAAATTTTCATAAATATTGTTTAGTGTAAAAATAAATAAATAATTTTATTTATAGAAGTATCAAAAAAATAATCTCGATCTCTCGTATTTATTTATAGAGACGTGGCCTACACTGTAACGATTGTAACTCCAATACCAAGTATAGTAACCAAAAAACAAGTCTACACGTCGAATAATAATAATCCCAAATTGGTAGGGAATAGGGATCAAGCAAGTTGTACAAAGATCCTATTGTAGGCATAATTAAGGAACACTTACAAATTAAGACATAGGCCATAAGACCACAAGTCTTGATAGAATTGAGTGTCAATTCAAGGAAATTAACACATTAAAATTAACAAGTCATCCTTAATCAGAAGTCTCGAATCCGAGGACTGAGTTTTTTTAAATACGAAATAATCTTTGCTAGAAAGCGTTTTAACAATTACCCCAAATATGTAAATTTTCAATATGAATTTAAATTTAATCGGACTATAATATTAATATCAGACATGAAATGAGAAAAAATAAAACAAATCAATTTTTGGGGACACATAAACAAAACTTGAATGACCCACGTCGGCAAAACCCCTTCTAAAATATGATTGGTACATAAAATCCAATGGATGTTGTCAATTCATCAACTGAATGATTATGTGACAAGACTTTCGAATAATTTTTTTATCTCTATTAAAAAATAATCCTTTTTTTCATTTATTGAAAAGGAATGTGTATGTTGAGATGCAAATGTTTTTAGACAGATGCATTGTATCGAAAAAGTTTGAAGGCGTAGGCCACCCATGAGGATGGGGCAACCCAATGTGGGGATCCTCCAAATTTCTCTAAATTATTACTCCTTCTATTTTAAAAAAAATGATTTTTTTGGTACCTTTTTTGGTAATATTTTTAATTTCGACTTTCTACGTAAAATGTTTAAGACAATAAGATTAAATGATAATTTGATATATTTGACATAACTTTACTTTAGAACTATAAAATTGAAAAATCTTCTTTATTTTCTTAAATTTCGTGTCAAATCAAATTAGATTATTCTTTTTGTAAGGGAGGGAGTATAGTATTATAATACCAGCTAATGAACCTTCATATATACTGACTCTTTGTTTCTTCTTCCCACTCAAACATCAATATCCTTTTCACTTTGACTTCCTTTTGACCAAAAATTGCCTTGTCTCTTGGATATTATGCATGAACATGAAGTTAGAAAAGGGAGTATTGTTTGGGTCCTACACACTTAACAAATTGGATAATCTTGAAGTAGGTTTGAGGCTCACATTGCCTCATGCACATGGTAATATCCCAGTTGATAATTAGTTGGGACAGTTAGCTAGTAAAGAATCATACATGCTATATGTTGGTGTGACATTTTACTATCAATAAAAATATATTATATGTTATATTATGTATCATGTTATGTCCATTGGTAGCTATTATATTTGTGTCTCTTTACTTTCATCAATTGTGGAAGAAAGTGGTCATTAGTTGTTAGTAACTTATGTAACCACCAACTCTTCATTTCACCCATTATTCTATCTCTATGTCTTGTAACTTATGTAACATTTGGGCCATTCATTTGGCAAGTTTACTACCCACTATCCACTATCTTCCTATTCATTGCAAGGAAGAATTTATCACCTATAAATAGTGTGGTCTTCCATTGTGTTGTAAAGAGAGAGTTGAGTCATAGAAAAATATTCCAAGTCTTTAACTATATTCACTATACAAAAGAGAGTAGTTATATGTTGAAGGAAAGTGTTCCTTTTGTGGAGCTTTTAACTCTTCAACTAATCCAGAGTCTTTTTTGAGTTGTACGACGTTGTTGGGCTGTTGTATCCTAGAGGGACAAGTTGATAGACCGTGAGTTTACGGTATTTCTAATACATTTCACTTACAAGTTGTGTGTGTCTAGGGCCTTTTTATATTGGTTTTTATGTGTTTTTATCATGTTTTGCAGGAAAGGTGTTCAGGCGCGGAAGTTTAGAGACAGCTGAAGGAAATGTAGAGAAAGGGCATCCACGGAGGTGATCTATGGACCGTAGGTCCATTCACGGTCCGTAGGTTATGACCATAGATCAGCAGGCATGGTATTGAGGACAAATCAAGGAAATCTGACCAAGTGTGGAACCAAGGTGCCCATTGACGGTTCGTAGATTGATCTACGGACCGTACTGTTGATCCGTAGAGTGATACTGCGAGGGTTCCAGTACCTGATTTTTGAAGATTCTAAGTATGGAGCTACGGAGGGGTTTGACGGACCGTAGATAGATCTATGGTCTGTACTGCTGGTCCATCGTTTGCTTCAGAGAAGCTGACTTTTGTAAGCTGAAATATTTTCTAAGTCCCGATTGATGAAAGGGACTTACGGACCGTAGATCCATCGACGGTCCGTAAGTCAGTCTCGTGGATTGAAGACGCGTACCTGAACAAAACTTTCCTTAATTTGTTTCCTTTTTTATTTAGGATTTGTTTTCTATAAATAAGACATGAAAACCTTGTTTTTGGGGATTATACATTATTATTCTAGTTTTACTTTGTAACTTTGGAGATTAATTTGCAACTTTAGCAATTATTGATTTCTCAAGTTCGTTTTGAAGATTTTGGCTTTGCAAATTCAAGTTAAATTTCTGGGTTTATCATTCTCTTTACGTAAGTTCATGATTTCTTCATCTACAATTATGAGTTGTGTTCTTGCCAATATGAGTAACTAAACCCACAACTAGGGTTGTGGGAACCATGATCGATTAACAAAGTATGAATAGTAAATAAGCAATTCTTGACTAGTATTTTGCATGCATTGATAATTCTTTCGTTTAGAAGTCTTTTTAACGGTGGCCAACGTTAGAACTCGCCTTGTTACTACTTGCCGGACCAAGGAGGTAATTAACAAGAAAAGAATTATCAACATAGATTTAGTGTGATACTATCTAATAGGCTAGTGTCGATTGGTGCGAAGTAATAACTAAGCCAAACATCGATTATGATGTCTAATATGAGGTAAAGGTAAGGGTTAGTAAATTATACACACGTAGCCGGACCAAGGTGCGGGGTGAAATTCTCTAGATGCCGGACCAAGGATTTAGAGATACCTAACTTATCACTTTGCATGTAATACACTAGAAAAGGATTGCTATTACTAGGATTACTGCGTTATGAGATTATGGGGAACACGTATACCCTAGTTATTTCTCTTATCTTGATAACAACCAAAGTTGAGTTTAATTATTGACTACTTATTAAGTTCTTACTATTTGTTTCACACAAGCAAAACCCCCCTTTTTATTACCTGTTTCTGGAAATAATTTGACTAATCGAATATAATTGTTGGTTAAAAGTAAAGTCTAAACCATTTTCCTCGTGGGATCGATCTCAACCTACAAGTTGGGTTCTTTACTTGATAACGATCGCTTATGCTTCTGAAAGGAGGTGTAATTTGAGCGTATCAAATTTTGGCGCCGCTGCCGGGGAATCTGGCTTTTAGATTTAGTTTTAACTACAATATTGAACGTTAGTCAAATATTTCCTAATTTTATTTTTTTTCTTTGTTTTTGTCTCTCTCAGGTTCCGACTCTAGTGTATGCCAAGTACACGGAGCCAAGGCGAACCACTTACTCCGTACGATCCAGAGTTGAACAGAACTTTGCGAAGAATGAACAATCAAGGACTTCCAGTTCATCCTATCGGAGGAAATCTAGATGAAGCAGTTGAGTTACAGCAGCCAAGAGTAATTGGTGGGGAAAATCGGGGTCTAGCTGAAAATCAATTGGGAGATGCAGTGAGAGTGCATGGTCCACCAGGTCCACAACAACATGACAACTATCGGGGCAACATCGACATAGCAGACTCCGATGGACCCATTGTCCTACCTCCTCTACCTCCAGGGCACACATTTGTGGTGACTAGTAGTTTGATGCAGATGCTTACAACAATAGGCTTATTTTCAGGATCGCCATCGGAGGATCCACATGCTCACTTGGCCAAGCTAAGGGTGGTTTGCAAAAGTTGTGTAGGTAGACTAGACTTGGATATGAATGTCATTGGATTACGAGTGTTCCCTCTATGGTTCACTGAGCTTCTGTATAACTCAATATTCACATGGGACCAACTGACAGAAGTGTTTAAAGCAAAGTACTATCCAGTGTCTAAGAAGCTCAATCACAAAGATAGGGTCAACAATTTTGTGGCATTACCTGGAGAGTCTGTGAGTAGCTCGTGGGACAGATTCACTGCTTTCGTAAGAAGTGTCCCAAACCACCGTATTGACGATGAGTCACTGAAGAAATATTTCTATCGAGGACAGGATGATAACAATAAAGCAGTACTTCACACTATTGCTGGAGGTTCATATGGTGATTGTACATATGCACAGATTGCTGAAAAATTGGAGAGGATCTCTCGCAACAATAAAGCGTGGAGCACTAGGAGGTCAGATACTGGAAAAAACACTTTTGCCGTTCATAATGGAACTGTTAACTCTGCAGATGATATTCATGAGGAGATGGCTCAGATGAGGACAGAGTTGGGGTTGGTATTGAAGCATGTGAATGGAGGAGCAGAAAAGGTAAATACTGTAAACTACTTAACTAGAATTTCACCACCAGTTAAGGAGTGTTACTATGAAGAGGACACTTATGCGGTGAATGATCAGACGGGGGGTTTCCGACCAAACGCCCAAGGATCCAACACGGAAAATTGGCGCCAAGGTCAAGGGAACCAAGGTCGGAACTATGGAAATTACAACCGAGAGGGTCACTATGTCTGAGACGGGAACTTCAATCGAGACAACAACTAAAACAGGAACAACTATGGCAAGAAAAATGATCGGGTTGGACCCTATGTTCCCCCTCAAAATTGGGAATCTGGTGCTAGGGAAGCTGGAGGTAATATGACGCGTATCGAAGATATGCTGCAGAAGATGATGAGAAGGTTTGATGCGACTGATGAGAATGTGAAGGAGATGAGAAACGACTTATCTGACATTGGTCAAAAGGTTGATGCCCATGCAATGTCAATAAAGCATCTAGAGCAGCAGATGACGCAGTTGTCTACTACAGTGAACCCACGTCAACCTAACACTCTTCCTAGCAACACCATTCAGAATCCAAAGAATGATGGTCATTGTATGGCAATTACTACTTGAGGGGGTAAGCAAATCATAGATCCACCTATGCCGTCTGTGGTGGATACCGAGATTAGAAAAGAAGATGATGTTGTGGAAGTTAGAGAGGAGTCGGAGGTTGTGACAGAACAAGAAGTGGAGATACCTCAGAAAGTGGTTCCCATACCTAGACCTCCACCACCTTTCCCACAGAGGTTAGTGAAGAAGACTGAAGATGGTAATCGCAGGTTTATCACTATGTTGAAGCAACTTTCTATCAATGTCCCTTTGATATAAGCCTTGGAGCAAATGCTTGGATATGCAAAGTTCATGAAAGTTATGGTGACAAAGAAAAGGTTTGTGAGTTTTGAAGATGATGATAGATTGCAATATTGTAGTGCTATTGCTACAAGATCTTTGGTGCAGAAGAAGGAAGACCCTGGTGCTTTCACGATCCCATGTACTATAAGGTTATTACACTTTGCTAAGGCATTGTGTGATCTTGGTGCTAGCATCAACCTCATGCCTTTATCTATTTATAAGAAGTTGGATCTGGGGGATCCAAAGCCCATTGCAATGCGGTTACTAATGGCTGATCGAACTATGAAGAGGCCCATAGGTGTGCTTCATGATGTGCTAGTGAAAGTAGAGTCTTTCATCTTTCCGGCGGATTTTGTGATTCTTGACTGTGAGGGTGATTTTGAGGTTCCCATCATCCTTGGGAGACCATTTCTTGCCACAAGGCGTGCGTTGGTTGATATGGAAAAGGGACAGATGAAGTTCAGACTGAATAATGAAGAAGCAACTTTCAACATCTGTAGATCCATGAAGCAGAATGGTGAGCTACAAACATTATCTGCTACAACTTACAGAGTGAAGAGTGGGTCAGAAGTGCAAATTGAAGAGCGATTAGGTGTTGAGGCACTAGCAGCAGTCTTGATGAATTTTGGTAGTGATGGTATTGAAGAGTATGATGAGTTGGTAGCTGCACTTGATAAGTGTGAATACCGGTCCAAACCAAAGAAGTATGAGCTAGACATGAAGAATCGCGATTCCCCACCCACAAGACCATCTATTGTGGAGGCACCGAAATTGGAGCTTAAAGCTTTACCACCGCATTTGAGGTATATATATTTAGGCGAAGAGAATACTTTGCCAGTCATCATTGCAGCAGATTTGAATGCAAGGCAAGTAGAGTGCTTGGTGACTGTATTAAAGAGATTTAAGCGAGCGATTGGGTGGACTATTGCAGATATTATTGGGATCCCCCCCGGTATCTGTTCTCACAAAATCCAACTCATGCCAGATCATAAGCCCAGTGTTGAGCACCAGAGAAGATTAAATCCACATATGCAAGAGGTAGTCAAAAAGGAGATCATCAAGTGGCTGGATGCGGGAGTTATTTATCCCATCTCAGATAGTAATTGGGTATGTCTTGTGCAGTGTGTACCTAAAAAAGGTGGTATGACTGTGGTTCCAAATGAAAGAAATGAGCTTGTTCCAATGAGGCCTGTCACTGGATGGAGAGTTGGCATGGATTACCGGAAGTTGAATGCGTGGACAGAGAAAGACCATTTTCCTATGCCATTCATGGACCAGATGTTAAATAGACTTGCAGGCAAGGGTTGGTATTGTTTTCTTGATGGGTATTCGGGCTACAATCAAATTTCTATAGCTCCAGAAGACCAAGAGAAGACCACCTTCACTTGCCCATATGGGACTTTTGCTTTCAAACGGATGCCATTCGGATTGTGCAATGCTCTAGCGACCTTCCAGAGATGTATGATGTCGATATTTTCTGATATGGTGGAGGACACTATTGAGGTATTCATGGATGATTTTTCAATTGTAGGTGATTCGTTTGATCATTGTCTAGAGCATCTGGCCGAGGTGCTCAAAAGATGTGAAGACTGCAACTTGGTGCTGAATTGGGAGAAATGTCATTTCATGGTAAAAGAAGGTATAGTGTTGGGTCATCGAATTTCAGAGAAAGGTATTGAGGTTGATAGAGCTAAAGTTGAGGTAATAGAAAAGCTTCCACCACTCATATCTGTAAAAGGTGTTAGAAGTTTTCTTGGGCATGCAGGTTTTTATAAGAGATTCATCAAAGATTTCTCAAAAATTGCACATCCCTTGTGCAAATTGCTCGAGAAGAAGAGTAAGTTCTATTTTGATGATGCTTGTCTTAGAGCATTTGGAGAGTTGAAGGAAAAGTTGATTACAACACCTATCATTATTTCACCGGATTGGGGACAACCGTTTGAGGTAATATGCGATGCGAGTGGAGTGGCGCTTGGTGTAGTATTGGGTCAAAGGCGTGAGAAATTTCTTCACCCTATTTACTATGCTAGCAAAGCTCTAAATGTGGCCCAGAAGAATTATACTGTGACCGAACAAGAACTTCTTGCGGTGGTTTTTGCATTCGAAAAATTTCGTTCCTACTTGCTTGGTACTAAGGTCATCGTGCATACTGACCATTCTGCATTGAGGTATTTGATGGCGAAAAAGGATGCAAAACCACGATTGATTAGATGGGTATTGTTGTTGCAAGAGTTTGATTTTGTGGTAAAAGATAGAAAGGGAACCGAAAATCAAGTTGCCGACCACTTGTCCAGATTAGAGGAGGAGGCCATGCTAAAGCTTGGAGATAGGGCAACAATTAATGATGCTTTTCCAGATGAACAGGTATTGGCTGCTTCTAATGATTTGATTCCTTGGTTCGCAGACTTTGCTAATTATTTGGCAAGCGATATTGTGCCATCCAATTTGTCTTTTCATCAAAGGAAAAAGTTTATGTATGATGTGAAGAAATTCTTTTGGAATGAACCTTATTTGTATCGTAGTTGTGCTGATGGGATTATTCGTCGCTGTGTGCCTGAGGTTGAGATGTTGAGTGTACTTGAAGCATGCCATTCATCGCCCATTGGTGGGCATCATAGTGGTATTCGGACTGCACATAATATTTTGCAGTGTGGATACTATTGGCCTACCATTCACCAAGATGCTCATGATTTCGCCAAGTCTTGTGATCGTTGTCAAAGAGATGGAGGGATTTCAAAGAGGCAAGAGCTCCGTATGAATCCTATACTGCTAATCGAATTGTTTGATGTATGGGGAATTGATTTTATGGGTCCATTTGTGAGTTCATATGGGATGAAGTATATTCTTGTTGCTGTTGATTATGTATCGAAGTGGGTGGAAGCAGTAGCGCTCTCCAACAACGAAGGTAAAAGTGTCACCGCATTCTTGAAAACAAATATCTTCTCCAGATTTGGTACACCGAGGGCTATTATTAGCGATGGAGGCTCTCACTTTTGTAATAAGTTGTTCAAGGCACTACTTGAGAAATATGGTGTCCGTCACAATGTAGCCACTCCTTATCATCCACAGACTAGCGGTCAAGTTGAAGTGTCCAACAGAGAAATAAAGCAGATATTGTTGAAGACTGTGAACGCCAATCGAACGGATTGGTCAAGGAAGCTTGATGATGCTTTATGGGCATATCGCACTGCATACAAGACCCCCATAGGTATGTCGCCTTACCAACTTGTATATGGGAAGTCTTGTCATTTACCAGTAGAGCTAGAGGACAAGGCTATGTGGGCAATGAAGAAGTTAAATTTGGATTGGGGCACTGCATCTAATCAAAGGATGAATGACTTGAACGTGCTTGATGAGTTTCGCCTAAAAGCTTATGAAAGTTCAGCCTTATACAAAGAGAAGATAAAGAGGTATCATGATCAAAGAATTGAAAAGCGAGAATTTGTGGTTGGTGATTGTGTGCTGCTATTCAACTCTAGGTTGCGCCTATTTCCAGGCAAACTCAAGTCCAAGTGGACCGGGCCATTTTTGCTCACAAAAGTGCTCTCGCATGGAGCAGTTAAGCTTGAAAATAAGGATGGAACAAGGTTTGTGGTGAACGGGCAAAGGATCAAGATCTATCTGGGAAATGCTGAAACTGTGCAAGAAGTGATTGAGGCCTGCAATCTTGATGAAGTTTGAGTAATCAAGACACCTGCGTCGTGCCGCGACGTTAAATGAAGCGCTGCTTGGGAGGCAACCCAAGATGTACAATCTGGCCAACGATAGGGTTCTGTTTTCCATTTAGTAGTTTAACTTTCTTTGATTACTTGCGTCATTGTATCAACATAGGTAGGTACTTTAGTGTTTTAGTTCTTAGTGTTGGCTAGAATTAATATAGGGTCCGTGTCTAAAAAGTGTCCAGAAAATGTAAAAAAAATAATAGCCTAGTGGTTGCTACATGTGCAGGTACACCACACAATGAATCTGCAGAAAATGGTCTGGTGCAGAGGTCTAATGATCCTATCGACGACCCGTCGATTGATCCACGGACCATCAATGGTATCCGTAGATCCCAGGTAAGTCCCTAAATTTGTCCAAGTATAATAGTGATCCATGGTCCCTATCTACGGACCGTAGACAGGGTCTTGTGAGTCCAAACCCTAAAGTTGTCTGACCCGACCCGGACCCCTATTACTTAAAAGCCCCCATGTTTCAAACCATTTCCCTTCCCTCCATTACTCCCAAAACTGTTTCACCCACTCTTTAAACTCCCCAAATCACTCCATAACTACCACATAATATCCTCCCTTCCATAAATTCCCAAAATCCCTTCCATACCAAAAATAACCCATCCCATAATCTAACAAAAAGGGTCCGGTGTTTGGTCAGTAACGAAGAGGTGACTCCTTGGTCTTGCTAAGCATAGTATCATCACGCAATCACCCCACTCCTTGTTGCTTGTAAGGTAATAGACTTTCCCTTCACTTTGAATTTCGATTCATAGATTGAATATAGAGAGTCGGGAGTTGGGTCTTGACCTTGGGTAATTGTTAGATGAAAGTGCATGATAAACTTGAATATTACAATGCCCTTGGAACGATAGATAGTGATTGTATAGCATTAGTGTATGTGATCGTAAATACTATATGCTAGTTTCGACTTAGGGTTCCACATCTAGTCTAAATTGTTGGGTATAATAATCGGTCGGAATCTTAAGAATGACGAACTAGCATAATTTAAATTTGTAAATGCATGATGAGGTTGTGTTAATGTTGAAAACAAAGGCCAAAAATGTATGATACCTGGCACTGATGGCTTCCACGATACCCCGTCTACGGACCGTAGATCCATCTACGGACCGTAGATGGGGTTCGTAATTGGATGCACCTGAAAAATTTCACCAAGTGTGAAACCACGGAGGTGGACTACGGTCCGTAGGTCCATCTACGGACCGTTCTGCACTTCCGTGGTTTCCATCTGCGACCTATATGTCAGGCCCCCTGATCCACGGAAGAGATCCACGGACCGTAGATCAGTCTACGGACCGTAGGTCTCCTCCGTGGATGACCACTGTAGCATCTGTCAAAATTTTTTTTGTGGACTTAGTTTAGGGTCGTTACCAATTCTAAAAGTTTCTTTTGCTGCATATGGTTAGTTTTGGTACTAATATCGTTCCCGCAGGTACGATGGCACCCAAGAAGATGATCACCTACTCAAAACGGGGCAAGTCCAAATCTATTGCCCCTAGTTTCCGGTTAATTGATGAGGACACCGACAATGACTCTAACCCTGCATATCTGCCTCTCAACCCTAGGGCTTCTCGCGCTGCACCCAGAAGCACCCCCGGAAGGTGCTCTCCGACGTAGTCACTGTCTCCCAGTCTGATGAGGTGCACACACTAATTGGGTCACCAACTGGGGCTACTTCCAGTTTAGAGGGACCTATGTCCGGGTCCGAGTCTGCCCATGCCTCACGCTCCCAGTCTGCCCACTCTTCACAATCAGAGTCTGTCCATGCTACAGGGTCCAATGCCAAATCATCCACAGGGTCTGGAGAAAATGACCAAGCAGCCTTGTCTGACTAGGAAACTAGCTCAGAGTCCATACCTGCACCACGAAATGATGGGCCCACTCTTGTAGCCGGCGAGCTGAATAGGTGGTGTGTAGAGGGTCAATGGCAGATCTATCGGGATGTTAAGATGGTCAATGACAAACAAAAGATGGCCCGACTAATTACAAAGGAGCGCAGAGTCCTCACGGGGAGCTTGCACACTGTTCCAGATATTCACAGGCTGTTCAACCTTCACAAGTGTGACTGGATGGCTCGAGACCCAGGGACGTATAGCGAGGAGATTGTACGGGAGTTCTATGCTTCCTCTACGGCCACTCTCCGCGGTTCCATTTCCAAGCGGTCAAAGCCACTAGCTCAGGCTCCGCTCACTTCCACCTTGGTTCGAGGGTGTCCGGTGGACATATCACCCGCCACCATTAGCCGTTTTCTCTATGGTCCTACCACGGGCCACTCTTGGTCCCCTAACACTTTAGAGTTTGATTACCGTTGGGACATCGTGCGGAGTGACGCTTTTCAGAGGAATGCTGAGCAGTGAGAGACTGTTATACTATGGCTGGCCAGGTACATTTCTACGGATGGCGAGTGGGCGAAATGGGTCGCTGCTCCACGGTTGGGCATTCGGAAGGCCACGTTAAATTTTGTGGCCAAGTTCTTCTGGCTGCTGGTGCGTAACAGAGTGTTGCCTACAAAAGCTGACAATCAAGTCACTTGGGACAGAGCGGTGATGGTTGCAACATTAGTAGCAGGAGTAGAGATCGACTTTGCCTGCATGCTGCTGGTAGAGATTCACGAGACAGCTTTCAGGACCTCCACTACTTACCCCTTCCCTTGTCTGATTTTTCATTTGTGCAGGGATTCTGGGGTGACAATCTGGCATTGTGACAAGTTAGTCCACCCTACAGGGGCATTGGACATCGGCCTTATTCGGGATGACGCAAATGTGGCAGCACCTCGCAGAGAGCCTCAGGTTGAGGTACTTCCTTTAGGTGCCGATCTTGCAGACACAGTGGGGCAGGCATAAGGTGATGACCGTAGCATCCCTGATCACATCGACACTGTTCCGGGCTCCTCCTCTAGACAGCTAGTATGACTGCTAGCTCTTCCCGGTCCACACCGCAGTTAGGAGCTACTGTGGTCCCTTTGGCTAGAGTCCAGAAATTAGAAGCTCAGATGGCCACCCTGCTGCATCACATCCAGCCGTGGATGCAAAAGTCCATCGCCGAGTCAGAGGCCAGAATGGAGCGCAAGATGGAGGGGATGATGGACCGTAAGGTCCTGGCTGTTAATAAGCGGCTTGACGCCTTTGAGTTGCGAGTCCTCGAGCGATCAGCTCTGGCCACAGACTTATCTGCTTTGCAGGCTGACATAGCCAGCCTCCGGACTGACGTTGATGCCATTTTTGCTGCACCTTCAGTTGAGCCTCAGGCTGCCCCTACTGCGCTGACTGATGATACAGTTCTAGATGCTCTATTCAGTGGCATCGCCGAGGAGGGGCCTGCACCGACACATGCCAAGGGCAAGCGGCACCGCTCTCATCGCACTGAGGAAGAGAAATCTCATAAAAGACAGCGTCGGCAGGAGAAGGAGGCTAGGAGGGCTTCGATTGCAGACGAAGAGTTGCGCCAGCAGAGGGTGCGTGAGAGAGCTGCAGGGGCATCGAGCTCTGCCCCAGTTGCAAGGGTTCAGCCTGTTTTGAGGGGTGTTTTGAGCACCACTAATGGTGTGGAGCGGTTGATAGAGAGCACTACTGAAGGTGCTAGGATTGCTGAGGTGGGCACTACTGAGGGTGCCCCCACTGATGTTCTAGAGGGCTCCGGGAAACCGGACCCCCTGCTTGTTGATGATTCACCGACGCTTTGCGCCACAGGTATGCTTCACCCAAATCCATTTTCTTTTACTGTCTATGTATGCATTGTGGACAATTGCATCTATTTTTGTTGGGGGTGGGGTAAATGGATTGTGAGTGATAGGGTAAAGTCTGAGTAACCCAACTCATGAATCCTCTCTTGGGGTTTTCTTGCCTGTGTTCTTTTCCCCCAAGAGACTGTTTAATTTTTGTTGAACCGACATGTCTTAGGATTGTATGTGTAGAAGCATGATACAGAATGAAACATGATGGCTTATAACAAAATGATACCCGTCAGATTCTGGGTTGTATGCTAGAAGTAGGCTACAATTAGTTGATTGTGTTGGCTCTGAGTATGACATAGTAACAATCAACTTGATGACATGACTAGACCTGAAACTTGAACTGGGTAATCTGATAATCTGATAATGAAACTATGTGCCAAGAGTGGGAGAGAATCATTGACTGTTCAAACAGTTTTTGTGCAAAACTAGAACTTGTCTGGTTAGTCCTGCTAAGACAATTCAATCTAGAGGATAGGAAGTGATCATAGGCCTTTGTTCTGAAAAATCCACAAATTGCCTAGAAGGATTCAACCAAATGAAATAACTGTCCCCTTTGATCCAACTTTGAGCCTAAAAATAAACAATTTCTTTCTAAAACCCCGAACTCACTTTCCCATAATCTACTCTATTGGCCCCGGTCCCTCCTTGGACATGTGCACTTTGACTTAGGCCAAAAGCCTAAGTTGAGGGTGGCTAATGTAAAAAGTAACTTCAATCTTGGCCCTGACCTGACATCGGGTATTGTGCACCTCAACTAACGGAAAATCCATAAGTTGAGGGTGGCTATGAAAAAGGAAACTGAAAGAAAAATGGGTATGAAAAGAGTGGAAAAATAAAAATAAAAATAAAATTAAAAAAAATAGAAGAAGGGGAAAACGTGAGGAAAGGATGTGACTTGTTAAAAGCGAAAGGAACAATAAAATAAAAGGAAAATGAGCTACAAAGTCTAAAGTCACATCCGTGGTTGAAGAAAATCAAGGGAAAGAAGGTAAAACAATAATATGACAAAAATAGGGCAAAAAGAGGTCAAAAGCCTAGTGTAATGACAAAGAGGGCAGAAAGTCACTAAGCAGTACCCAAATGTACCACACCTGACCCTGAGCCTACGTTACAAGCCAATAAAGTCCTATAGTGATCCTAGAGTATAGTTTGGAGAGTCTAAGCAGTGAAAATAAGGGCAAGCTTATGGCAGTAAACACTAACTGTATTTGAAATTACTTCTGAACGTGAGTGTTGAATAAATCCTTGTACCATGAATCAAATTAAATTTTTGCAAAAAGAGGATTTCGTTTGAAGTAAGGGCACTAGTTACATCGTTGGAAAGTTGGTACCTGGGTGACAGTGAGAAGGTGTCTATTGTCTATCAATTGGTTGGTCTGTGTCATGATGTGATCCACATGAGTTGGCTTGTCGAGTCTAAGAGATCGAATGTGCACCCGAACAATGAGGAGGTAGAGAGCCATGTGATTGCTTGAGTTTAGAAATGCTTGCTTCTATACAAGTGTCGTTTAGAGTCGTAGTGCGTCGCTTGAGGACAAACAACGAATTTAAGTTGAGGGTGTTGATATACCGTGAGTTTACGGTATTTCTAATACATTTCACTTACAAGTTATGTGTGTTTAGGGCCTTTTTATATTGGTTTTTATGTGTTTTTATCATGTTTTGCAGGAAAGGTGTTCAGGCGCGGAAGTTTAGAGATAGTTGAAGGAAATGCAGAAAAAGGGCATCCACGGAGGTGATCTACGGACCGTAGGTCCATTCACGGTCCGTAGGTTATGACCGTAGATCAGCAAACATGGTATTGAGGACAAATCAGGAAAATCTGACAAAGTGTGGAACCACGGTGCCCATTGACGGTCCGTAGATTGATCTACGGACCGTACTGTTGATCCGTAGAGTGATACTGCGAGGGTTCTAGTACCTGATTTTTGAAGATTCTAAGTATGGAGCTACAGAGGGGATTGACGGACCGTAGTTCCATCGACGGTCCGTAAGTCAGTCTCGTGGATTGAAGACGCGTACCTGAACAAAACTTTCCTTACTTTGTTTCCTTTTTTATTTAGGATTTGTTTTCTATAAATAGGACATGAAAACCTCATTTTTAGGGGTTAAACATTATTATTCTAGTTTTACTTTGTAACTTTGGAGATTAATTTGCAACTTTAGCAATTATTGATTTCTCAAGTTCGTTTTGAAGATTTTGTCTTTGCAAATTCAAGTTAAATTTCTGGGTTTATCATTCTCTTTACGTAAGTTCATGATTTCTTCATCTACAATTATGAGTTGTGTTCTTGCCAATATGAGTAACTAAACCCACAACTAGGGTTGTGGGAACCATGATCGATTAACAAAGTATAAATAGTAAATAAGCAATTCTTGACTAGTATTTTGCATGCATTGATAATTCTTTCGTTTAGAAGTCTTTTTAACGGTGGCCAACATTAGAACTCGCCTTGTTACTACTTGCCGGACCAAGGAGGTAATTAACAAGAAAAGAATTATCAACATAGATTTAGTGTGATACTATCTAATAGGCTAGTGTCGATTGGTGCGAAGTAATAACTAAGCCAAACATCGATTATGATGTCTAATATGAGGTAAAGGTAAGGGTTAGTAAATTATACACACGTAGCCGGACCAAGGTGCGNTAAATTTAATCGGATTATAATGTTAATATCAGACACGAAATGAGAAAAAATAAAACAAATCAATTTTTGGGGACACATAAACAAAACTTGAGTGACCCACGTCGGCAAGACCCCTTCTAAAATATGATTGGTACATAAAATCCAATGGATGTTGTCAATTCATCAACTGAATGATTATGTGACAAGACTTTCAAATAATTTTTTTATCTCTATTAAAAAATAATCCTTTTTTTCATTTATTGAAAAGGAATGTGTATGTTGAGATGCAAATGTTTTTAGGCAGATGCATTGTATCGAAAAAGTTTAAAGGCGTAGGCCACACATGAGGATGGGGCAACCCAATGTGGGGATCCTCCAAATTTCTCTAAATTATTACTTCCTTCTATTTTAAATAAGAATGATTTTTTTGGTACCTTTTTTGGTAATATTTTTAATTTTGACTTTCTACGTAAAATGTTTAAGACAATAAGATTAAAGGATAATTTGATATATTTGACATAACTTTAATTTAAAATTATAAAATTGAAAAATCTTCTTTATTTTCTTAAATTTTGTGTCAAATCAAATTAGATTATTCTTTTTGTAACGGAGGGAGTATAATATATAATACCAGCTAATGAACCTTCATATATACCGACTCTTTGTTTCTTCTTCCCACTCAAACATCAATATCCTTTTCACTTTGACTTCCTTTTGACCAAAAATTGCCTTGTCTCTTGGATATTATGCATGAACATGAAGTTAAAAAAGGGAGTATTGTTTGGGTCCTACACACTTAACAAATTGGATAATCTTGAAGTAGGTTTGAGGCTCACATTGCCTCATGCACATGGTAATATCCCAGTTGATAATTAGTTGGGACAGTTAGCTAGAAAAGAATCATACATGCTATATGTTGGTGTGACATTTTACTATCAATAAAAATATATTATATGCTATATTATGTATCATGTTATGTTCATTGGTAGATATTATATTTGTGTCTTTTTACTTTCATCAATTGTGGAAGAAAGTGGTCATTAGTTGTTAGTAACTTATGTAACCACCAACTCTTCATTTCACCCATTATTCTATCTCTATGTCTTGTAACTTATGGAACATTTGGGCCATTCATTTGGCAAGTTTACTACCCACTATCCACTATCTTCCTATTCATTGCAAGGAAGAATTTATCACCTATAAATAGTGTGGTCTTCCTTTGTGTTGTAAAGAAGAAGAAGAAGAAACAACAAGAGAAGTACAAGAAAATATAAAGTGAAAAAGATGAGTAGTATTGTATCGTGTTTATATTGAAATTAGTGTAGTGAAAGAGAGAGTTGAGACATAGAAAAATATTCTAAGTCTTTAACTATATTCACTATACAAAAGAGAGTAATTATATGTTGAAGGAAAGTGTTCCTTTTGTGGAGCTTTTAACTCTTCAACTAATCCAGATTTTCTTTTGAGTTGTACGACGTTGTTGGGCTGTTGTATCCTAGAGGGGACAAGTCAAGAGTGATATTGCTGGATCTGTGTAGATTATGCCGCAGTGGGCTTGGATCTCCTTAAAGAGAGTGAGCTATCCGCGCCTCAGCCTAAATATTTGTTTATACATTTTTATTCATTTTATTTCAACTGTAATTTATTGTATTTGTGGTATATATATGTATAGTACAGTGATTTATCATATGCTATATGCGCTTATTCATGGATTTGACTGTTAGCACCACTTGTCCACTAGTTACTTATATTATACGTAAAATTAGCTCGTAGGCCTAACTTATACTCCAAAAGTTTGTTTATTAAGGGAGAATTGTCTAAGTTCACATAAGGAGATCATCCATCTCATTAACGGTCGATGTGAGACTTTTAATTACAATCTTCAACTCCCCACTCACGCTCAGGGTTGGACATTTGGAGTGTGAGTAATTTAAGTTGGGGGCCTAACACCGGGTGAGTTAGGTCATGGTCTGATACTATGTAAAATTATATCTTGAGCCTAATTTATACCCCAAAAGCTAGCCCATGAGGGAGGATTTCTTCACCAGGCTAATTAAAGCTACTAAAATTAAAGCAATATAGGTTCTAGTGGTTGCATTTTTCTTTTTGACTTTCCTAAGTTTGTAGAAGAAGAGACCGGTTGTCCATATATTTTGAACGTTATATTTGAAATTGTATAATGCAAAAATGTGGTTGATAATAGTTAAATTTGTGATTAAATAGGGGTTAAACAAGTAAATTAGGATTGTTCAAACTACTTTGTTTTTTCCGGCTAAGTTGATGAAACAAGAATAAATGATTTTTGTTTACTATGTTAAGAACAAGAATAAGAAATTGAAATACTAATGAGTGAGAACTAGATGAAGAAATAGTAAGGAGAACTTGCAATGTTTGTATTCATAAATCTTAGTAATGGAGTTGTGTATTACAAGTCAAGATGAGATGCCTTTACACTACCATCTAAACTAATCAGCTTGCTCATGTCTTGTGTATCTTCATGTAGAGTAGCTATCCTTGTTAATGGAATTGTACTGACTACTTCAAACCCTTGAGGGCTATCAGGGGATCCCATGTCCCCTTACATCTTTATACTATGTATGGAAATGCTATCGCAAAAAAAAATGACCTAGAGGTCAGCACCAAAAATTGGATCCCAATAAAAATCTCCAGAAAAGGTCCACACCTATCCAACATTTTCTTTGCCGATGACCTTGTGCTCATGAGTAGAGCATATAAAGTAAATGGAGATATCATCCATCACTTTTGTGAAAGATCTGGTCAATCTATAAACTATACAAAATCCAAACTCATCTTCTCAAAAACTATAAGAAAGAAGTTAGAAGGGAGTTATCCAACATCTTAAGAATTATCTGGAATAAATCTTTTGGGAAATACTTATAAGGATTCCCAATTTTTCAAAGCAAACCATGCGTGAAGAATTACCAATTCTTACAACATGCAACAAAAACTAGCAGGTTGGAAAACCAAATTCCTATAAATAGCAGGTAGGACCACTCTGGACAGAGCTTGCTTAAATAATATGCCTACTCACATCATGCAATACATCAAGTTACCAACCTCAATGACCAAAAAGATTGGCCAAATACAAAGGAATTTCATATGGGGTTCAACGAGTGATAAAAGGAAAATGCACATGATAGATTGGAGAACCCTTACTACTAGGAAAGAGATTGGGGGATTGGGCGCATGATTCGGAATCAAAATATAAAGCACTCCTAGCCAAGCTAGCATGAAGAGCATACGATAATAATAAATCACCTTGGGATTCACTCTTAATAAACAAATACACCTCCAAGGATTGGACACATCTAATATGCATCTAAGTGTTGCCCAATCTGTGTCTAAAACAGTACCACTGGTTAAAACAAACTTTGCAGAAACACGAAGTTACCAAAGTTTGATGAACCAGTGAAAAAAATAGAAGAACAAAAATTAATTCACAAAAACTAAAATCTGTAAAATATACCAGAATCTGGAAAAGACAGAACGGAAAGAGATCAAGCCCACTGAATGCACAGTGTTCCCTTAAGGAAATTATTCCCCTATAGTATCCGAGGTTTGATTTGGAATATGTTCTCCCAGGATAGAATGATCTCAATCACCAGTGTATTGATACCCAAAACGCTGGTGTCAGCGAGCCACTCAACAACAATAAAGTACACGAAAAATATTTGTGAAGAAGAAGAAGAAGAAATCAGAAATTTTTGTAAGTAGAAAGTCTGAAAAATAACTGGTATTTATAGCCAAGAGGAACTGGTTCCGAAAGGTTGCAACCTTTCAGAACCACACGACCATTTCAGAAAGTTTGCAACCTTTCTAATGGTCATGGCTGTTCCTGAAAGTTGCAACCTTTCAGAATAGTCATCTCCAATGGCGGGAAATTCAAATAAAATGGGAAAGTAATTTAAATAAAATGGGTCACGCGGATCCGAGTCGGGTCGGAACGTTTCGGTTCATTAACTAATTAATTGAAACGTTTTGGCCATTTAATTTTATTTATTTAATTAAATAAATAATTAAAACAAAGCTTTGTCCAAAAATAATCTCTCGATCGATCATTTTCTAAATCCAAAGCCAAAGTTGAGCCGAACGAGCGACGATGACGTGAGGGGGGTCCCTCTTTCCAAACCTTGTAACAATTAATAGAAATTTTTCTCTATTTAAACTCTTCTATTTTTCTTTCCACCACCGATGAGGGAGAAATGCCTTTTTACTAAAGCATAAGAGGACTTTTCAAGTTCCTCTCTTTTCATCTTCCCTCCATTTCCCATTAACTCTTGCTATATACCCAACAATCCCCCACTTGAATGGGGAATGGTTATAACATAAGGAATGCACGGACGAGTGTATACTTTACAAGCAAGGATCAAGTGCATCTGGATAAGTAGGTTTCCCCTTGAACTTTCCATAGTGAACATATGTCAGATATACTCGGTCAATCAATAAATGTGATATCTTTGAACCGTAGAGCTTTGGTGTATACCTAGACAATCATATGTCACACAATTAACCTTTTACCATTTATGGTTCTTACGGTTGTGTTCGTTTCAGCCATGAACACCTCCTGATTTCATGAGTGTATAGAGAATAGGCTTTTGACATAAAATTCTCTTTGAAGCGGCTTACACTTCACACTCACATAGGTGATTTCTAACTGTGTCATCTCGTAGATACACTATTTGGTCAAATCTGCCAAACTTAGCAAATCATTAAAAACTTTAAGCTTTATTAACAAGCCTTAAAGTCTTAACCTTGTTCCTGAACATTGTCTTCATCATGAGAATGGATTGAGTTGATTGACAATGTCGAACCGTCAGTCACAACTTTGTTATTCTTCTTGAATCTAGCTCTTGGGATCTCCAGTCTGCTGGATAGAGTTACCGCCATGCTGACTTGTCCTAAGCCATAAACCCATTCCCTTAGATGATCTTTCAACTGCCTCTCTCACTAGGCCTTTCGTTAGTGGATCTGACACATTATCGCTTGACTTCACATAGTCAATTGTGATAATTTCACTAGAGAACAGTTGTCTTATGGTGTTATGTCTTCGTCGTATATGACGAGACTTCCCGTTGTACATGACGCTCCTTGCCCTACCTATTGCTGTTTGACTATCACAATGTATGCAAATAGGTCCCACAGGTTTGGGCCAGAATGGAATATCCTCTAAGAAATTCCAGAGCCATTCAACTTCTTCACCAGCCTTATCTAAAGCAATAAATTCAGATTCCATTGTGGAGCGAGCGATACATGTCTGTTTGGATGATTTCCAAGAGACTGCTCCTCCACCAAGTGTAAACATAACCACTTGTGGATTTTACTTCATTTGACCCGGTGATCCAATTTGCATCACTTTTGTAACGACCCTAAAAATGAAATAGGAAGAAGTAGAGCCTCACATGTGTATTGAAGTTGGTAACTTGATTAAATAATGTAAATCGGCTTTTTGAGTTTAGTTCAAAGAGATTTGGGGTCCGTAGATGCTGCTAGTTTTTGACATTTTAATTTTTAGTTGGGGCTTTGGGAATTAATTAGTGATTAGATTAAGGGTTTAGGGGGTCGGTTAGGAGTTAATTAAATGACTTATATAAGGTTTTAAGTCTTTTAACAAGTCATTTACTCTCTTTTCCCAAAATCAAAATCCCAAAGTCTTTCCTCTCTTTATATTTCTCTCTAACTCAAAGAAGAAAATGAAGTGGAAGCTAGGGTTGAGGATTTTATGGTGTTTCTTCTTCAATTTTCATGGGATTCATGAAGGTTAAGGTATGGGAATCCTTTATCCTTGATTCCTTTTCCATTCAATGAGCCAAATCAAAGTGTTTTGAAAGCTCTTCAAAAACTCAATAAAGTCATAATTTCGGTTCTAGCATGGGTTCTTGCATTAAATAATTTTTAATGATGATTTATGTTATTATTGATGTTTATTGATGGTTTTAAGAAAGAAAAGTCCATGAACCCATGTCTTTCCAAGTTTCCTAAATTTGGCTTATGAAGTGGGTTGAATGTTTATGATTGAATGATGATGGATAAATGCTTAGGTTGAGTTGAGTAGTTGATTTATATTATTATCCATGTTTATCTATTGAGAATTGTTGAAGAATTGAGGAATAGTGATTGTGGCTTTGGAAAAGGGTAAGTTGACCTAACTTCATTGTTAATGTAGAATTGATATAGAATTGTGATAGATTGATGTGTGATCCACTTATTGTGGAGGTGTTTACTTATTTAATGTATTATGATTATGGCCTTGAAGGCATTATATGAGGAATTGAAGTGTTGATATGATATCATATATGTGAATGTGATGTAAAGGATTTGAATGAGAATCTAATGAAGTAAATGTAATCATGTTGTGAATATAAATGTGTTCATAGGATTCCAAGGTGAGCTTGAATAAAGTATTATTGTTTTGTGATTAAAAGTATGTTCTCTCTTAACACTTATGAATGAAGATGATGGAATGTGAAGTGCCTTATATTGTTGAATGTCATCTTTTGACTTGGTAGACTTAGGTTCTCTTTTGATAAATGAAAAGCTATGTTGAAAATAAATCGATAGGCTATGGCATTCCTTTCATATGTAAGTGATGAACTTTGTTTCTGAGCTGGATAGTGTTTGGTAATTTATGCATATCTTGTTCTCTAGAACTTCGTTTACAATGAGTAAATATGATTTGGAAATCTAACTCATATACTTACAACTCTTATGTTTATGTATAACTCTAATTTAACTGTTATGGACACGAAATATGGGACGCAACATAGGGCAAGTTCTGCCCAGATTTCAGAAATTAAAATCCTGCATGATTAGCTGTAGTGTTTTGAATATATTTTTTTGTACAAAATATATTTTGCGGTGATTCTTGTTTATTTGCAACCTTTAGAGATGTACCTACATCTTTCATGAAGGTTATAAAGTTTAGTTTTGCTGTTTTCCATTTCAAATCTAACTTGCGACTTGAGGTACCAGGCAGGACAAATTCACTGTTTTGGGAGCATAGTTGTATTTGTACATGCTAGGCTTACTTGTGATGATGATCCTATTTTATGTCAACATTACTGAGCTAATAGAAGTTAAAGAAGTTATTTAATTGTATTTTTAAGGTTGTATATACTCGTGAACAAGTTGAGGACCTTGAAACGTTGGTTGGTCTATGGTCTGAATTCGCAAAATTGTGTTGGATTGGTTCTTTTCTAAAGCACTATATAAACTTGTACTTGCACTCTTTTAACTACGGAAATATTTAAAAGTTGATCTTGGTACCTTGGCTACCTCTTGTCACTTTGCATTGTCATGTTGGTATTCTTTATGACGTTAAAGACGCTCATGTAACTCGCCCACTTGTACGGACTGTTTGATCACCTGGCACTCTTGTTCGGACCTTGTCCTTCTTGTGGTTGTGACTTTGTCACTCTTGGCATGCCTTTGATTCGGATCACTTGCCATCTTGACTCTGGATTTTTAGTTCGTCTTATGAATGGAAGTTGTCCATTTTAAGTACGAATTAGAAAGCCATTTTTAATATGGTTCTTGGTTCTCTTGATTATTGGGCTTTGACCCTTCTTGATACCGGGTGTCGGGCCTTCTTTATACTTGCTTGTGCTTGGTGTGACGACATGATGTATATATTGGGCGAGCCTTGTTATTGAATCTCTTGGAAATTTGTGCTATGAGCATTCTTGACACTTGGATCTTTAAATGTAGAACTTGATATCCTTAGTGTGAACTCTAGTTACTTGATACGTTCTACAATGTGTAGATAGTAGTATGGGATGCTATCTACACATGACACGAGTAGGCTTTGAAGGTGCCAAAATGAGTTCCTAAGTCTATATGACTTTAGTGTGAAGTCCCCTAAATGCATGAATGTGTCTTAAATGACTTTAAAGAAGAATGTTGACTTATTGTCTAAATGATTTGTTGAATGAATAGCTTATGTTAATGAAGTGAGTTACTTAGTATGCTACCTTGAAGCATGATGGTTCTTGTCTATAGTAGCCTTGAGGAACACTTAGGTGGGTATGAAGAGGTTGTATGGGCGGCCACTTCATGTCTCACTCAAGTGTGTCTTAGGGTAACTTTAGATAAGGGTTCTTGGATGATAAAATGAGTTACATGGTGAAAATGTTGAGTATGTCTATAATGTGGTTAATGTCTTATATGTTGGTTATGTTCTATAATATGTCTAATATGTCAATATTCATGAAGTTTCACTAAAATGGCATAGGGCATGACTTTCAACCAAATGTCCTTTTTAGCCTGTTTTTGCATGGTTTCCATACTTAGTACTTAATTGTGCTAACCCCTTTCTTTTCCTTTTGACTAAAGTGTAGGGATTTTTGGAGATGTTGATATTCCATGGTTGTTGGATAGGTTTCTAAGGTGTTTGAAGATGAAGACTTGGTGAGTCCTCATATATTCGAGGACAATAACCAACATGTTCCTTTATGTCTTGTAGTTTTGTTATAGTTTTGAGTGGGCTTAGTCCCATTGTTGTATTCAAGTATTAGATGGTTTTGAAACATCTTGGATAAAGTCTAGAAAGTCTTTCGCTTGCTTTTTATTTAAAAGGTGTTCTTTCGATTGTAAAGGAAGCTTTAAATTTCTACTCTATATATTTTTTTGTATCGTATTTTAATAAATGATCCATGAGGCTTGTATTTGACCTCTTCGAGGTCGAATACGCCGGTTATGACTAGAGGGTGCTCTGGGTCGTGACAACTTTATCCTTCAATCACGGTAGGATATTTGTTATAATGCAAATCATAGTGTTGTGTATGTTTCAGATACCCCAACACACGTTTCATTACCATCCAGTGAGTTTGATTCAGATTACTAGTGATACGATTCAGTTTGCTAATAGCACATGCTATATCTGTTCACATACAATTCATAACATACATCAAACTTTCCAATACTCTGGCATATTCCAATTGAGAGTCGCTTTCACCTACATTCTTTTAAAATGTAAAGCTTAAATCAATTGGAGTTTTGACAACATTGAAATTCAAGTACTTGAACTTATTCAATACTCTTTCAATATAATAAGATTGAGATAATGCTAGCTAGTCCCTGAGGAGTTTTGAGAATCCTGATCCCTAAGATCAAATCAACAAATCCTAAGTCCTTCATATCGAACTTGTTGGACAACATGCACTTAGTAGCATTTATATCGTCAATATCTTTACTCATTATTAACATGTCATCAACATAAAAGACAGACCATGACTTCATGATTCAGAACGTTTTTAATGTAAACACACTTATCGCATTCGTTAATCTTAAATCCATTTGTCAACATTGTTTGGTCAAATTTAGCATGCCATTGTTTGGGTGCTTGTTTGAGCCCATAAAGCGACTGCACAAGTCTGCACATTTTTTCTTCTTTACCAGGAATCAGAAATCCTTCAGGTTGTTCCATGTAAATTTCTTCCTCCAACTCTCCATTTAAGAAGGCTGTCTTTACATCTATGTGGTGGATTTTAAGATCATGCACTGTCGCTAGTGCTATTAACGTCCTAATTGATGTTATCCTTGTTACTGGAGAGTATGTATCAAAGTAGTCTGGACCTTCCTTTTGTCTCTATCCTTTAACTACAAGTCTATCCTTATATTTGTCAATAGTCCCATCGACTTTCATTTTCTTTTTAAAGATTCACTTTGATCCTAAAGGTTAATTTCCTGGACGAAGATCAGCCAATTCCCAAGTATGATTACTTAAAATTGATTCGATCTCACTATTGACTGCTTCTTTCCAATAAATTGACTCAGACGAAGACATAGCTGCTTTAAATGTTTGAGGCTCATTTTCAAGCAAAAATGCCACAAAATCTAGTTCGAAAGAAGTGGATTTCCATTGGCAATTACTATGCCTAGGATCCTCAATAGGTTGTGTATTTTTCGTTGATTCTTCCCGTAGTCGTTTAGGTCTTTCACTTGACCACTCACATTCAGTTTTATACAGATAAATGTGTTCAAAGAACTTAGCATTATCTGACTCAATTATCGTATTCACATGAATTTCAGGATTATCAGATTTGTGAACCAAAAACCGACAGGCCTTACTATTCACAACATATCCAATAAATACACAATCCACTATTTTGGGTCCAATTTTCATCCTCTTGGGTAAAGGAACCTCTACCTTGGCTAGACACCCCCACACTTTGAAATATTTTAAGTTGGGTTTCTTTCCTTGTCATAACTCATATAGAATCGATTACGTTTTCCTTCGGGGTACCCTATTGAGTATCTTGTTAGCTGTAAGGATGGCTTCCCCCCCACAGGTTTTGCGGTGAACCAAAACTGATCATCAAGACATTCATAATTTCCTTTAATGTTCTATTCTTCCGTTCCGCCAAACCATTTGACTGTGGTGTATAGGGTGTAGTAGTTTGATGAATATTACTATATTCCAAACATATCTCTGCAAAAGGAGATTCGTATTCTCCACCCTTATCAATTCAAATCATTTTTTTCTTTAGATTCAATTGATTTTCCACTTCATTTTTGTATTTGCTTAAATGCATCAATTGTTTCATCCTTACTATTAAGCAAATATACATAACAAAATCGAGTGCAATCGTCAATAAAAGTTATAAAATACTTTTTCCCACCACGAGATGGTGGTAACTTCATATCACATGTATCTGTGTGAATTAGGTCTAAAGGATTTGAATTCCAGTCAACAAATTTGTAAGGATGTTTAACAAACTTACTTTCCACACAAATTTCGCATTTCGATTTATTGCATTTGAAATCAGGCAATACTTCTAAAGTAATCAATTTTTGCAAGGCTTTGTAATTTAGATGTCCCAAGCGGGCATGCCATAAATCATTTGACTTCAATAAGTAAACAAAAGCAGAATTCTTATTAATACTGTCAATAACCATTACATTCAGTTTGAAGAGGCCCTCAATGAGGTAGCCCTTTCCTAAGAATATCTCATTCTTACTTATTACAACTTTGTCAGTAACTAGGACCCACTTAAACCCATTCTTAACGAGCAGTGCAGCAGAAACTAAATTCTTCCTAATAGTAGGAACGTGCAGAATGTTGTTCAAAGTCAACACCTTGCCAGATGTCATTTTCACACTACACCATTTTAGGCCTACGACCATACTAATTCTGAACAACGCTTGTAAAGTGTTGCCTAAAATATTTTTGGGGACGCTTTTAAAGAGTAGTCCAAGTTTTTAACTTTTAGCTTCGATAATATTGACAACACTTGCAAAGTGTACTCTTTAATGGTATAAGCTACACTTTATAAGCGTTGTTACAATATGATAGAATTGGCAACAACTATTTACATATATGGCCACACTTTTAAAGTGTCCTATTTTTATAATTGTAAAAACAACACATTACAAGTGTGGCCTTAAAACTTTCACTAAAATATTATATTCCCTCCAACATTTTTAACTCTCCCTCCCATTTTTATTGGGCAAAATAATAATAATTCATAAAACATTAAAACTTTGTTTTCCCCAAATCAGAAAATTCTCTTATGAACCGAAGTATATGCTTTTCTATGATGAACTTAAGAGCTGAAGCTAAGTCTAGAGAACTGATCAAGAGCTGAAGCTAAGTCTATCTGTCACAGATGAACTGAAGCTAAGTCTCTCCGTCACGATTTTCTCTCAGATTTCTAGCTAAAGAACACAATTTCTCACAGATTTCTCGCTGAAGAGTTGAAGAGCTTCTTGCTGAAGAACACGATTTCCATCATAGTTCTCGCTGAAGAACACGATTTCCGTCATAGTTCTCGCTGAAGAATACGATTTTGTTGGAATAGGGTTTATTAGGTTAGAAATTCTATCTTTGAAAATCTAAATTTTAGCTTTAGGGTTTTGATATTCTTGTGTTTTTTGTACGATTTTGGGAGTCTAGCTCATATTTTACCTTCATCAGTTGGAAATTAAATTGAATAGCTATAGGGTTTTGTTAATCGAATCATATTAAATGCACTCTAAAAAGTTATTAGGTTTTGAAAGCGAAGTAGAATCGTCGTGCAAGCCATTGTCTTATTTTAGAACCTTGTGTTTGCCGGTTATAGAGTAAATTGCACTTTGGCTTGGAATGATATTATGTTGAGTAGATAGGTCTGCATAATTTTAAGCTAATTGATATATGATGATATCTGTGTATGTATTATTCTATGGCAGATGGATCTGATAGCTAAGTTAAGCCATCCATATATCGTGGAGTACAAGGATGATTTGGTTGAGAAGGTATTATGTTATTCAGTTTCTAGAGCAGGATTTGGAACTGATTTTTTTTATGAGAACGGAGAAGCATGAGCACTGCAAAAATAATCTGAGCCAACAAAGGCTTTTGAAGCAATCTTTTTGTCACCTGCCATATCTGGGAAGGTTATACATAAAAAGGCAATGTGTTCCCAGCATACTAACAGACAAATTGGACACATAACAAACTGATAGTTCCATTAACACTCTTAAGATTGCCATCTTTCATTAGAATGAGATACTGTACAAGAGCTTCCGTTTGTGCTGTTTCTCAAAATTATTGATATATCATCAATTGTATCCTTCCAATTTTCAGTCGCTTCAAGTTCTTGACACAAAATCAAAGCAAGACGACATCCAATTGCTGCCTCCTCATAGTTATCTTTTACATCTAAATTTATAAAAAGAACCAGCTTCAAGAGCTTGATTTAATGAGCTTTCCTTATGGGAACTATAATCCTTCTACCTCATGCCTCACCTTGTAAATATCGTGCATCTTTTCCTTCTTCCTTACAGTGGTGGCTGCAAACATTGTTTTCTACTTTGGATACAAGTCTTCATTTTGCATTATGTTCTTGAAGTGCTAGATGTAGAATTGGAGCTTTCACTAATATGTTTCGTAGTAACTTCATGTGTATAAGTTGGTTAAGGAACTACATGTCTTAATGTTTGCATTTGGTTCTCTTAGTCTGTGTATAAATTGCCTAAGGAACTTCTGTCCTAGCTTTCACTTATTGTGGATCAGAAGTTCTGTTTTTGTAATTTAATCATCTGTCTCTATTTCTTTCAGTCCCTCCCTTGTGTACCTAATTTCCCTTCACAAGAGAGCTCGCAATCTTTGGAATCACTGCGCCTTGGAAAATATGCAGATGTGACTACACTTGTTGTGCATTGATTTTTTTTTTTATGGTTATAACCATTATTTCTTTGATAATCTCATAGCAACTTACTCTTGTAGTGGTTTAATGAAGTCTTCTCAACTGATTTATCTGACAAGTGTGAGAATGTTCTTAGTCGACTATGAGAAAATCATGGATGCAAAGTATATCTATTTCTATTATTACATTCTCCATTACTTTATCTTGGACTTTGGCTAGTGTATCTTCTAGCTTTGGTTTAGAATTGTTGGTACAATTAGCGTCAATATTGTGAGTATCTATCATTCTACAAGATTGTTAGTACGTTCAAGAATTTTATTTATCTCGTGGTTAAAGACTGTAGAGATTGTAATACCAGAGTTGCATGAGATGAGCATTGCGCATATTGTTTCTATTGGGTCTGAATCATTGTGCACACTGAATCTAGAATGTGGTGGTGGGTACACAATTTCTCTTTGAATATTCTAGTACATCACATGTCTTCTTACTAGATCTCAATGTCTTATTGGAAGCTACTTCAAATCATCCTTGTTATTTGTTTTCTTCTTTGTTTTTTTTTTGTCACCAGGAAAGGAGCAATATTGGCATATGATAGTCATACAAATTTGGCATCTTTTCATTCATTTACTGCAGTAGACTATGTTGCTGCTCAGCAGCTTAGGTGAGACATGTTTCTGAAGCTACCTACACTAAAGCAATCTAACCTAGTCATGAATTTCTTTCAGACTCCATCTAAGAACTGGTCTGATGTTATTGTTGTCATTTGAGAACTGATTTATTGATTTAGAAATATGGTGGCATCTAAAATGACTGAAAACATCAGATAGTTGCATCTTACCTTAGGTTTACTTTTATACTTAATTAGTTGCCAAAACTTTTAAGTTGATAACTTTGGAACCTATCAATAATGTTCTCTGGGTTCTTGCAGGCGGAGGTTAATGTATTTCCATATGGAGATTTTTGAGAAGGTGGATATCATTGTGACACCTACAACTAGGTATGTCAAGGACTTCCATACCTTTACCAAGGCTACTCTATTCCAGTTATTGAATATATTAAATGGCTAGTCCAGAATGTGTAGACGATAGATTAGTTTGCTGATACATGTCAAAGTTAGATTTTTGACATCCTGAACTTGTGTGCATATGCAGGAATATTTCTATCACTATTTCTTATTCTTCTTTCTTTATTAGCATGACACCACCCAGAATTCCACCAAGTGCTATTAAAGTTGGGGAGACTGATTTGCAAGTTTCAGGTTTTTCCCTTAGTCACCTCTTACCAGATATCATTAACTATGGAGTTAGTTGAAATTGTACAAAGGTTGTTTCTCTACTATTTGTATTCATGTATTCAATATTTCTGGAAATCTTTTACAGTTTATAGCAGAGATATTTCTTGTGTATTGGCTTTCTGATTGTCAACTGGTTCTTATATAACTAAGTCATTACACTTTTTCATAACGTGCTCATGATTAGTTTCATAGAGACCTTTCTGTTGAATTTTTGTTTTCTCATCCATGTGTATTCCATTTTGGTCGTGATCATCTGCATATGTTAGTTTACATGTTGCTGCGTGATTTTCTGAGGTTTTTTGGTTCTGATTGCCTTCTTTCTTGAGAAAGGCTAAACTCACTGCCATATCCAATTTGCTCTCTATGTGTAACTTTTTAATGTCATTGTCTATCCCTCAATTCAATCACCATCTACCTTCAAATTATTGTTTATTAGTGTTCTCGATTAGATTTAATATAATGTTGAATTGTATTCATACATGCAAGTGTTTCTACCACTGATAAAGTTATTTATTCCTTAATTTCTCGACAATTCAAAGCCATGTATGTTTCAAAGTGCATGTACACCGAGACTTGACAAAGAATAGAGATGCAAATTGTTTCACTTTCGAGAATAAATCAAACTAGTTAGCTTTATTTGTGATATCAGGTAAATTGATGATAGCATTTTTTTTTTTGGAAATAAATTTTTGATTCTAGCATGTAGAAATGCTTGTTGGATTGTTTCTATGTACATTACTATCTGCAACAGTTACAATAGTTGAAGATAGACAATAAGGTATTTGAATTAATGTAAAAAACAAGATATCTATATGTTTGGGAAAGTTGATAATCAAGTTTACATCAAAAGGATACTGATCAAGTGTACTATTTATGATCATGATCCTCATGTAGGTGAGTCATGTTTTTTCTGAGTAGTCTGTGCTTGTGAAAAGTAGGAATTATGTCTATCTAGAACAGAAAATGTCCTTTTAACTCCTGTCATTTTCGAGGAAGAACTGCGGCTATGGAATCTACTGCTATGGCCGCTGTTGTGTTACCCGATCTTGGTGGTGTAGTTATAGGATATTTTACCTAATGATCATCGTGAAACAAAGGGAATAATATCTAATGTATCCCCCACTGTTACTTGACAACCTAAGGAGAAGATGATAATGCAAAAAATAGCTAAGGGAAATAAGTTAGCTCTTTAGAGGAGGATGAAGTGTTCAGAATTGATGAGATCAAATATATCTTAGATTAACAAATTATAATTAGTGTCAGGTCATTTTAACCTGATATATTTTATTGATTTTCTAAAGAATGTTAGAGCCGTACGAGTAAAAGTCGAGTCTATTACTGCACAACTTATGCACAAAGAGTAGAGTTAGATTTGGCAGGAACTCTAGTGCAAGTGTTACTCCATAAAATAAGACATTCAATGGTGTTGGTGTTTCTCTGGCTGATTTTAAAAATCATCCTTTTAAATTGGTGACTTGTGTGAATGACCTGTTAAATTTTATATTACCAAACAAACTGATTTTCAGCATGACAGATCAACATTTTGTAGTACACAACCAAACAAGGTGAGTGTTCACTTACCACATTTAGATAGCATGGTATCACCTATTGACAATTCCTAATGTCATATGTTATTATATAATGTTATGCAACTATATTGATTGTATAATCCTATCATCTCTTGCTCATCTTTTTAGATACCACCTTCTTCTCTAGTGGATCGTAAGGATGTAAGTTAACCATGCTCTCCTTCCAATTTTAGTATGAATTAGCGTGGTGATAATGTATGCTAGATAGTAGATGAAAAAATATTGATGAAATTTCTAGATTTGCGTGTTATGTATCTCATTTGTGCTTATATTATAATAAAATGAACTAGACAGAATAGCCAACAACAAAAGACATAAAATAAAGTTCAAGAAATGCCCAGATGAGGGTTTACATTTTGACCTGTACAGTCAGATTTACGTTATGAAATGACAGACATTATTTTTTTCATCAATGTTCAACCCTGCAATATTTTGAGTTATATTATAATTTTTTTTCCTCAAATATTTATAGCGAAGATGCACCAGTAGACTGCATTTAGTCTTTTTTAGCTTACTGATGGGAGAGAGTCTTTGAAAGAAAAGAAGTTGCAGTTAGTTGTATTATGAGCTTTTTGGTGATGTTCATATTGTTTGCATAAAAATTATTGAGCTCTTTGGTTGTACATCTGCTTTGTGCTCTCAGAAGTCACTTGGTGCTTCCCATGAAATGATATTTATATTCTCCTGTAAAGGAATTTTTTTCGCAATAGGTAATGTTTGTGAGTGATCATTTAAGTGTTTTGTTCTTTTCTCCCAAATTTATTGTTCATATTTGCCAAAAGAGTCTCGGAATGCATGTAGAACTAGGATTTTATAGTTTTTGTAACAACAGTTGATTGGAAAATGGATTTTGTTATAGTTACTTACTGTGACATGTTATTGGCATATGAAATACATGTTTTAATAGCAACTAAGAGTCGTGTTTTTTCATAACAGTACCACTACATTGGGAAGGGGCTGGGAAGTATTGTTAAAATGATTAGTATTGAGCATAACAAATACATGATTTATTTCACTAACTTATAATTTTATTTTGAATGTGCAGAAAAATGCCGGTAATTGAATTTGAATAGTGGCCAAAAGTAAACTCGATCTATTGTAGTGAACGATGAGGAGTTTTTGTACTATTGTCATATTTTTTTAAAATTTATTTGGTTTTGTGGAATTTATTGATAGTAGAGATCTTTAAGGAATCGCTTTCTAAGTATTGGTTGTACAAGACATGTTTCTCGAACTTTATTTGAAATATATAGCTTTGATTTATTTATTAGCTAATTTTGTGCTTTAGATCACTTATATATTTAATTATGTGATTATTGAATATATGCAAATAAAAATTATATTCTTAAAAATGAAAAATTGTGGCTACAAAATTCTACACAACATTGCCACACTTCTAAAGTGTTGTTGTAGGACTTCCAATGTTATCTTGTATATAAGAAAAGTTATACTTTATAAGTGTTGCTCTAGATGAGATATAAAAGGAAACACTTTTTAAGTGTGACCAATAACAAAGCAAAGGCAACGCTTTTAAGTGTAGTATAATAAAAAAAAGGTGTTGCTAATACATCACTACAAAGCATTCCCTTACACCTCTTTGGTTACGCTTTATAAGTATAACTGTGATGGCGACATTTAAAAAGTGTTGCCTAATGTCAAAGGTTACGCTTCTTTAGGCCACACCCTAAAACGCGTTGCTTAAAGTCCAAAAGTGTAGCCTTTTATCAAGGCCACACTTTTTGCTAGTTTAGGCTACACTTTACTGGGGTGGCCGTAGGCCTAAAATGGTGTAGTGTCAACATTACTTTCCTAGTTCCTGCAATCCTTGCTATTGTTGTGTTCCCCATGAACAAATCTTCATCCAACTCAGCAGGAGTGTACGTTACAAAGACTTCTTTCCTAGAGCAAATATGTCGAGTGGCACCTGAGTCGAGAAACTACTCCTTGGGATTTCCAACTAAGTTGCACTCCGAGATCATTGCATAGAGGTCATCTGCATCTTCCATGTCTTCCACGATGTTTGCTTGACTTTTTCCTTTGTCTTTGTCTTTGTCCTTTCTTGAAGCACGATAGTCAGAAGACTTATGACCAGCCTTACCACAGTTGTAACAGTTGCCATTGAATTTCTTCTTTGCCTGTTCTGACTTCTGTCTGTTGGACTTCTTTCTCTTCTTGCCTTTGGTAGGAGCTTCTTCAACAATATTAACTCCAATTATTGTCGAACTCTTACGAGACTTCTTTTTGGCGGTTTTGTTATCTTCCTCAATCTTGAGCCGAATCACAATATCTTCAAGCTTCATTTCCTTACGTTTGTGCTTTAAATAATTCTTGAAGTCGTTCCGCAAAGGAGGTAACGTTTTGGTCATTGTAGCCACTTGAAAAGATTCATTTACTACCATATCCTCAGCAATCAAATAATGGAAATTAAGTTGAAGTTCCTGCACTTGTGATCCAATAGTTTTACTATTTGACATTTTATATTCTAAAAACTTTGTGACCATAAACTTTTTCAAGCATGCATCTTCTGTCTTATATTTCTTCTCAAGTGCATCCCACAATTCTTTCGAAGTTGTCATTGCACTATAGACATTATATAAGTCATCCTCTAAAGCACTCAAAATGTTCCCCTTACATAAGAAGTCTGCCTGTTTCCATGCTTCAATAATCATGAAGTTTTCTCTGTCTGGCATTTCAGCAGCAGGCACTAGAGTTTCTTCACTGGTAAATCTCTGCAGACCAAGAGTGGTAAGCTAGAAAAATACCCGTTGCTGCCATCCTTTGAAATTCACACCAGAGAATTTTCTCGATTTCTCTATTGGTGGTACAACAGTTCGGGTTGGTGCAGCAACAATCACTATAACATTGTTGTTTGCCATTTCTGATAAACAAAAATCGATACAGGCTTAGTAAGCAATAACTTAAATTGAAAACTTAATAGGAGTATAAAACCACGAAGGTTTTTGTCTCCACCAGAAATACAAATTAAAAATAAATAAATAATTTCCTTAAGATTGTTGCCCAATCTGTGTCTAAAATAGTACCACTAGTTAAAACAAACTTTACAGAAATCAGAAGTTACCAAAGTTTAATGAACCAGTGAAAAAACTAGAAGAACATAAATTAATTCACAAAAACTAAAATCTATAAAACATACCAAACTCTGGAAAAGACAGAACGAAAAAAGATCAAGCCCACTGAATGCACAGTGTCTCCTTAGGAAATTGTTTTCCTCTAGTATCCGAGGTTTGATTTGGAATATGTCCTCCCAGGATAGAATGATCTCAATCACCAATGTATTGATAACCAAAACGCTGGTGTCAGCGAGCCACTCAACGGCAGTAAAGTACACGAAAAATATTTGTGCAGAATAAGAAGAAGAAATCAGAAATTTTTGTAAGCAAAAAGTTTGAAGAATAACTGATATTTATAGCCAAGAGGAACTGGTTTTGAAAGGTTGCAACCTTTCAGAAACCACACGACCATTTCAGAAAGTTTCCAACCTTTCAAACAGTCATGACTGTTCCTGAAAGTTGCAACCTTTCAGAACAGTCATCTCCAACGGTGGGAAATTCAAATAAAATGGGAAAGTAATTTAAATAAAATGGGTCACACGGATTCGAGTCGGGTGGGAACGTTTTGGTTCATTAACTAATTAATTGAAACGTTTTGGCCATTTAGTTTTATTTAATTAATTAAATTAATAATTAAAACAAAATTTTGTCCAAAAATAATCTCTTGATCGATTTCCAAAGCCGAAGCCGAGCAACGACAACGACGGCGCGAGGGAGGTCCCTCTTTCCAACCCTTTTAACAATTAATAGAAGTGTTTCTCTATTTAAACTCTTCTATTTTTCTTTCCACCACCGATGAGAGAGAAATGCCTTTTTACTAAATCATAAGAGGACTTTTCAAGTTCCCACCTTTTCATCTTCCCTCCATTTCCCATTAACTCTTGCTATATACCCAACACTAAGTGCATCACATAACAAAACATGGAGGAACTTAGTGAAGGGATGGAAAATATTCAGGAAGGTTATTAACTGGTTTATAGGTGATGAATAATCTATATCTCTATGGTACGATAGATGGCTTCCCAATAAGAGAACTCTAAGGGAATAAATTTATGGTCTTCTTAATAAACTCGAAGAAAAATGGAAAGTTAGTGATATCCTTAATCATAAGAGAGAATGGTTAGTAAATAATATATCCTTCAAAGTGCTGGACACTATAAAAGACCTTATACTAGGCACCTACATACCATACACTTCAGGGTGTAAGGATAGACCATACTGGAGTCCAAATAATAGAGAAGTACTAACTACTAGCTCAATGTACAAGTTCATTCTAAACAAAGTGGATACTCATAAGGGAGGTCTGGGACCATATAAATATATATGATCTTTAAACTGCCCAAATAAAATAAAATACTTCCTTTGGCTATATAAGCATGATAGACTACCAACATGTGCATACCTTCACATCATTGGAATTAACATAGGAAATAACTACTACTACTACTACTACTGTAATGAGCCTGTATGTGGAACATATCTTTATCAGTTGTCCATTAGTTAGACAATTCTGGGAATCTACAATTTTTGACAAAACTACCACAAAGATAATTAACAACCGGGTAACTGCTGGCTGGCTTACTTAAGAGATGAACAAATCACTATATATAAAAGGCTTGAATGGAAGGAGGCACCCAAGCTACCCCAAGACGTGGACACGGAACCTAGGATCACAAGTGACCCCAAGCAAATCCTGCTAGCATATCATAAGCTTCCTAAAGTAAACTGAAGTAAGGAAATACTGTGCGGAAGCTTAAAACATCAAGTAAACTGAAATGATAGGGAATACCCATAAACTATCTGAATATATGAAAACTGAGAGTTTAACAACAGCTAAAAGGTCAAACTCAAATGCTAAAGTTCAATGTAACTATGTCTAAAAATAGCCTCTAACTGACTAGAAGTGCTGGGACATGCCCCCCAGCTAAATCTAGCAAAAACTGAAACAAAAACTAAAAGCAAAGGAAACATGTATGTCGTCCTTGAAGAATGAGGACTCACCACTGATACTGCTGAGCTGAAGATCGGAAACCGATCTATGCGTGATCTGGAAGCTGAGGATCTGAACCTACATCACGAGAAGATATAGTGCAAAATATGTGTCAGTACTTAAAAGGTACTAATCATGCATGATAGAGTAAAGTTGTATAATAACATAACTGAACAAGCATAAAACTGGCAATGATATAAGATAAGCATGATACTATACTGAACATGAGCTAACTGAATGCAATGACCAAGTTTATAACATGCTGAGACTAAAGTCTGACTCTAACTAATAACATAGTCAATGCAATAGAACCTGACTGTAAGAGAGCTACTAATAACAAACCTAAAACCACATGAGCTAAATGTGAAGTCCGATGTATACGCCCTATCGAGAGGACTCAATATACCCTGCCAGAGGTATAGAGGCATAGCTGGCGTGATCACTAAAATGATGCTCACAGAGGGGACTTACAACCTACGGGGCACGTAGTTCTGGGACTTAGGGTGACTGAACCTAGTCCACTTTGTAGTAAGCTTCTCCCAATTGATTATGTAAATAACACATTATGACTGAATTTCTATAATACTGGATAGCTCAAAATACTGACATGCTAACTGAAAATGCAACATTAATGTACTGATAATAAAGCATTCAAATCGGAGGCATGTATATTTGAAATTTCTGACCTAGGATGTGTAATTCATGAACTAAAAGAACTACATAGTTAGGGTTCTGAATTTATGAAGGAATCTACACAAAACCATACTAAAATCATGATAATCTGATTAGGAACATTAAAGTAACTAATACGTAATGATCTGCTGAAATTCTAGAAACCCCATGTGTAGATAATATTAAGGGAATCAAGAATCTGACTGAATTCTAGGGACCTAATGGGTGAAAGGAACCCAGAAATCCCACATACCTAGTGACGAAATTCACAGAGAAATCTTTCAATTTCGGGGCTGGAACTGATGAAAACCTTGCTGCGTTTTCCTGTAGGGCTATTCGACTTTCTCTCTGATTTTTACTCTAAGTTTCACTTGATTTTGGTGAAAGACTGATTAGGTTAGGTTTTAATTTAGTTGTTGGGCTAAAACTAACCAAAACTACGTAGTTTAGGTGTCCAACGTATAGGGGAAAAGACCAAAATGACCTTACTTAAAAATCTGATACAACTGACCATGGCCCCTCTGATGGACCGTCAAAGGGACCACAGACCGTGAAGCTGGTCGTGGTCCTGGTCCAGTAGCTGCTGGTTCTGGGGTGGCCTTCCATGGGCATCACCACGACCCGTCGTCAGGACCACGACTCGTGAAGTGTCTCGTGATCTGACGTCGGGGCTTGGTGGACTCTGCCTGGCTCCCACGAGTGCCAATATGGCCCGTGAGGTGGTCCATAGCCCGTGAAGTCTCCGTGGTCCACCTCTGCTGGAAAAGTATTGGGTTCACGGGCAGGTCAACAGACTGTGGTCCCTCTCACGGTCTGTGAACCCTGTCGTGGTTTACTGGTTCAGGTGTTTTTCTGCTGCACTTTCTAAGTCTAATTTCCGAGGTGTTACAATATCTCCCCCTCAAGAACATTCGTCCTCGAATGAAGTCTGAAACTAGCTCGATGGGGAGGGAAAGAGCTTCAAACCCTACCACTAAGTACTAAAAACTGATTTTTGACTGAACTAAGTTCTAAGGACATGCAAATACATTGAAAATGCAAGTACACACTAAAGGAACATGATATTAAGACTAAATCTGCACATGAATGACTGAAAAATGGAAGAGGAACTATTACCTAAAACTGGAATGGAATCGGAAGGAAAGAGATGAGGATACTTTGCCTTCGTGGCTGCTTTTGCTTCCCAAGTAGCTCCCTCTACAGACTGACTCCTCCATAAAACCTTAATTTAAGCGATTTCCTTGTTTCTCAACCTTCTAACCTGACAATCAAGAATCTCAACTGGCACATCCTCATAAGTGAGACTATCCTTCACAGCCACACTTTCTAAAGGTACTATAGATGCTGGATCACCCACACACTCCTTCAACAACGAAATGTGAAAGATCGGATGCACTGCTGGTAACTCTAACTCATAAGCCACTTTACTAATCCTTTTCAAGATCTTGTAAGGGTTTACATATCTAGGACTGAGCTTTCCTTTCTTTCCAAATCTCATCACCCCTTTCATAGGTGACACTTTCAGAAAAACCCAATCATCAATTTGGAACTCCAAGTCCCTTCTCCTTACATCTGCATAGGACTTCTGGAGGCTCTGGGCTGTCTTAAGTCTATCTCTGATGAGCTGAACTTTTCCTATAGCATCATGGACCGAATCTGGCCCTATCAAGGCTCTTCACCTACTTCAAGCCAACCAACTGGAGTTCTGTATCTATGCCCATATAATGCCTTATAAGGGGCCATCTGAATGCTGGAATGATAACTGTTATTGTAGGCGAATTCTATAAGATGAAGGTGATCATCCCAACTACCTTGAAATTGATCACACAAGCTCTCAACATGTCCTCTAAGGTCTGAATGGTACACTCTGACAATCCGCCTGTTGATGAAATGATGTGCTAAGATTAACCTGAGTACCAAGACCTTTCTGAAATGACTCCAGAAATGAGAGGTAAACTGAAGACCTATATATGAGATGATAGACAAATGATCCCCATGTAACCTGAATATCTCATTAATGTAAAGCTTAGCGTAGTCCTTTGCCAAATTTGTAGTCTTGACGACCAAAAAGTGCACAGACTTAGTAACTCTGTCAATAATCACCCAAATGGAGTTATGCTGTCTGCGAGTACGAGGTAAACATGTCCATGTTGATCACTTCCACTTACAAGTAGGAATGTTGATCTCTTGAGTCATACCTCTTGGTTTCCGATGTTCTACCTTCACTTGTTGGCAATTAGGGCACTTTGCCACAAAATCTGCTATATCCCTCTTCATGCCATTCTACCAAAAGACTTCATGCAGATCACGGTACATCTTAGTGGCACCTGGATGAATATAATATCTAGAGTTATGAGCTTCTGCAAGAATCTGCTATCTCAACTCACCCACCTTAGGAACACATAAACTACCCTGATAGCGAAGCACACCATATCCCCCTTGGGAGAAAACTTCAACCCTCTGCTGATGAACTGCATTCTTTAGTTGAAGAAATACCAGATCACTGTCTTGCTTTTACTTAACCTCCACTATCAATGAAGATTCTGACCCATTCTGAACTATTACACCACCATATGATATGCTCAAAAGGCAAACTCCCAAGCGAGCAAGCCTATGAACATCCTTTGCTAGTTCTTTTCTTTCTTCTTCAACATGTGCTACACTATCATAAATAGTTTGCTAAGAGCATCTGTTACTACATTGGCCTTACCAGGATGGTAATGCACACTCATATCATAATCCTTAAGGAACTCAAGCCATCTTCTCTGGCGAAGATTCAACTATTTTTAGGTGTACACTTACTGAAGGCTTTTATGGTCTGTGAACACATCTACGTGAACACCTTACAAGTAATGTCTCCAAATCTTAAGTGCAAACACCACTGATGCAAGCTCGAGGTCATGAGTTGGATAATTCTTCTCATGCACCTTAAGTTGTCTAGAGGCATATGCTATAACCTTACGTCGTTCCATCAACACGCAACCTAGGTCGACTCTGGATGCATCACAATAGATCACATAACCATCTGACCCCTTTAGTAGAGTCAAAATGTGAGTTCTAGTCAACCTAGTTTTCAGTTCTGTGATGCTCTTCTCACAATCATCTGACCACTGAAACTTAACCTTTTTCTGAGTTAACTTAGTCAATAGAGAAGCTATAGATGAGAATCCTTCCACGAACCTTCTGTAATAACCAGCCAATCCCAAAAAACTTCTGATATCTATAGGAGAGGTAGGTCTGGGTCATTATTTCACTTCTTCTATTTTCTAAGAATCCATTCGGATCCCTTCGCTGGATACTATATGCCCGAGGAAAGCTACTGATTGCAACCAAAACTCATATTTGTTAAACTTACCGAATAACTGGTGATCTTTGAGAGTTTGCAGAACAACTCTCAAGTGAGTCGCATGTTCTTCCTCATTCCTAGAGTAAATGAGGATATCATCAGTGAAGACGATAACGAACAAGTCCAAATACTACTTGAACACCATGTTCATCACATCCATGAAAGCTGTAGGAGCATTGGTTAGTCCAAATGACATAACTACAAATTCATAATGACCATACCAAGTTCTGAAGGTTGTTTTCAGAATGTCACTATCTCTGACTCTAAGCTGGTGATAGTAGGATCTGAGGTCTATCTTTGAGAAATGACTAGCACCCTGAAGTTGGTCAAACAAGTCATCAATCCTGGGGATGGGATACTTATTCTTGATTGTGACTTTGTTCAAATGCCGATAGTCGATGCACATCTTGAGAGAACCATATTTCTTTTTCACAAATAACAACGGTGCACACCATGGGGAAATACTGAGTCTGATGAAGCCCTTATCTAGAAGGTCTTTCAACTGCTCTTTCAATTTCTTAAGCTCAAATGGAGCCATTATGTAAGGAGGAATATAAATAGGCTGGGTATCTGGAAGGAGATCAATTCCAAAGTCAATTTCCCTTTTGGGAGGAATTCTGGGAAGATCTTATGGAAACACTTCTGGGATCTCATTTACTACAAGAACTGACTCAAGAGTTGGGGTTTCAGAGCTTGAATCCTTAACCCGAACAAAATGATAGATATACCCCTTGGAAATTATCTTTCTGGCCTTAAGGTAAGAAATGAATCGACCCATAGGCGCTAAGCTACTACCCTTCCATTCTAAGATTGGTTCGTCTGGAAACTGGAAATGAACAATCCTAGTTCTACAATCGACTGAGGCATAACATGAATGTAACCAATCCATGCCTAAAATGATATAAAAGTCTACCATTTCTAACTCTACAAGATCAGTTGAGGTGACTTTCTGAGAGACAGTGACAGGGCAATTTATGTATTCCCGTCTAGGTATAACTGGGTCACCAACTGGAGTAGAGATTGAGAAGGGTTATGAGAGAGTTTCTGGACTGACATCGAATTTGACTTCTATATAAGGAGTTATAAATGAAAGAGAAGCCCTTGGATCTAACAAAGCATAAACATCTAAGTTAAAGACTTATAATGCACCAATGACCACATCAGGAGAATCATCCTGATCTTGGCCAGCTTGAAGAGCATACAACCTGTTTTGGTGCTGGCCGCAACCTGTACTAGATGAGTTACCCTGCTGAGTTGGGCGACCTGCTGGTGCTGCTGAAGTTGTAGACTGAGCTCTACCAATATTACCTCTTTGACCCTGTTTAGAAGGACAATCTATCAACATGTGACCAGACTGACCACACCCAAAGCATCCTTCCTTTCCTGCAAGACACTCGCTCGGATAGTTCTTACCACACTTAGGACAAGTTGGGTAGGTCCTAGTACCCGAAACACTCCCCTGAGACTTAGAGCCTGATGCCCTACCATTCTGATCTTATCGGAACCTGGAAGATGGAACACTAGCTGATGAAGGTGCTGGGGCTAAAGATTTCTACTGAATCTGCGAGCGATTTCCACCATCCGATTTCTATTGAGAATACTCATAGTTGCCTATCTTTGCCTTCTTATTCTCCTTAGCATGTTCCGTAAGCTTATCTCCCTTAACCTGCTGGGTATGAGTCATGAGCCTAGAGATGTTCATATCTTCCAGCAACATAGCATTTCTACACTCTGTTTTCACTAAGTCTGACACTCCATACAAAAAATTATTCATTTGAGCCCTAGAATTGGCAACCATGTGAGGAGCATACCTGGAGAGTTGGGTGAACTTGAGTCCGTACTCTTAGACTGACATGCTACCTTGCCTTAAGCTCATGAACTCCTGAGTCTTAGCCTCCCTCAACTCTCTCGGGAAGAACCTGTCCAAAAAAGTCTCACTAAAACACTCCCAAGTAATAGGAGCCGCATCTGTACCCCTGTTGTCCTTCCACTGAGTGAACCAAATGTGAGCCACATCCTTAAGTTGGTAAGATGCCAACTCAACCCTATCATTCCCAGTTACCTGCATCATTTCAATGATATTCTTGACCTCATCTATGAAGTTTTGGGGATCTTCTTGAAGTTGCGGCCCTAAAAACTCTAGAGGATTCATTCTAACAAAATCACGGACCATGGTTGCAGTCAACCTGTGATTAGCATTTGCAGGAACTGGAACCTGCTGGTTGTTCTGGTTGGTCACACTCTAAGCCAAAAGTTAGATAGCGTTTCGAAACTATGCATTCAAAACTTCCTGATCTGGGACTAGAGAAGCTGCGTTAGTGTTCCTGGCGTTAGCATTTCTTTGGTAAGCTCTATGAGGAGGCATGATCTGAAATGCATAACAACAAGTTAGAAGGTAGATCATACCCACACACGATAAGAATATCAAAAAAATGAAGTTTTCCTAAAACACTTCGTAGCCTCCTTCTCAGTAGATGTGGTGCACTTCACAACCATGAAAAGGACTCTACTTAGTGCGGCTTTTCAGACATCCTAGGACACTTAAACTGAATGTTCTGATACTAAGTTTGTCATACCCCGAAGCTACCCCTAGGACACGGACACGGGACCTAGGATCACGAGTGACCCCAAGCTAACCCTGCTGGCATATAAGCTTACTAAAGTAAACTGAAGTAAGAAAATACTGTACGGAAGCTTAAAACATCAAGTAAACGGAAATGATGGGGAATACCCATAAACTATCTAAATATATAAAAACTGAGAGTTTAACAACAGCTAAAAGGTCAAACTCAAATGCTAAAGCTGAATCTAACTATGTCTGAAAATAGCCTCTAACTGATTAGAAGTGTTGGGACATACCCCAGCTAAATCTAGCAAAATCTGAAACTAAACCTAAAAGCAAAGGAAACATGTCTGTCGTCCTCGGAGAATGAGGACTTACCACTGATACTGCTGAGCTGAAGATTGGGAATCGATCTGTGCGTGATCTGGAAGTTGAGGACCTGAACCTATATGACGAGAAGATTTAGCGCAGGTATGCGTCAGTATTTGAAAGGTACTGAGCATGCATGATAGAGTAAAGCTGAATAATAACACAACTGAACAAGCATGAAACTGGCAATGATATAAGATAAGCATGATACTTTACTGAACATGAGCTAACTGAATCCAATGACCAAGTTTATAACATGCTGAGACTAAAATTTGACTGTAATTGAAAACATGGTCAATGCAATAGAATTTGACTGTAACGGAGCTATTAATAACCGACATAAAACCACATGAGCTAAATGTGGAGTCCGATGTATACGTCCTATCGAGAGGACCCAATATACCCTGCCAGAGGTATAGAGGCATGACTGTCATGATCACTAAAATGATGCCCACATAAGGGACTTACAACCAACGAGGAACGTAGTTCTGGGACTTGAGGGTGACTGACCCTAGTCTACTTGGTATTAAGCTTATCTCAATTGATTATGTAAATAACACATTATGACTGAATTTCTGTAATACTGGTAGCTCAAAATACTGACATGCTAACTGAAAATGCAACATTAATGTACTGATAATGAAGCATTAAAATTTGAGGCTCTTTTATCTGAAATATCTGACCTAGCATGTGTAATTCATGAACTAAATGAACTACATAGCTAGGGTTCTGAATTTATGAAGGAATCTACACAAAACCATACTAAAATCATGATAATCTGATTAGGAACATTAAAGTAACTAATTCGTAATGATCTGTTGAAATTCTAGAAACCCCATGTCTAGATAATATTAAGGGAATCAAGAATCTGATTGAATTCTAGAGACCTAATGGTTGAAAGGAACCCACTAGTGAAATTCCACATACCTGGTGATGAAATTCATGGAGAAATCTTTCGATTTCAGGGCTGGAACTGGTGAAAACCTTGTTGTGTTTTCCTGAAGGGTTGCTCGACTTTCTCTCTGATTTTTACTCTAAGTTTCACTTGATTTTGGTGAAATATTGATTAGGTTCTAATTTAGTTACTGGGATAAAACTGACCAAAACTACATAGTTTAGGGATTAAACGACGTAATTTAGGTGTCCAACGCATAAGGGAAAAGACCAAAACGACCCTACTGAAAAATATGACACTGCTGACCACGGCCCCTCTAACGGACAGTCAAAAGGACCACGGACCATAAAGTTGGTCGTGGTCCTGGTCCAATAGTTATTGGTTCTGGGGCGGCCTTCTAGGGGCACCACCACGGCCTGTCGTCAGGACCACGACCCGTGAAGGGTCCCGTGGTCTGACGTCTGGGCCTGGTGGACTCTTCCTGGCTCTCACGAGTGCCAGTATGGCCCATGAGGTGGTCCACGACCCGTGAAGGGTTTTGTGGTCTACCTCTACTGGAAAGGTGTTGGGTTCACGGGTAGGTCAACGGACCATGGTCCCTCTCACGATCCGTGAACCCTACTGTGGTTCACTGGTTCTGGTGTTTTTCTGCTGCACTTTCTAATTCTGATTTTCGAGGTATTACATTCTTCTAAGTAATTTTTATTCTCCCAAAAGCTTGCAAGATTTATTCTTCGGGACTCAATCGATAATGATGGTAGTTGGGCTCGCCAACTAAGATTTCATCTCACTTTTTAGCTGACCTTTAAAGCTTTCATGGTTGAAATGGTTATTGTCGAGCTCAGTAGACTTCACCTTTATTTTCGGCAAATCACAGATTATCCCTGATTCTCGCCAACCTGACATCTAATTTTAACAGAACTTCTAGAATGTTTTGGTGAGACAGCCAGTGCTCGTAGATCTAGTTGGGGAGTCACTAATTGCATCTCTACCTCGCTGATCTTTTTTGAGATTTTAGCAAAACTATCAGAATGTTTTGGCAATTTTAGAGCACCTCACCGACTAAGTTGGCAAGTCTCCATTTACTTTCTTTTCTCGCCGACCTACTTTGAGCTTTTTCAAGTAGTTTCAGTCACATTGATAGTGAGGTCGTGCTACTATGGCAAGTCGTCAATCTCTCTTTGCAAGCATCAACTTAACTTTTTCTATGTTTTTGTCTTCTTTTCAAGTGATTTTGTATTTTTCTTGTCCTTGGGCCTTTTAGCTGCAAATCAACACTTTAGCATTAGAAATATACATAAAATGACATTGAGGACATTAATTGGTGAACTAAGTAACCTCGAATGAGTCCAAATTCTCCGACTCATGAAGCCTGAATCTATTTAAATGATGCTTCAATGTGTTGAACCCCATTAGACCACCCCCAAGCTTAATTTGTATTCCATATAGATAGTTCCCCACTTTTCAGATACTTGTGAAATATATTTGGAAAGTGAAAAAATTGAAAGAATTGTTTGTTTTAGCTGAGAGAGCAATCGAAAAGACTCTTGTTATTTTAAAAAAAACTATCTTGTCATTGTGCTACTATTGATTACCCTTGAAACTCATTTAGATGACATCTCTATGATTCTGTAGGTAGAGTTAGTGAAGCTCAATGATTGGGTGAGACCTTACAACTTACCTCAATGATGATTACCCTTTTACAATTAAAATCACCACTCATCTTAGATGGGAATATATACTCAAAAAGTAAAATTATAAAGTGTTGTGTTCTTTCATCCATTTTCTCTGAATCTTAATAAGTCAATCTTGCCTTTTCCCTCACATTCTTCCGCATCCTCATAGTACCATCCACGTATCTCATCAGCCTCTTCCTTTAATAATAATTATTTTTAAGAGGCGTTGCATCGATTCAAGCTCGCCTGAGGAAAGTCTCCCATCAGTGATACCTTTAATGGAGTTGATAAGCAATTTTTTGTTACTATTATTACTCTCCAACTTTCTATCTTTGTCGATGATCATTAAGGAGCTAACCATGATAAGGTGGTTGAAGATACTAAGTTTTTTTATCGAGATCCCCCCTTTATATATATATATATATATATANATCTCTATGAATCTGTAGGTAGAGTTAGTGAAGCTCAATGATTGGGTGAGACCTTACAACTTACCTCAATGATGATTACCCTTTTACAATTAAAATCACCACTCATCTTAGATGGGAATATATACTCAAAAAGTAAAATTAGAAAGTGTTATGTTCTTTCATCCATTTTCTCTGAATCTTAATAAGTCAATCTTGCCTTTTCCCTCACATTCTTCCGCATCCTCATAGTACCATCCACGTATCTCATCAGCCTCTTCCTTTAATAATAATTATTTTTAAGAGGCGTTGCATCGATTCAAGCTCGCCTGAGGAAAGTCTCCCATCAGTGATACCTTTAATGGAGTTAATAAGCAATTTTTTGTTACTATTATTACTCTCCAACTTTCTATCTTTGTCGATGATCATCAAGGAGCTGACCATGATAAGGTGGTTGAAGATACTAAGTTTTTTATCGAGATCCCCCCTTTATTTATATATATATATATATCAGCACCCAATCAAAGTTTAGTGCCCAAGGCCTCCACTGGTTGGATAGGTGGAACTTTCTACCATTCTTTGCATATTTACCGTAAAAATAATATATCCTGATATCATGAGTCCATAGTGGAGGATGTCCATTCCTGACTCCTTTACCACCATCAGATGGTGAGGGCCAAGATGTATTTGACATTTGTGGTTGTCATAGTAGAAGATAAAGAATAGGATGAGAGAACAAGTGAATCCTTTCCTTAGTCAATACCTTACAAATATATTGCACAATTCAGTAGAGCCAAAGAAAGAGAGTCAAAACGAGTTCAATCAGTAGTTCCAATATACTCAATAAAGGGGGGGGAGGGGTCAGCTGGCACCCATTTTGTATTTAAAATTTGGGTTATCAGAACCTAATCTTTCTTGGCTCATGATAGGTATCCATGGATATTCTAATATATCATTGATATTCTAATGGAAGCCTTAGCTTTTAGGAGTGGAGAAAAGGAACACCACCCCGTTGATGATTTGGAGAATTCTTTCTCCCAACTGACTGTTGTCACCCTTAAGGTCATGTGACTTTTTCTTAGGTCTTCCTTTTTCATAATGAAAGTATTAAATGCCTTACTCTATATTTAGAGCCATTATCTTGTTATAACTATCATAAAGAAGGTTCAAGAATAATTCATTTTGTTTGCAACACCGGTTAAGGTCATTATAGATCTTTTGATTGAGCTATGCAAACATCAGCCAATAACTTCACAACTTCGATAAGATAATGAGATGCAGGAAATTTTGTGGAGCTCATTGTTTTTGCGTTTCCTCTAGACTCATAGGGATCTTCAAGAGCGTGAGCCAACTATTATAGTGTGTTTGGTATGGAGGAAAATATTTTCCAATTTTCCCATGATTGGTTGGCTTAAATATTTGGAAAATGTTTTTCAAATCAACTCATTTTTCTCAAATTTAAGGAAAATGACTTCCCTTCCAAAATTGAGAAAAACGTTTTCCAAAACTATACTTTATCCTTAATTTGTTTTCTTACCCTACCCATACCCGTACCCGACCCTCCCAATTCATTTTTTTTTTAAATCTTCTTATTTTTTATATTTCAAATATATTTTTGTCCCTACCACCAAACCGTCCCTCTCTCCCCCCCCCCCCAAACAAAAAAATAAAAAAATTTAAAACTTATGTTTCAAATTTTAAATTTTTTTTATCTCACCCAACCCCTACCAACCCTACTCCCTTGTAAATTAGGTCTCGGCCTAACTCACACCCTAAAAGTTAGCTCAAAGGAAAGAGGATTGTCCAAGTCTTATACAGAGTCCACCCATCTCATTAACCGCCAATGTGAGACTTTTGTTATTCTTTAACACCCCATCTCACGCCCGATGCTTATCATCTAGTGCGTGGACAATTTAATTTTTGGAGGGCCCAACATTGGGTGAGACGGGCCTTGCTCTGATACCATGTTAAATTAGGTTTTAGGCCTAACTCACACCCCAAAAGTTAGCTCAAAGGGAGGAGAATTGTCCAATCCTTATAAGGAGTTCACCCATCTCATTAACCACCAATGTGAGACTTTTATTATTCTTTAACATCCCTACCCCCACAAAAACTTGCTTTTGAAAAATTATTTTTATTCCACCCCCACTCCTCTACCTCACCAAGCCGCCAACCACCCAAACCCCGCAACCCCGTCAATTTTTTTTTTAAGAAAAAAATTTATTTTGGGAAATATTTCAAATTTCAAAAAGAATTATTTTTACACCATCCCCACGCAGACCACCCCCATCAATTTTTTGTTTGAAGAAAATATTGTTTTTGAAAAAAAATTCAAATTTTAAAAATTTTCATTTTTTATGCCACCCCGGTCCCCCTCGACCCCGTCAATTTTTAATAAAATAATGTTTTTGAAAAAAAATAATCCTGGGTTTGGTCCTGGGTCATATCTCAGGATCGGATTTTTGAATGGTTATCGGGGTCTTGTCCTAGTTTGGGTGTCGGGGTTGAGTCCTAGATCAATTATTGGGGTTGACTGTCAGATCAAAAATTATTTTTCTAAGAATTATTTTTTAGTCTCAAGCCAGAAAAAAAGATATTTTCTGAAAAATATTTTTCATTCGCCAACCAAACATATATTTTCCAGAAAATACTTTCTACTCACCAACCAAACATGAAAAATAAGTTAGAAGTCTACTTGTTTACCAAGAAAACATTTTCTAGGAAAACAGTTTCTTTCATACCAAGCACACCCTTAATTATTGTTGGCTCCACCAAACGCTTCGAGCCGAGAATTATCAAAAGATAGGCAAACTCTCCTAGACCTCTTTAGCTATTGTTCTCTTTGGTTTTTCAAGCTAGTGGTTTGAGACCTTTGTTGTATGAAAAATATCTACTCCCGCCACTTGTAATCCAAAGAAAAAGTTTTGTATATGCATGTCAGACTTCATGCCCTTTTAATGATATCGTTCTTTTTCTCTATTAAAATTTTGTCATCATGGTTGCATAATTTAAACACTTGGAGTTTTATAGTGTCGTTTCTATGACCAAGCATAAAATTAGGAGTAGGAAAAAAACAAGGGCTCACGGAAGCTAATAGTAATTTGCTGCACAATTAATTAAATATATATCTGATGCTAATTAACCTTAAACTATTTGCTGCTTTCAGGAATATAAAAAATTACATTATTCGTATCAAATATGGAAATAAAATTACCAAAAAAGGTAATCTTTTAACTTTCAGAAACCTTCTCCACATCAAGTTAGGATTGGAGGATATGCACTACCATTTATAATTTTCACAATCATTCAATTACAGATTATGTTCTTGTTATTGGCTCTTATGAAAAAGTCTATTATGCTATCAAGTTTGATCCTTCTTTATTATGTGCTTCCGTTGCTGCTGTTAAATGTGCTGATCATAACCATTCGAGTTCACTCCAAAAAGAAGCAATAATCTTGACAACTCTCAAAGGTTATCTTTAGATGATTCAATTCTTTGGAACATACATTAGTATTTACAATGATAATATTTCAATTTACAATCTGTTTTTTAATATGCATATATATGGTGAATTTCTCCACGATTTGATCAACAATTACAAGAGAGGAATGAGAACAATGTCAGAATTGGAAGTATGTTTCTATACATATAAAATCTTAATGGGTATTCAACACGTTCATAAGGAAGGATGGGTTCATTGTGACATTAAACCTACTAATATTTTGGTTTTCAATAATGAACGTGGTGGGATGCACTAGTTGAAGTTGGCTGACTTTGGATTGTCCTTGAAAGTTTGTGATAGAAAAACATATATGACTGGAATTTCGTTGAGCAACCGAGGAACTTTACTTTACGCACCTCCAGAGTCTTTGTTGTGTGGTATTCATACCAAATCTTATGATATATGGTCTCTAGGGTGCATTGTGGCAGAGATGATGACTAGAGATTGCGTCTGGATTCATTTTGACACTAAAGGTTTGCAAGAGAAAATTATGAATGATTAAGACCATAAGATTCCGAATAATGTTTTTGAGATCGCTTGAGACTTTTTGTACAAGTATTTAATAAATAATACTATAACAGAATAGACGTCAGGTCAACTACTCATCATCTTTTTATTTAGGAAGTTTCACGTACTGCGTTAATGTCGATGCCTGAAACTCAAGAGGTGACAACAAGGGTTAATCTTTCCAGTTTCCAAATTCCAATTCTAGAAAAGGAATTCATCAATGCACTCTTTAAAACTAGTTAATTTAAAGGATACAATGATTGGCGATAATGTATTAATTACTTTCTATTATTTTTAAATCTACAGTGTTCAAATATAACTCAATGTAATAGTTGCTTGTAATAAACCCAAAATAAGAAGTTATACTATAGTAATTTATTTCTTTTGAATAATGTTAACTAGATGTACTTATTTTACCATCGCCACCATATCAATGTCCACTAATAATACACAAACTTTAAAATTTTACCTTCATTTTTAGTTGAGATAGTGGCTCGAAATTGACTCCCTGGTTCGAGATTTCGTAGAAGGGTAGAGAATTTTCTCTAAGGAGAAGTGAAAAATTTACATACATAGCTTCACAAATAGCATTCATCAAAACAGTTTGCAGAGATTAATTTTCCTATTGTGCTTAGATTAAATCACAATAAAGATTGATCATCTTAATTTTAAGCAATTGCGTAAAACGACAATGTTATTTACTGATGGTTGTTAATTGTATAATTACATGAGTGATTCACTAAGATACATGACTCTAGAACATTCAATTTATATCAAGAAATAATCGTTTATCCCAGAAAACTAAATACTAGTTTCATATATATTCATCAATTTTTTATCGATACATGATAATTATTGGTGAATGGTGGCCACTGAGTTGATTTACAAAATTCTTATTCTAATAATGCAGAGGAGAAATGACTTTGGCAAATTGACATCATGCGAATTGCGAAGTCAATGGAAAATGATTTCAGCAAGTATCATGTAGATGGAAAATGGTTCCGAAAAGTATATGAACTTTATGAATTTCACATGGATCCTAACTATCCAACATGGATTTTTCGCCCTCTACTTGCATTGCATACATTTCATATTGATTGAGTGTTGAAGCGTTGAGATGATTGTGATATTGATTTGGCTTGATATATTTGAGATATTGTAATATCATCAATTGTGTAACTTGTAAGATACTCCAACAATATATTAAGCAAAGAATTATAAGGGAGGGAGGAAAAAGTATATTTAAAAGGTCAAATTAATAGATTTAAGAGTGACTTTTTTAATTTTTACACACCACAATTAATTTTAAAAGGAGAAAAAAGTCAAGATATAAATGTTTTGGGATATTGATTTCACATCTTTTAGTATGCACACAATAAGTAAATATAAAAAAGTGCATTCATTATTAATAGAAACATATATATTTTTTATTCCTTTTGTAATCGATTGCTTAAATTGTTAGTTTAATAATATTTACATCAGTTAAAAAAATAATGTACTACATGATTTTACATTCACGTGCAATGCATGTGCATCTAAACTAATGTATTTTAAAAATGTAAAATAATAGATCTCAAATCGTATAAATTAAATGCCTTATGTTAGAATCTCAAACTCCAACCTCTGAATCCATTAAATCAAAATGCCTTGTGTTTGAATCTTGAACATCAACCTCTGAATCCATCCAATTTAAATTCAAATATGTTTATGATTCATTTTTGTTACTTCAATCTTCATCATCACCACCCACTACAAAAAAAAAAACAACGTTTACCAACGGATAGAATCTGTCGCTAATCTATGAAATTTCGTCGCTAATCTATGAAATTCCGTCACTAACCATGATTAGCGATGGATTCGCGACGAATTGTTGGCTGTTACTATTTCGCTCGTTAATAATCTCTTAGCAACGAAAAATGAGTTCCGTCACACTTTTAGCGAAGTCTTCGTGACGGACTATATTCGTCGCCACTTGTTGGTGACGGATTGATCCGTCATTATATTATATAGTTTTGTTGCTAATTTATACCATCGTTTCCGATAAATTTGCGACAAAAATTTGGTTGCTAGTTTGTCACAACATATTCTATCATTTAAGCCAGCATATTTGGCGCTTAATAGTCCGTCGCCAACATTCTTTTGATAGAAATGAAAAGTTAAAGTTGCGGGAGACTAAGGGATATGATTGCCAGTTGAAACTGAGGGATCGGCCTCGTCCACATTAGTAGTAGCCGGAGGCACTATGTGTGTCACAATCGATGTGTTGCTAACGGGAGTAGTCACTGCTTGTACCCACTCAAGAATAATAGGAACAAGATGATTAGTAAGTGCAGACATCATTTGCTTTACAAACTCATCAATATTTGTTGTCGGTGTTGATTGAGAAAATGAAAGTGGTACTGATGATGAGACACAAAGATCTTGCTCGTAGTACTTTTTTGCTTCAGATCCAAGACCGTGTATTCTTCTTTTCCTTTCTCCCCCCGCAACTTGGTAATATGCTTCACATTGATCAATATCGACTTGAGACATTGCTTTTTCCCATAATATTTCTTCATATTTTTTCTATAATGAGAAGAGGCAATGAGAAAATATTGAAGATAAGGAAATGAGAAAGCATCCAAGACACTGTTTATGTTTGTTATGCTACCCTATGCCTATTTTCTTGAAAGGTAAATCACAAAGTAATCTCCAATGCAAAAATATGCATAAATGCAGTTTTTCTGATGTTTCTGTTGATTTTTGCAGAAAGACAAGACCAAAGTTACTACTCATAGTCTCCATCCAACTTTCAATTCGATGTAACAATATCACAAAACTAACTTTTGTAATGAAAAAAATAAACTCAAAAAGTATTAAATGAAGAATGCTGAAAAATGTAAATTCAGTTTTGAAAACACAATAAGTCTGCCATTTTAGCAGCTAACTTAAATCTGATGAGATAGACCTTTGCTATCAGCTTTGTTTCCGTTTTGTTTATCGGAGGTTGTTCATTGAAGTATTAAAGTTAGTCTATGATAAAGTTATCTTATTCAAATAGGTAATGGGCAAAACTGGTTTCCTTGGCTGGGGTTATGAGCATGACATTGTGAAAAGCTTAGGACATCCTCTTATCTACATCTACAAAGGGAATAATGTTATTCACGAGAACTGGTTAAAAGGCTCGATCCTCACTGCTGCTAGCTGCATTACGTGGTAAATATGGTGCATCATGCAGGTCTTTCGCCAAAACTCTTCCGATACAACATTAGCTATCATGAATCATGAAATTGTGTTCTCAACAAAACAAACGTTCAAACATAAGACTTGCAAGAATTATGCAGTTCCTCTAGTAATCTATATATCATCTAACTACTGTTTCTGAGGAGAAATCTCCACATAACACACACAAGCTTACATTGGAATTTTTCAGGCTTATTACACTTTGAAAAGATATCCAGCACAACTATCACTGACTACATGGATGAGCTTTGTTGGTGCAGCACAATCAACTTTCTACAAAATAATTATACAACACAAATAAACAACTTGGACCATGGGTTTCAAGATTGATTTCTGGTGTACTATGTATGGGGTAAGAAGGGTCCAAGTCCATTAACATCAATTCCATATCTATCAGACACATAAGCTATCCTACCCCAAACTATTTTACGATTCTCATGCAGTCATAAGACCTATTATCAAGCTACTCTATCAAAGATCGAAAATCGATAATATAGAAGAAACATATCAAGGACAAGAAATAGAGCAACACCAACAGGGGAACCACTCCCACAATGAATAGAATTTGACTGACCACTCGAAATAATGCTCAAAACAAAAATGTTGGTATCAGATAAGAGAGATTGAATTGTGAGAAGTAAAACTATAGACATAAGGAGTAATGCAATTGGGGTAAGAAGTTTTGATATACATTCGGTGATTGCTTCGCCATTTTTACCGATCATCATTGATATCACCATCACCATTGCTAATAGGGTCGTATGTGATGGACCGCGGCCTTGATCATCCATCATGTTCATGTTGATAGAATAAGTGAATTTTAAGAGAGCAGGTTGTTCCTCTATTTTTTTGTTTGGTAAAGAGGAAAATGAGTAGAAGAACTAAATCAACACCAACCGAGGAACCAATAGCTCGATGAATCAAATCAGGGCCGGCTCTTGCCTATAAAATTTTAGGCATTGGCCTTAGGCCCCCAATTTTTGGAGGCCTCAAATTTTTATAAATAAAAAATTATGTATCTTAACCCCATTCAAATAGAAGAAATTAAGGAAACATTGTTTTGGATTCTTACATTTTCTTCGTTAACACTCACATTATTTATCCTTTGTAACTCTTTTTGCACTCTATTTCTTCAAATCTTTGATAGTTAGAGTAATACACTCTCAAAAATATGAATCAATAGTCGAAAAGTGTTGAACAAAGTGCATTACAAATTCTTTTTTTAATTTATTTGTTAATTTTCATATTAAAGTAGGTATACCAAGTTATCAACTTTTTGAATCAAATTCTATGATTCTAACTCTTATCTTTAAAGTTTATCAACTTATTACTTATAAAATTGTGTTAATAATTCATATAATAATTGTCTCAATAAAATGATGTTTTTCAATGTTGAATTGATAAAATCTTACTTAAAACTAATAATTAAAAAAAAAGTGTTTGAAAAATCATTTATATAAAAGATATTAAGTAGTAATTTACGTCTAGAAATTTAGAAAAATAAATAGATATAGATAAAATTTATATAGATTTTAGGCCTCTAATAAAAATTTCGCTTTAGGCCACAAATTATGTTGAGCCGCCCCTGAATCAAATTTTGCTCACCATTCTAAACGAAAGAGTCGGATGAGAGGAATTGAATGGTGAAATTAAAATTATGAGCAAAAGGATTAATCTAATATGGGGTAATAAGTTCATAGATGAATTCAATGATTGTTTCGCCATTTTCATCCATCAATGATAGAATGAATATCTTTGTTAAAAAAATAATGTACTACATGATTCAACTTTCACGTGTAACGTACGTATATCTAAACTAGTGTATTTTAAAAAAATGTAAAATAATAGATCTCAAATAGTATAAATCAAATACCTTATGTTAGAATCTCAAACTCCAACCTCTGAATCCATTCAATCAAAATGTCTTGTGTTAGAATCCTGAACGACAACCTCTCAGTCCATTTAATTTAAATTCTAAATTTGTTTCTGATTCATTTTCGTTACTTCAATCTTCATCATCACACCACCACCAAAGATCAAAAATTAATTATACAAAATAAACAAATCAAGGAGAAGAACAAGAGCAACACCAATAGGGGAACCACTCTCAGGATGAATAGAACTTGGCTCACCACTCGAAAAAAATACTCAAAACAAAAATGTTGCTATCAAATAAGAGAAATTGAATTGTGAGAAGTAAAGTTATAGACAAAAGGAGTAATCCAATTTGGATAAGAAATTGTGATATACATTTGGTGATTGCTTCTCCATTTTTATCGATCATCACTGATATTACCACCACCACCGCTAATAGGGCCGTTTGTGAAGGACCGCAACCTTGATTGTCCATCAAGTTCATGTTGACAGAATGAGTGAAACTGAATAGAGTGTTCCTCTGTTTTTTTGTTTGGTAAAGAGGAAAATGAGTAGACGATCTAAATAACATAAAATAACAGTAAAAAATAAAATAGACAAAATAAAAATAGAGGATCTCTTTGAAAGAATAGTTACAGTCATAGATAAAAATGATTGTAGTTATAATGAAATTGATATAGAAAAAGATTTAGAAATAAATTCAAATTAAAATGAACTACAAATACTTACAATATTGGATAAAATCTATGCAAGATATAAAACTACTAGAACAATTAATGGAGGAAAATTTATATATGTACCAAAGAACCGAAGATATGTTATATCTAGAATATATCATAAATAATATTAAAGAAATATTCAGATTAAAACAACTATCGAAAGAATATTACAATAAATATTACTCCCTCCGTCCCATTTTATGTGGCAACATTTGACCGGGCACGGAGTTTAAGAAATAAATGAAGACTTTGAAATGTTTACTAAATTGCCCTTTAAAAAGTAGTCTCTTTTTTCTCTCTCCTCATAAATGTATTGGAGTATTATTTTAAAATTAAGTGGGACCAACAAGGATAAAAGAGGAATTGTACCTTTATAAACTTACCATATAAGGAAATGTGACATTCTTTTTGGGACTGACCAAAAAGGAAATAGTGCCACATAAAATGGGACGGAGGGAGTA
>NC_064285.1:16114569-16210655 GCF_019186545.1 Solanum stenotomum
GAAAATACAATGGAAGAGATTCTCAAAGCCATAACTACACTTTGTATAAAAGTGGATAGTATGGACAACGAGATACAAAAGCTAAAGACTAATGAAGATAATCTGAAGTCTAAAGCTAGTCAGCAACATGACTATAAAAATGCGGAGCTACGTCGATCGGAAGACGGAAAAAACCCAGAGCTAAAAGGAGACGATGGGAAACTCCTTAAAACCCATAACATTTGTTTAAATACAGCTGCAGGTACAAGCAAACGAGTTAGTGAAAAACAAAAGAATTCAAACTTAAACCAGCTATTCGAAAAACCATTTACTCCAAGGCTAACACCAAAAAACATATTAACTATAGAGCCACAAACTTCTACATATGAGGATAGCCTACACCATGACAAAAGAACATACAACCATATTACGCGAACCTATATAGAAAATATATACAAAATCCAAACATTTTTAAACCTTAACCCAAGATCTACTACAACCCAAGAACCCAACCAAAATTATTTAACCCAAAAATTACAAGGTTATAATAAACTGATTGCACAATCGAAAACTAACGCCAACTTGGTGAGGACATGTTATAACTATGGACTATTAAATACAGTATATACATATGACGGAGAGGAACTAAGTGGAATACCGGAACTACATAAAACATTTATTACATACAAGAGAGTTACTAAGGGAAATTTATTCTATGTAAAATTTTATACGACAACAACAGAGATATTATATGAAGAAATAAAACCTCCGATACAAGTGGTAAAGATAGGACTAGCAAAAGATATGATAATACCGAAGATATCGGACAGCAACCAGAGATACAAAAAAGCGAGATACCCAGTTTTTATGCCAATAAGAGAATAATTGGTATATCAACCATTATACAAGAGCTAGCAAATAATTACTTAAACGGAAACGCTATATGGAGCTGCTATGTAAGAGATCAGTTAATGATTTATTCCAATTCAAGGGAGCTAAGGAAAACAGATATGGATGAAGTCCAAAGATGGATTTTATCATTACTCAAGCCAGAAGAACGACCTACGACACGAGCATTAAAAGTAGGATTTATTTCGGCAGAGTTATTAACCAGATATTACAAGCTAATTGGTCACAAATACCCCGATCACATATGTTCAAAATGTAACGGAGAAGATAATATAATCTCCGACGTCCAGCTGGAATAAAGAGATAAAGACAGAAGCAGATAATGAGAAGATAAGATGATGAAGATAAAGATAAAGAAAAAGAAGGCATGAAGATGAGATACGGACAAAAGAGATAAGAGTAAATTTATTTGTCTTGTAAAAAAGTCAATAAAGCATGGTGTGAATAGTAGTGTGTCATAATGTTAAATAGTGAGTCATAAGTAGTAGGTATGGGATTGTAAGACAAGTGTAAAGAGTAGGCATGGGATTGTAAGAAAGCCATCAAGTAGTGTAAAAAAGTCATAGGAGTAAGTAATATAGTAGTATTATTAGGTGACAAGTGCAGGAATGCATTATGGTAAGTAATGTAGTACGTATGTAAATTCCTTTCTATATAAAGAAAGGCATATGTAAATGAAAAGGTAGGCAATGCCTAATATAAAAAACTTTCTTTCAAAAAACTCTCTCAACTAAAAATTTAGTTTTTAGATAAATGGAGCAACAATCTAAAATCCAGTCAGATATCTCAGATAGCATGGCTAAGCAAGAAGCAAAGGTATATTGTTCAAAAAATATGCGAAACTAATTTCATATATTCCTGAATATCATATATATGATTGAATAAATTTATGTTAGTTATTATGTATTAGAATTATTTGAATCATGATTTCTAGTTTATTAGCACACTGGAAACAGGGAGAAAACTTCTATACTATGCCATCCTAATGTTGAAACCGGTAGGCGAGGAAGCCGTTTAGAGGAGTAAACAAAGTTGAGGCGCTGATAAGAAGAAAGTATCCGCTAAAGTACGATGCTAGTAGTGACAGGAAAACATGATAAACAGATAATCTAGTTCATAATAATCTAATATGAATTTAATCGATTATGAATATGATAGGAAGGAATAATTGAAAAACCTCGCATAATAAAGAACATGGCTACATACATGCATGATGAAATGATAAAAAACTACAAAACTTTAATCTTATATGTACTTAAAAATATAGAAATAATCGAATTAAGAAGAATAATATGGGAGAAAATATTTAATGATTATGAAGATATATTAAATCAAGAATGGTATGAGATAGATTTACAAGATCTATATTTAGATAATGAAAGAATAGAATGGTACGATTTAGAAATAAATTCAGATTAAAATGAACTACAAATACTTACAATATTGGATAAAATTTATGGAAGATATAAAACTACTAGAACAATTAATGGAGGAAAATTTATATATGTACCAAAGAACTGAAGATATGTTATATCTAGAATATATCATAAATAATATTAAAGAAATATTCATATTAAAATAACTATCGGAAGAATATTACAATAAATATTACTACATATTACTATGAATTTAGCACTACCATCTACCACACTACTGCTTCTATGAATTCCTCAGTTATCAATTCCGCACCGAAAAATGAAAATGAGTAGACGAACTAAATCAACATCAATCGGGGAACCAATAGCTCAATGAATAGAATTTGGCTCACCACTCAAAACGAAAGAGTCAGATGAGAGAAATTGAATGGTGAAACCTAAAATTATAAGTAAAAGGATTAATCTAATTGGGGGAAAAAGTTCAAAGATGAATGCAATTATTGCTTCGCCATTTACACCGATCAATGACGGAATGAACATCTCTATTAAAAATAATGTACTACACAATTTGACATTCACGTTCAACGTACCTGTATCTCAACTAGTGTATTTAAGACAAAACATAAAATAATAGATCTCAAATCGTATAAATCAATTGACTTACGTTAGAATCTCAAACTCCAACCTCTGAATTCATTCAATCAAAATGGCTTGTGTTAGAGTCCTGAACGTCAACCTCTTAATCCGTCCAATTTAAATTCTAAATATGTTTATGATTCATTTTTGTTACTTCAATCTTCATCATCACCATCACCACCAAAGATTCAAAATCGATTATACAGAAGAAATAGATCAAGAAGAAGAACAAGAGCAACACCAACAGGGGAACCACTCGCACAATGAATAGAATTTGGTTCACCACTCGAAAAATACTTGAAAGAAAAATGCTGCTATCAGATAACATAAATTAGATTGTGAAAAGTAAAATTATAGACAAAATGAGTAATCCAATTGAGGTAAGAAGTTGTGATATATTCCGTGATTACTTTGCCATTTTTACGATCATCGCTAATATCACCTCCATCAACACCAACCGAGGAACCAATAGCTCTATGAATCGAATTTGGCTCACCACTCTTAATGAAAGAGTCAGATGTTGAATGATGAAAATTAAAATTATGAGCAAAAGTAGTAATCGAATAAGGGTAAGAAGTTTAGAGAAGAATTTAATGATTGCTTCGTTATTTTCACCAATCAATGATAGAATGAACATCTATGTTATCACCACCGCCATTAATAGAGCCGTGTGTGACGGATGACAGTGTTGATCATAGATCATGTTCATATTGTAACAACCCAAATACTTTACCAAACTAATTGATTATATTAGCTTTATCTTAATAAAATTACAAACCACTAATAATAATGAAAGAGTTGAATAAAAATAGGAGATAGCAGAAACTGAATACCCAAGAATAACCTTCTTCTTTATGCTCATGATAGACACTTATAACAAATTTTACTCTCTTCCACATATGTTGTCCATCACGTTTTTCTTCAACACAAACTAAAAAAATTTTATTTTCTAGACTATATATATATATATATAAGATTGCTTCTCTTAAACCTCTTTTCTTTTCTCTTAAGAAAAACTCTATTGTCTTTCTTAGAAAAGACATGTTCACATTCAAGAATGATGGTAAGCAACCTATGTTCACATATTAGTCAATAGCTTAATTACAATTACGTAAAAATATTTCATGGACAATTCAAATCAGATGATTCCATGACAAAGTGATAAAGTAATGACGGAATAGAACAAATCATAAGTTTTTCTTTAGGTCAAATAGAAGTCACAATAAGTCTCAGGTGTTTTTCTTGTTATTAATCAATAAACTAATATAGAAAGCAAGTCAAAAGTTCGATAAACACTTAAATTCAAATAAGATTTTCTCTAAAAAGAATAAAACTATTTTAGTTATTAGTTCGAGTGAAAAGGTAGGCATCTAAATGAGAATGCCTTTTGAATTGCTCACATTTCGTTTGTTTTGTTTTTATTTTTGTTTATTTCTTAGACATGTTTTTTTTTTGGTCATTTATTTCTCTATGTCTATTCAATTTTTTGAGAAATATACTAACTTATTTAAAAGGTAAAAACTAACAAGTAAAATACTTTTTATTCCTTTTTATCTCGTTATTTTTGTATTTATGGTTGTTTCGTTTAAAATATTTACCCATTATTGTTTCAAACCTGACATAAAAAAACTTTAACCATAGATGAGAAAGATTTTTGCTAAGAAGAAAAAAAAATGTTTGGCCCGGTATGACCCCTCTTTCGAATGTTTACAAAAAAAGAAGGAAATTTTTTTCTAAATAGGAAAACAGGTTTGGCTTTCTCATATAAAAGTCTAGAACAGATATATCGACGAGGATATGTGTGTTTCTTGGAATTACATTACTATTAAGAGACACTAGTATTTGTGCCTATGCGTTACACGTATATTTTGAAATATAACAATGTTAAATTACATTTATAACTTTATTTTTTTATCTTTCATTTATTTCAGTTTATTTAAATGCTATTGTTATGCTTTTTATCAAAAGATGATCATAATCTAACAAATAGTAGAAGAAAAAAAATAGTCCCTTGAGTTAAAATTGTTGTAACATCTTATATTATGTTTTAAAATAATTCCTATACATTTTCAAGAATCGATTTCATAAGTAATTCACATATATTTAGTGATAGAAACCAACTAAAATATATAATTACATAGAAATAAATAATAATGTAAGATAGTAGTATTTCTCATATAATAACATTTTCACGATCCAAAAACAAACGTGATGTCAGTTGTCTATTCCCACCAAGAAAAGTCGGACTCAACCCAACGAAAATTAAAGAAAAGTGGAAATATAAATAAAAAATAAAACAAAGACGAAAAACTTATCCATTCTAAACAATACCCCAAAACTTGATTGTCAATGAAAATCTAGAATTTGAAAGATAAATACAAGTTTCAGTCTTTTTTTCTAAAGTATAACAAAGCTTAAAGAAAATAAAAAGAGGGCCCACTAGGATGACAAACAACTATCTCTCAAATCCTTCAACGAGCCTCGACTGTCTAGAGAAGAGGAAGAAGAGATCACACGGTTCTAGGCTAGGAACCTACACAAGTATAGAAGCAAGGGTGAGTACTAACAATATGGTACCCAAAAAAACAACCTAATAAACAAGGCGTCTAGCAAGAAATGAATACCTCTTACACTCTAACCCTAGATGAAGAAGCTGAATAAGAATGATGAGGTCCTGAATGAGTTTGTAGAGGACACTGTCACATCATATTACTTGGATCCCCACAAGTAAAGCAATATCTTGACACAAATAACTGTTGTTGCGAACTAGATGAACTACCATGGTTAACTTGGTCAGAACCATAAGATCCTCGGGCTAACTATCCACCCTCAGCTACTGGCATTAAAGCATGAACTGTTCCATGGTGCTGAAATAAACCACTACCTCAATGCGAACCTCTACCTCTAGATGAGGCACCAAAAAAATGATCAGAAGAACAAACCCTTTTGGGATCCCCAAACTCTTCTAAAACCATCAGCTCCACCTCATTGGCGGTGCTCACAATAAACTGGAAGGAAGCCCCATCTATGGTTGTTCTGAACACATAAGATCTTACGGAGAAAGTCAACTCTCTCACAAATCTGCAATCTCTCTATGCTTCATTTGGAACAATAGTCATAGCATGCCTAGAAATCTCACAGAAATAGGCTCATACTCGGTCATAGATAGACTGCCTTGAGTAAATCTCTCAAACCTCGGATGATTCTCCTCTCTCACATTCCAAGGAATGAATTAGTCATGAAAAGCACTAGAAAGCACATCTTACTCTGTCAGTGGAGATCCAATTGGTCTAGAACTTACAAAAGTCCTCCACCACTCTCTGGCGCGAACCACAAAGCTGAAGTGCAACAAATTGGACACCACGAGCACCCACCATACCTATAACTTCAAACATCTTTTGGCAGAAATTCAAGAACTCATGAGCACCCTCGCTCTTACCACCCTAAAATTGAGATTGTTTCATCTTCTGAAACCTCTCCTAACATTGTTGATCAGCCGCTGTCAGAATAACATTGGGAGAATAAAGGAAGCCTAACTACAAGTTCACTGTTAAAGTATTACTCTAACATGTGGTAATTAGTCAAAAAGGAAAAGAAAAAGGATATTTCACAAGAGGCATCACATAATCACCATGACTATCTAAACTTTACTTTAAAAGCCTAAAGAAAATTTACAAATAATTAGTACTTCCCCTAATCAACTTTAGGCAGCAAATGGAATAGGAAAATATCTATAGCCTTGTTGCATCGCACTGATCAACCTTGTTGTGTCGTGTAATTTATTTATGTGTTGATTTAAACATTATTTTAACCCTTATGTATTTACTTTATTCGTGTCATTCTATATAAATTGGCGACATCGATGTCAGAATGAGACTCTTGTGCGGGCAGTTGGAAGTGTTTTATAGTTTATTTTTAAGTCTGTTTAGTTACTAATGCTTAGTTGGTCTAGCCTATTGAGTACATGCAGATTGTACTCACCTCTTGCTTCTGTTATCCCTTTGATGTGGATCCTCCTCAGGGTGATCCTCGTTGTGGTTGATTGAATCCAACAGATTTCCTCTTTTGACGTTATGGTGAGATCATTTTTTCTAGATTGCCATTGATCTCAATATATCATTTTAAGTCTTTAATTTTCCTTTTGAAGATTTGAGATGTACTTCAGATTCTAGAAATATATTAGATGCTTTTTATACTTATGGTACCAGGTTTTGGAAAATTCATTGTTGTATTTCATCCTTTGTGGTCTAACTTTCTTTCGGGAGTCTCGTATATGCATTTCTTCCAGCTTACACACCATTTTGGGTTCTCAAGGGGTATGTCATCATGTCCTCAACTTTTGGATTGTGATAAATTGGTATAAGAACACTAGGTTTTGCGACTCCATAAGTTAAAGAGCAGGGTGTCTAGTAGTGTCTTGCAAGATCGGTACGCAGACGTCCGTACTTATCTTCGAGAGGCTACAAGCTAGTAGGATATATTCATTTCTGTTGATTCCTTTTGTGCAAATTATTCATATCAAGTATTGCATACCTTTAAATCTATTCTCTCTGCACAGATGACGAGTACTAGAGCTAATACTTCAGAGGGCGAGGTTGTACATACTGCCAGAGCCCTAGTTTGTGGGCAAGGCAAGGGATGTAGTGGAGTTAGGGGTCGTGGCCGAGCAAAAGAGGCAACACCTGCTTAAGGACGGGCAACTGAGGCATCACCTGTTCCCGTATTTGAGCTTGACGATGTTATTGAGCAAAAGATAGAGGTGAGGGAACCATCTCAACCTCATGTGATTCCCGACACTGCTTAGATGCTTCGGGTTTTGATCGTCAGGTTATTGCCTAGATTGGATAGTGCTCCTAATTCTAGTATTTGTCCGGGCATTGCAGGTTCTCCTATTACAGTTGGTGTTACACCACAAATTCAGGGGCCTAGTGTGGGATTTCATACTCATGGTTTCGCTTCAGTACCTTCTTTGGCACTTCCGAGATTTGCAGCTCCACTTGTTTCTTCTAGTGTAGTCATGTATGTCGCAGAGCAAAAGAGTTTCGAGAGATTTGTTAGATTGGCACATTCCAAGTTCGACGACACAGTTGAATAGAAGGCTTATGATTTCTTGTCTGAATGTTAGGACAGTTTGTTCAACCTGGGTATTTTAGAGGCTTATGGGGTGTCTTACACCTCTTATCAGTTTTTCAGGACGGGTGGATATCAATCAGGCCAGTGGACTGGTGGACCAGTTGTCGGTTCCTTAACGGGCCGGGCTAACCGGTCTTATGCCCCATCTAGCCTAGCTAGCATGGGCTAGGCATATTTTTTATGGGTCGATTACCATTTTGGTCTTACCAGTATCGGTCTCTTATTAGGATAGTCTTACCAGGCCGGAACCGGGCCAACTTGACCCAGTTGATAGGTTTGAGTTTACCTATATATATAATAGTTAGCATTTATGCATTTGTGAATGTTTCATAGATTAGCTCATGGTTTTAAGCATTGTTTATGTACATGTTTTTTATGATGAAATAAAAGGGCACACTTCCTGTTAGTGAAAACTTACAAGATAACAAAAATACAAGATTACAATTGAAAATAAATATGAAGAAAATAAATCTCTTCAGGCTGAGGCATGGATATCTCGCTCTCTTTAAGGAGATTCAAGCCCACTGCAACAACTGTTTTCACCAGTCCAGCAGTAGTCCTTTTTGACTTGTCCCCTCCAAGATACAACAGTCTTAACACAAAGTATAACTCAATAGCTCTGGAAAAGAGTTGAGTCCAAACAGTGGCGTAGCCAGGAATTTAATGAAGGGTGTCCAAACTTTTAATAGTAATTTTTTTTTAAAAAAATGACGATTTAAATTACCAAAACAAATAATCAAGTTAAATATAGGAATATTTTTAATAGAATTTCAAGTGTATAATTCAAAACTAACATAAAGAAAATAAACTACTATTAAAAAGATAATTTAAATATATTTTTACAATTATACTCGATGAGGTTTCATATCCTGAAACGTTTTTATAATAGACTCATTAGAAATAGTACGAAATACTTTCTTTTCTACATAGGCACTATACAACCGTCTAAANGAAGACCACCACTATTTATACTAGAAAAAGTCTTCCTAGCAATGAATAGGAAGATGGTGTGGTAAATAGTGAAGATAAATGTCCCAGGAGTTACATAGGTTATAAAGTATAATGGAGGAATAAAGAATGGGATTTCAATATGGAGGAGTAATGGTCATAGTTGACCACTACTAGTTCTGCCAGAATAATACAACGGCAATAGCAATATTGTAACCATCACATAATGGCCAATAATGCCTATGCAAATTGATTAACAGAAATGAGTAATTAGGCACTAATGCCTAACGTTCCAGCAATGATAATTGTCCACTAACTGCTAAAACATTCATCATTCTTTCTAACTCCAAAATAAAGCAAACTAATATATTAAAAATATTAATATTAAAATGCTAATAAACAAACAATCCCCCACTCATTTTAATATTAGATAAGAGAGTCCATCAGCTGAAGGAAGACTACTATGCATAATAAAGGTGTGCTCTGCATTGAACCTCCACTTAGTGAAATAGTAACTTTTACTCCAGAGTCGTAGTAGTCTCAGACTTGAACTATGACTGCTTAAGGGAAATAAAATATCACTGCTCACACATAATAATCAAGGTGTTGACATGAGCTTTAAAGCTAGCACGTTATGGCCATGTGCTACCCCGGTTTCATCAGTGCTTTTGAGAATAAGCCCAATTCTCATAGGAAGCGACCTACTTCCACACATCACATAGGTGAAATCTGTCGAGAGTGCTCCTGTAAGCTTAACACTCCACTCATACGGGCTATAGATATTCATTGAGAGTTTTATCAACTCAACCTTCACAAACTACGGGAAACAATGCACTCACATCATAGGAAGGGAAATAAAAAGATAGTGCATTTTTCACAACAAGTCATCATATGATTAGTTTTTCCCTTTGAATTTGGTTATATGATCTCTAGTCCCCAGGTTGGGTTTCCTCATATATGACTCAAGGATTTGTAGGCTTCAATCCTATCCCCTTCGATGTGCTCCAGACCTTTTCTCTTGTTAAGGCCTTAGTAAGAGGATCTGCAAGATTATCACAAGATTTGACATAATCAACACTAATGGTACCATTTGTCAAATATGATCTTACATTACTGTGTTTCCTCCTTATAGGTCGGGATTTACCGTTGTAATAACGGTTTTGAACCCTACCAATCACAGCGGTGCTATCACAATGAATTAAAATAGGAGGAATTGGTTTTTCAAAATAAGGTATTTGAAATAATAAATCTCTTAATCAATTTGCTTCCCTGAAGCTAAAGGAATTAGTTCAGCCTCCATGGTAGAGTTAGCAATTATAGTTTGCTTTTTTGATCTCCAACAAACAGCACCACCACCTAAAGTAAAGACATAACCAGTGGTAGAACATGAATCACTTGATAAAGTGTTCCAATCTGCATCACAAAAGCCTTCAAGTACAGCAGAATATTTTTTATAGAACAAACCACAATTTTTCGTTCCAATTAAATATTTCATAACTCTTGTTACAGCATGCCAATGTTCATTACCTGGCTTGCTTGTAAACCTGCCAAGTACTCCTACTGCATATGCAATATCAGACATGGTACAATCAGTCACATATCTCAAACTTCCGATTATGCTAGCATATTCCTTTTGATTTATTACATCATTTTCACTTTCAACAGGAAATAAGTGAACACTTGAATCAAAAGGAGTAGCAACATCCTTGCAATCAAGAAAGTTATATTTTTTCAAAATTTTCTCAACATAATGTGACTGGTCAAGAAAAATTCCATCACATGTTCTTGTTATTTTTATTCCAAGAATAAAATTTGCCTCACCAAGATCTTTCATATCAAAATGGCATCTAAGAATATTTTTAGCTTCATCAATAACATTCATCTTAGAGCCAAAGATCAATAAATCATCAACATATAGGCAAATAATCACATGTGAATTATTCCAAGACTTATGATATATACACTTATCATACTCATTTGTTTTAAAACCATTTTCAATCATGCAAGAATCAAACTTTTCATGTCATTGCTTAGGTGCCTATTTCAAGCCATATAGGGATTTAGTAAGTTTACAAACTTTGCTTTCTTGGCCTGCTTCAACAAAAGACTCGGGTTGATCCATATAAATTTCCTCATTTAGGTCTCCATTTAAAAAAGCAGTTTTTACATCCATTTGATGAATTTGCAAATCAAAAATTGCAGCCATAGCAATTAAAAGTCTTATGGATGTAATTCTTGTTACCGGTGAAAAAGTATCAAAAAATTCTAGGCCTTCTAGTTGTTTAAAACCTTTTGCAACTAGCCTAGCCTTGTATTTATCAATAGATCCATCCGGTTTCAACTTTTTTCTTAAGACCCATTTGCAACCAATAGTTTTACAACCCGGTGGTAAATCAACTAACTTCCAAGTTTTATTAGAAATTAGTGATTCCATTTCATCATTTACAGCCTCTTTCCAAAATATAGAATCATGTGAAGATAATGCTTCTTTCAAAGTGAGAGGGTCATCTCCAACATTAAACACATAAAAATCAGGACCAAAATCTTTTTCTACTCTAGCTCTTTTACTTCTTCTTAACTCAAAATCATCAACTTCTTTATTTTTCAAAGTAGAAGTAGAAGAACTAGGTAGTGACAAAATATTTTGTTCAATCCTTTGACCCCCACTATTTTTAGAATCAAAAGGAAATTTATTCTCATGAAAAATAGCATCACCCGATTCTATCACAATATTATCTTCAAGATTAAAAAATCTATAGGCTGTACTATTTGAAGCATAACCAAGAAAAGCACAAGTAGTAACTTTCTTACCCAACTTTGTAATCTTGGGATCCATTAGCCTCACAAAGGCTAGACAACCCCAAACTCTTAGATATCCCAAACTTGGCTTGTAACCTTTCCACAATTCAAAAGGTGTCAATTTAGACTTTTTATGAGGCACACGATTCAACACATAACAAGCAGTTAAAATAGCTTCACCCCAAAAATTTAAAGGTGCATGTGACTCAATAAGCATGGCATTAGTCAATTCAACCAAAGTTCTATTTTTCCTTTCCGCTACTCCATTAGATGAAGGAGAGTAAGGAGGAGTAGTTTCATGAATTATTCCCAATGATCTAACAAAAGAATTAAACTCATTTGACTCATATTCACGGCCTCTATCACTTCTAATTCTTTTTATTTTTCTTCCAAACTGATTTTCAACCTCATGGAGATAAGTTTTGAAATTTTCAAAAGCATCACTTTTATTTTTCATCAAGTAAACATATGTAAACTTAGAAAAATCATCAATGAAAGTGATAAAATATCTATTACCTCCACGAGTTAAAATTCCACCAAGTTCACAAATATCAGTATGAACTAATTCTAACAAATCAGTTTTTCTTTCAACTTGAAAATGAGGCCTTTTAGTGATTTTGGCTTTACTACAAGCCTCACACTTTTCAAAATTCTTTTTAATCATTGGAATTAATCCTAAACTACTCATGATTCCAACATAACGATCATTAATATGACACAAACGAGCATGCCAAAAATTGGTAGAAGAAAGCATGTAAACAGAAGTAGAAGTTTTATTCATTTCAACATTCAATTTGAACATCCCATCACATGCATACCCCTTTCCCACAAAAATACCCTTCTTCACTATTACATATTGATCAGATTCAATAATCTGTTTAAAGCCTGCTTTATTAAGAAGAAAACTAGACATCAAATTTTTCCTCATAGAAGGAGTATAAAGTACATCTTTCAAAGTTAATACCCTTCCAGAAGTAAAACACAATTCAACATCTCCCTTTCCAAGCACTTGAGTAGTGTGAGCATCACCAAGCATGATGGTTTTGGGCTCCTCAAAATGAGTATATTTCTTAAACCAGTCTTTGTCATAACAGACATGACGGTTTGCACCAGAATCAGCCCACCATCCATCAACATTCTCAACCATGTTTATGTCGGTAATCACCGCCACAAAAGGTTCTTCGGTAACGTTTGCCTGAGGGTTAGGACCACGTTTCCGGAATCTGCAAAATCGAGCAATATGCCCACTCTTGCCACAAACAAAGCACGGTCCTTTGTCTTGAACTTGTTGATTTTGTGCTTGGTTATTTTCACCATTATTTTTCTTGGGAGGTCTACCATTATTTTTCTTGAATTTTTTCTTCTTAGGCTTCAAAGAAGTATTTTTGTGAGTTTCAGGAGTAGCATTATTTGAAGTAATTAAATTTACCTTCGTTGTGATGTTGTTCTCTTCTGTTTGTAAAAGTGCATCTTGGCCCCTTGCCTCTTCTTCCATGCGGATTTTCATTATCAAGGTTTCAAGAGAGGTTTCCTTTTGTTTGTGGCGCATAGTTTTTTGAAATTCCTTCCAAGAAGGTGGAAGTTTATCTACTATGCCACAAACAATAAGGTTATCTCCAATTTTTACCTCCTCGGACCTTAGCTCTCCAACAATCATTATAAAGTCTTGAGCTTGGTCTACCACTGATTTGTTGTCCACCATTTGGAAACGAAAAAATCTACTAGCCGCATATTTTTTCGCTCCAGCCTCTTCGGTATCATACTTACTCTGCAACGCTTTCCAAATTTTCTTTGCACTAGAGTAAGTTCTATCATAATAATCATAAAAATTATCAGATAGACAATTAAGAATATAATACCGACACTTATAGGAATCACCATCGTACTTTTCCACTTTCTCTAGATGAGAAATAGTTTCATCATCATTCATAGAGGTGATGTCTACTTTATTAGGATTCTTCTCAGTTAACACATAAGAAACATTGAGAAGACTCAAGTAGAAAAGTACTTTACCCTTCCATCTCTTAAAATGGTTACCATTGAACCGAAATGGCTTGTTAAGGTCTCCCATCTTGACATCCGCATTTTTTTCAATTGTAGCCATATTGAATCTCCTTAAAATTGTTAGTGAAAAATTACAAGATAACAAAAATATAAGATTACAATTGAAAATAAAAATGAAGAAATAAATCTCTTCAGGCTGAGGCGCGGATATCTCGCTTTCTTTAAGGAGATTCAAGCCCACTGCAGCAAATGTTTTCACCGGTCCAGCAGTAGTCCTCTTGACTTGTCCCCTCCAGGATACAACAGCCTTCACAAAGTATAACTCAACAACTCTGGACAAGAGTTGAGTCCAAAGCTCCACAAAAGAAACACCTCCCTTCAACTAATAAGAACTCTCTTTTTGACAAACCTTATGCACTTTATATTTCTTGTTGTGTTGTGTGTCAAACCAAACGAAGACCACCACTATTTATACTAGAAGAAATCTTCCTAGCAATGAATAGGAAGATGGTGGTAAATAGTAAAGATAAATGACCTAGGAGTTACATAGGTTACAAGGTATAATGGAGGAATAAAGAATGAGATTTCAATATGGAGGAGTAATGGTCATAGTTGACCACTACTAGTTCTGCCAGAATAATACAACGGCAATATCAATATTGTAACCATCACATAATGGCCAATAATGCCTATGCAAATTGATTAACAGAAATGAGTAATTAGGCACTAATGCCTAACGTTCCAGCAATGATAATTGTCCACTAACTGCTGAAACATTCATCATTCTTTCTAACTTCAGAATAAAGCAAATTAATATATTAAAAATATTAATATTAAAATGCTAATAAACCAACACTTCCTTAATGGGTAAATTCCTTTTTTTAAAGAAAAATCTTAAAGCACATATTAATTTTAAAAGCATAAACGCTCAAAAGAGGAATTAAATTGTTACATAGTGTGGAAGCATGATTGTAAATAAAAGACAAATTACAACAAAGACTAGGGATTTTCCCAAGTCAATAAAAGACTAAATTCACCTATCTTTTTTTTTACTTATTTATGTCTCATAGATTTTTTTTTCCCTATGGACTTACTTGTTGCATATACAGTAAAAACACATCTAAAAAAGCATTCATTCCAATTTCCAACAAATAGTCTTGGTTGGTTCCAACTCCCTTCTTTACAAAGCTGTAGTTAGTTGTGACTACTGAAGACTAATGCTCTTTCACCAAATATTGGAGTCCAATTGTTCCTGTGGCTGTTGATGCTGTACAGAATTATCTAATGCCATAGATGAAGAAGGTGCCCCAATACTATTCACAGCAAAATCATTTCCAAACTGCGTTGTGAGAATATTCTCCTGTGGGAGCATAAACGCGTAGTCATGTGTAGTAGTAGTAGAACTTGTAGCTTGTTCCCTTGGCGAATAACCCCTTAATTGTAATGCCCTAAAAAGCAATGAATTTACTGATGAAAGATTAGAGCTTAACAAGTTCGAAGACCAAGGTAGTAATGGATGAGTGTTTGCTGCTGCTGCTTCCCTTGTTGCAGCAGCAGCAGCAGCAGCCAAGTTTATATTATCGTTATTGTAATTATGCAAGGAAATATTGTTGATCGCGCTTGATGGAGTAGTGGTTAGGTAGTTGAAATTAAATGGTAGCTCAATATCTCCAAGCTCATTTGCTATTGTGTAATTAGTGTCACAAGGTGACTCTAGGGATAGAGGAGAAGATGATGTTGGTTGTGGCTTTTTCACAGTTGAACTCTTTTGGAACACCCTGCAGACTACCCATTCCTCCTGAAAGCAAGACAACAAAAATTTAATATATTAATCGCGGAATAATAACACTCCCTTTCTCCCATTCCTCATGGTGTATTCTATTTCTTTCTTTAAGATGTAGTTACAACTCTCTTTGGCTACCTGACTTTGCCCTTGGTGGTGGAGGTTCATTTATCCCCTCCCCCATGTAATTGAAAAAAATAAATCATATTACTAAGATTTGAATATAATTATATATAAAATGTTAATATTGAATATAGAAAAATACACACTCTTTTTGTCTCATTCTATATGACTTACTTTCCTTTTTAGTCAGTTTCATAAATAATTACACATTTCTATATATAGTAATAATTATATATGACTCATTTTAGACGACAAGTTACAAAAGTCTTTCCTTTTAAAATTTCGTTTCAAATGTATTGTTTTTTTTAATTGTGAATGTACTTACCTTAGAAGGTTTGTAACCAAATCTTGTTTCAATTCTGTATTCATGCATAACCCAATTGGTTTTTTCACCCTTAGGAGCTCTTCCTCTGTAGAAAACTAGGGTTTTCTTCATCCCAACAAGGACTCCCGTTCCACCACGAAATATCTCTTTATCCTTCCCTGTTGTTTTCCAGTAGCCTGCTTCTGTAGCTCTGTTTGTTCGAAGTCCTGTTGGATACTTTCGATCTTTTAGACTGAAGAAATACCATTCTTTTTCTCCCATTGACGCTTTTGCTGTACCACAACATTAAGAAATTAACAACTATCGAAATATTTCATTATCGAATATTCATTTATTTTTAGTTTTTTTTATTATCATAGTGGTTGCTATTTGGTGAGCTTATTCACATAAATATAACTCTCCGCTTCATTTTTTTCTACCTTCATATCCACTTACACACGCAATGTTTGTCAACATAGAGAAGTAGTAATTAAAAATATGATAAATGCCTAGGGCTTTTGCAAAAGAAGAATGTCATTTTCTGTTTGTTTGCTACATAATTAAGCATCCTGTACATGGAGTTATAATCAGTGGCGTAGCCACATATAACATCCTTTGTTGAAAAATTATAATTATATATAGAAAATTGTACAAAGTATATATACAAGTCAAAAATTATTATATATATATATATTAAATCTTGGACACTAGACCAAATCTCTGACGACTCGTTATAATCTCATACGCTATCTTTGCCTACTATTTATTTATTTGTTTATTTATAAAATATATATTTATTCATGAAAAAAAAAAAAAGATAAAGGAAGAAGCAAGAAATAAAATATTCTCATTTTTGCTCTCCCATGAGTGGATTATACAATTTGAACTTCCCAAACTACATGCTAAATTATACATCAATACACATAGTAACATTTCTATCTATCTATCCTTCTTTCAAAATATAATAAGTAGGTAAAAACTAGCTGAACATATATAGATTGAGCTAGAGCTAGAACAACACAAAACAATTTGTATAAATTGTTCGTAATTAACTAAAAAAAAATTGATAATATATTCATCGCTAAATAAGATTACTGACTAGCTAATTTTGATGTTTAACTACAAAATTTGTCTGTTGCTAATAATATTAATATTTTTAATTTCTTTTAGTAGTGACATTGAAGATTGAAATAAGGGGTAGAAAGAAGCAAATGAAGATGATTGAATGATCAAAATATAAAATACATAATTACCAGGGAGGTCCCAAGGCTCAGACTTGTTGAGATCAACATCAGTAATAGCTCTAGCAGTGAAGTTGAAATCAGAAACTTTATTATTCAGATAATAAGTAATGAGTTCTTCATCTGTTGGATGAAACCTGAACCCTGGAGGAAGATTTTCCTCCATTATATGACAATCTTGTTAAATTAATTTTCTAAAGCAAATTAAAAGTACGGATGTAAATAAGATGCCTATTATATATATGTTGTAAAGCTGCGTTAATTTCTATGCACATTTTTTAATAATTAATATTACAGCTATCGTATATTGACAAAGATAGTGTATATACGAGGATTTACATTTGATTTTGTCTTTATTATAATGCCACTATATGAAGTGAGGTGGCTGCTCACCTCTACCCCTCTAAAATGACACAATTAGGGTTGATGTCAAAATTTAATAGTATTACTAAAAATGTGTTTAAATGAATATAACAATAATATATTTTGTGAAATTTCAGAAGTGGGGTTTGAGAAGGTAAATTGTATGCTGACAATGGCGGAATCAATACATATTGTAGATTTATAATAATATTGCTATGTATTGCTAAAAATGGTAATAAATACTAAAATCAGTAATTATTTATTAAAAGGTACCCATCCAAGTAATATAGTCCCTTACTTGAGTTGAGGGGGTTCAATATTAAACATGTAGACATAAAATATAAATTCAATCCTATATACACATTATAATTTTTCGACTCAGGGGTTCAGGTGAACCCCTGAACTCCATGTAGATCCCCCTTCTGTACACATACTTTATCTCTACATCGTAGATGTAGAAAAATTGTTTCTGATTGACCATCAACTCAAGTAATGCATCTCAAAGCAGTTTGAAAAAGGGAATACGAAAATGATTTTACATATTAAGTAATTTTCAAATTATTTTAATGGAGAAGAGACTAAAATACGTTGAACTATGAAATTCGGTACGATATTGTCGTCCATCCACCTTATGACTGTAGACCGTTAGAAATAAGAGTATCTTTTGCCCGAATGGTTAATAATGTCAAGGAATTTTTCACCCAAAAAGTAAATATAGGGTAATATTATACCAAATCTCATAGTTCAAAAGTATTTGAGGCACTTCTCCAACTTTAATTTGTATCTGGGATAATCATACTTTTGGTCTATCTATATAAATTTTTATTTCACTCGTTATGATATTTGATTTCATATATTTAATCTTCAATAAATTAAAAAAATATGCTTTTAATTCTTTTATATAGAAAAATATATTATATTTAAATTACTTTTGAAATTATATTATCCGCAAATATATATTGATCAACAAATCAGCAATACATACTTAAACATTGCACATTGTCAATAAAATAGTCTAATTATTGATATAACTCTGTAAATTTAGAATGACTCGCAATCAAGAGGATGAAAAAGTGTTAAAGAATGACAAAAGTCTCACATCGGTGGTTAATGAGATGGGTGGACTCCTTATAAGGCTTGGGCAATCCTCCTCCCTTTGAGCTAGCTTTTGGGGTGTGAGTTAGGCCTAAGATCTAATTTAACATGGTATTAGAACAGGGTCAGTCTCACCCGATGTTGGGGCCCCCAAAATCAAAATTGCCCACACACCAGATGCTAAGCACTGGGCGTGAGGTGGGGTGTTAAAGAATGACAGTCTCACATCGGTGGTTAATGAGATGGGTGGACTCCTTATAAGGCTTGGGCAATCCTCCTCCCTTTGAGCTAGCTTTTGGGGTGTGAGTTAGGCCTAAGATCTAATTTAACAAAAAATGCATCACTTCAACTAATTAACGGTTCAATGTACTTAAGTCAAATATCATAATGGATAAAAATAAAATTACTTATATTTGAGAAATCAAAATTAAAGTGTTTCTCTTTTTATTTTAATTTACGTGACATTTTTCTTCGTGAGTATAAAAAAATGGCTTCTTTGTATATTTGAAAATGGATAAAAGTCTCCCTTAATTTATTGGAGTTGGAACAAAATACATACTGTCCATCTATTTAGCCAAAAATATCCCCAACATTTTCATTTTGGCCCAAAAGTGTCTTGAAAGCTAACACACAATCTAAATAAAACGAACAAAGGATCAGAACTTCCCATTATCTATTATTGGATTTGGTTGAAAATGCCATTGTGAACACATATCAAATTAAATGACCCCTAACTTGCTAAAATAAGTATTTTAAAAGAAAACACTTTTTGACTTGTCAAAAACTTTGGCCAAAAAGAATAGTAATATTAGATATATTTATAATGTACCCCACTATTTTTAAATTTTATGATTTTAAATATGCATATGCAATGTTAGAGTTAAGAGTGTTACTCGCTCAACTATCTCAATCAGAGTTATATATATTCAAAATTTCAAATATCTGAATGATAAACGTTAACATGTCTGAAAATCTCTAATTGCGTCTATTGAGCCACAAAAAGTAGCATATGTGCATGTATCAATTTCTTGGTATTTTAAACCTACAATAATTCATAGATTTTAGCAACAAAATATCATTAGAGGCATGTTAAAATTTTCAAGAAATCAACATTGGCTAGTTATATTAGTGTGCAAATGTGGGATTTTTTTTAGTTTAAGTATGGTTGAGTTATAGAATTGAAAGTAGAGTATGCAAAATGTTAGTATTGTTTTTCTTATTTTTGTTGTTGTAGATATAGTTGTAGTGTTCTTAATTATATGCTAACAACATGCATTTGTTAGTAAAAGTATTTATTTATTTTTAAAAAAAAACATATATACTTACTTAATGAGTTTTATATTTAGTAATAATTTAGCTTTAAACTTCCAATTTTACATTTACTAATTTATAGCTATACATTTTATTTATAACTTATTTTATAACAAACTTAAAATATTTGTAAATTTTTTGTTTGATCAAATATCTAATTTACAAGTAATTGAGATATTGTTTAAGTTGCATAGCCAACAACCTCACCAAATTTTACCCACTTTGCTCCAATGTGAACCCAAAATCCTTTTCGTGATCCTCAGTGTTTTATTCACACTTGTTTTTTCCCTTCTCCTTTTACCCCCAATTTATTCACACCAAGCTGCTACACCATATCAAATTAATTTATGTTACCGTACGTCGTTAATTGATGATACTCTCTCCGTTTTAATTTATTTATTTAATGAAATATAAAAAAGTAAGATTTTTTAAAAAATCTTGTGGTTTTAAACGGAAGATATGTAGAATGTTTTCTATCACATGTTGTTTAATTTGTAGTCTTAAACACATCATGTGAGAAGCTAAAATAAAAGATTTTTCAAAAAAAGGATAAAGACAATCACTTTAAAACATATTTAAAATAGGGATAAGTGTCAAAAACACACCTAAACTATCCTTTAAACTATTGAGAGTGTGAGTTTCATACCTATATTATCACTTATTAGTTTGAGAAACACACCTCTATTTTTAATAATACTCTCATCATAGTGTGTGTAATACACTCTCTATTTTATTCAAAAAAATTGCCACATCATACTCCACATGGACAACACATTTCACCTTGATAAAAATTTAATAAATATTAGTATTAATTAAAATTAAGATTAAAAAATTATTATCCATATAAAATAAAATGTAAAACATTTTTCTCACTCCACTGAGATAAAATGGATAAAAGTTTCCCCTAAATATCAATTTTTTAGGGTATGAATGGGTGTTTTTTTTTTTGGGAGGGGGGGGAGGGGAAGTATGGTAGATAGTTTAGGTATAAAATTCACACTCTCAATAGTTCAGGTATGAAACTAAAAAAAAAGGAATAGTTTAAGTGTGTTTTTGACACTTAACTCTTAAAAATAAAAGTTTGACGAACAAAATTGAAATAGATGAAATATACATACATACCCAAGTATAGCCGGGTTTTTTTCCAACACCAAATCAAGTTAAATCAAAATCATTAGTCAGATTCTTTTTATTCGACTCAATTAGCGATTTGGTTTGATTTTCGGTTCAATTTTATACATCCCTACTCATAATCATCACACCCTATGTATGGCTGATTCACGTATGGCATTTAATATCTTAACTTGATCAAGCGTATTTAATTTCTTAAATTTTTATTGTGATTCTAGCATTGTTTAATTTATCGAAAAATTCATTATTTTGATTTAACAATAAAATTTGAATAAATAGGTTAAAGGTAGTAGGTTAAGATCGATCAAGTTCGTTTCCTCTAGGCTAGAACACCAAGGGGATTTCTTAATACAAGAGTTTAATCTACTAGAATGGAAAGCAAGTTTCGAATAAGGCAAGAATCATTATTCTATGTTCTAAGGGAAGAAGATCAAAAAATTAATATGTTTTTTCTTGGGGGTTTCTCCAATGCCTCCTATTCTCTCAAGAGACTCATTTTATAGGTCATAAAAGTTGAATCGTCACCTTTATATGAAATATTGATTACACATTGTTGGGTATAACAAGAGTTAATGAGAAATGGAGGGAAGATGAAAAGAGGAATTGAAAAAGATTCTCTTATGCTTTAAGAAAAGGCATTTCTCCCTCATTGGTGATGGAAAGAAAAATTGAAGTGTTTAAATAGAGAAACACTTCTACTGATTGTTAAAAGGGTTGGAAGGAGGGACCCCCCTCGCGTCGTCGTTTGGTTCAGCTTCATGATCGATCGAGAGATTATTTTTGGACAAAGTTTGTTTTAATTATTTATTTATTTAATTAATTAAATTAAATTGAATGGCCAAAATGTTTCAAATATTTAGTTAATTAACCGAAACGTTCCGATCCGACTCGGATCCGCGCGACCTATTTTATTTAAAACACTTTCCCTTTTTATTTGAATTTTCTGCCATTGGAGATGACTGTTCTGAAAGGTTGCAACTTTCAGGAACAACCAGGACCGTTTGAAAGGTTGCAAACTTTCATAAATGGTCATGTGATTTCTGAAATATTGCAACCTTTCGGAACCAGTTCTTCTTGTCTATAAATATTTACCTTTGATTCCTCGGATTACTACTTACGAAAATTTTGAATTGTTCTTCTTCTTCTTCCGCACAGAACTTAATCGTGTACTTTACTATCGTTGAGTGGCTCGTTGACACCAGAGTTTTGGGTATTAATACACTAGTGATTGAGATCATTCTATCCTAGGAGAACATATTCCAAATCAAACCTCGGATACTAGAGGGGAATAATTTCCTTAAGGGGGACACTGTGCATTCAGTGAGCTTGATCTTCTTTCCATTTTGTTCTTCAGATTCTGGTACGTTTTTACAGATTTTAGTTTTATTAATTAATTTTCTTCTTCACTGGTTCATCGAAACTTTGATAACTTCGTGTTTCTACAAAGTTTCTGGTAATCAGTAGTACTATTTAAACACAGATTGGCTTACAATCTTAAGGAAATTATTTATTTTATTTTAATATGTGTTTCTGGTGGATACAAAAATCTTCGTGGTTTTATACTCATATTAAGTTTACAATTTAAGTTATTGCTTACTCAGTCATCTGTATCAATTTTTGTTTATTTTAAATTCTGAAATGACAAATGATAATGTTACGGTGGCTATTGTTGCACCAACCCGAACTGTTGTACCACCAGCAGAGAAACCGAGAAAATTCTCTGGTATGAATTTCAAAGTATGGCAGCAACGGATATTTTTTTGGCTTACTACTCTTGGTTTGCATAAATTTACCAATGAAGAAACTTCAGTGCCTACTGCTGATATGTTAGACAGAGAAAGGTTCATGATTATTGAAGCATGGACACATGCAGACTTTATATGTAAGGGCTGCATTCTGAGTGCTTTAGAGGATGACTTATATATTGTCTATAGTGCAATGACAACTTCGAAAGAATTGTGAAATGCACTTGAGAAGAAATATAAGACAGAAGATGCATGCTTGAAAAAGTTTGTGGTCGCAAAGCTTTTAGACTATAAAATGTAAGATAGTAAAACTGTTGGATCACAAGTGCAGGAACTTCAACTTATTTTCCTTGATCTGATTGCTGAGGATATGGTAGTAAATGAAGCTTTTCAAGTGGCTGCAATGATCGAGAAGTTACCTCCTTCATGGAACGACTTCAAGAATTATTTAAAGCACAAACGTAAGGAAATGAACCTTGAAGATCTTGTGATTCGACTCAAGATCGAGGAAGATAAGAAAACCGCCGGAAAGAAATCTCGTGGAAATTCGATAATAATGGGAGTTAATATTGTTGAAGAAGCTCCTACCAAATGCAAGAAGAGAAAGAAGTCCAATGGACAGAAGTCAGAACAGGCCAAGAAGAAATTCAAGGGTAACTGTTACAACTGTGGTAAGGCTGGTCACAAGTTTTCTGACAGTCGTGCTCCAAGAAAGGACAACGACAAAGGCAAAAGTCAAGCAAACATCGTGGAAGAGATGTAAGATGCAGATGACCTCTGTGCAATAATCTCATAGTGCAACTTAGTTGGAAATCCCAAGGAGCGGTTTCTTGACTCAGGTGCCACTCGACATATTTGTTCTGCAAAAGAAGCCTTTGCAACGTATACTCTTGCTGAGTTCGATGGAGATTTATTCATGGGGAACACAACAAAAACAAGGATTACATGAACTGGAAAAGTAATGTTGAAAATGACATCCGACAAGGTGTTGACTTTGAACAACGTTCTGCACGTTCCTACCATTAGGAAGAATTTAGTTTCTATCGTACTGCTCATTAAGAGCGGGTTTAAGTGTGTCCTAGCTCGTGACAAAGCTGTAATAAGTAAGAATGAGATGTTCTTAGGAAAGTGAGACATCAAAGNTTCGACTCAAGATCGAGGAAGATAAGAAAACCGCCGAAAAGAAATCTCGTGGAAATTCGATAATAATGGGAGTTAATATTGTTGAAGAAGCTCCTACCAAAGGCAAGAAGAGAAAGAAGTCCAATGGACAGAAGTCAGAACAGGCGAAGAAGAAATTCAATTGTTACTGTTACAACTGTGGTAAGGCTGGTCACAAGTTTTCTGACTGTCGTGCTCCAAGAAAGGACAACGACAAAGGCAAAAGTCAAGTAAACATCGTGGAAGAGATGTAAGATGCAGATGACCTTTGTGCAATAATCTCAGAGTGCAACTTAGTTGGAAATCCCAAGGAGCGGTTTTTTGACTCAGGTGCCACTCAACATATTTGTTCTGCAAAAGAAGCCTTTGCAACGTATACTCTTGCTGAGTTCGATGGAGATTTATTCATGGGGAACACAATAACAACAAGGATTACATGAACTGGAAAAGTAATGTTGAAAATGACATCCGACAAGGTGTTGACTTTGAACAACGTTCTGCACGTTCCTACCATTAGGAAGAATTTAGTTTCTATCGTACTGCTCATTAAGAGCGGGTTTAAGTGTGTCCTAGCTCGTGACAAAGCTGTAATAAGTAAGAATGAGATGTTCTTAGGAAAGTGAGACATCAAAGTTTGACGCATACATTTTTTTCTAGCCGGAGATAGAGGAAAATAGAAAGATATGGACTTTCTTCATATTGTAAAGGGGAGCAAAGTCCATTTTTTGCTCCCTCTATTGATAGAAAAAGGGCACTCCTGCCGTCGTTTCAGTACCTCACTGAGGGCCTCTTCAAACTGAATGTAATGGTTGTTGACAATATTAATAAGAATTCTGCTTCTGTTTACTTATTGGAGTCAAATGATTTATGTCATGCCCGTTTGGGACATGCAAATTACAAAGCCTTGTAAAAATTAATTACTTTAGAAGTATTGCCTGATTTCAAATGTGATAAATCGAAATGTGAAATCTGTGTGGAATGTAAGTTTGTTAAACATCCTTATACTGTTGACAGGAATTCTAAACATTTAGGCTTAATTCATACAGATATATGCAATATGAAGTCAATACCATCTCGCGGTGGGAAAAAATATTTTATAACTTTTATTGACGATTGCACTCGATTTTGTTATGTATATTTGATTAATAGTAAGGATGAAGCAATTGATGCATTTAAGCAATACAAAAATGAAGTGGAAAATCAATTGAATCTAAAGATAAAAATGATTCGGAGTGATAGGGGTGGAGAATACGAATCTCCTTTTGCAGAGATATGTTTGGAATATGGTATTACTCATCAAACTACTGCATCATTTACTACACAATCAAATGATTTGGCGGAACGAAAAAATAGAGCATTAAAGGAAATGATGAATGCCTTGATAATCAGTTCTGGTTCACTGCGAAACTTGTGGGGGGGAGCCATCTTTACGGCTAACAAGATACTCAATAGGGTACCCCGTAGCAAAATGCAATCGATTTCATATGAGTTATGGAAAGGAAGGAAACCCAACTTAAAATATTTCAAAGTGTGGGAGTGCCTAGCCAAGGTAGAAGTTCCTTTACCCAAGAGGGTGAAAAATTGACCCAAAATAGTGGATTGTGTATTTATTGAATATGCTGTAAACAGTAAAGCCTGTCGATTTTTGGTTCACAATCTGATAATCTTGAAATTCATGTTAATACGGTAATTGAGTCAGATAACGCTGAGTTCTTTGAACACATTAATCCGTATAAAACTGAATGTGAGTCGACAAGTGAAAGACCTAAATGACCACGTGAAGAATTAATGAAAAATACATAACCTAACGAAGATCCTAGGCGTAGTAATCGCCAACGGAAATCCACTTCTTTCGGATCAGATTTTGTGGCATTCTTGCTTGAAAATAAGCCTCAAACATTTAAAGCAATTATGTCTTCGTCTGAGTCAACGTATTGGAAAGAAGCAGTTAATAGTGAGATCGAATCAATTTTAAATAATCATACTTGGAAATTGACTGATCTTCCTCCATGAAATAAACCTTTAGGATCAAAGCAGATCTTTAAAAGGAAAATGAAAGCCGATGAGACTATTGACAAATATAAGACTAGACTAGTAGTCAAAGGATACAAACAAACGGAAGGTCTGGACTACTTTGATACATACTTCCCAGTAATAAGGATAACATCAATTAGGATGTTAATAGCATTAGCGGCAGTGCATAATCTCAAAATCCACCAAATGGATGTCAAGACAACCTTTTTAAATGGAGAATTGGAGGAAGAAATTTACATGAAACAACTTGAAGGGTTTGTAGTTCCTGGTAAAAAAGAGAAACTGTGCAAGCTTGTGAAGTCACTTTATGGGCTCAAGCAAGCACCCAAACAATGACATGCTAAATTTGACCAAACGATGTTGGCAAATGGATTCAAGATTAACGAATGTGAAAAATGTGTTTACATTAACAACATTCCGAATCATGAAGTCATTATTTGCCTGTATGTTGATGACATGTTAATAATGAGTAAAGATATTGACGATATAAATGCTATTAAGCGTATGTTGTTCGACATGTTAATAATGAGTAAAGATATTGACGATATAAATGCTATTAAGCGCATGTTGTTCAGCAAGTTCGATATGAAGGACTTAGGAGTTGTTGATTTGATCTTAAGGATCAAGATTCTCAAAATTCCTCAGGGACTAGCATTATATCAATCTCATTATATTGAAAGAGTATTGGATTAGTTCAAGTACTTGAATTTTAACAATGTCAAACTCCAATTGATCTAAGCTTTACATTTCAAAAGAATGAAGGTGAAAGTGACTCTCAATTGGAATATGCCATAGTGTTGGAAAGTTTGATGTATTATATGATCTTGTACGCGACAAGATATAGCTTGTGCTATTAGCAAACTGAGTCGGTTCATTAGTAATCCTAATCAAACTCACTGGATGGCAATGAAACGTGTATTGGGGTATCTGAAACCTACACAACACTATGCTTTGCATTATAATAAATATCTTGTCGTGATTGAAGGATATAGTGATGCAAATTGGATCACCGAGTCAAATGAAATAAAATCCACAAGTGGTTATGTTTTTACAATTGGTGGAGGAGTACTCTCTTGGAAATAGTCCAAACAGACATGTATCGCTCGCTCCACAATGGAATCTCAATTTATTACCTTAGGTAAGGCAGATGAAGAAGCTAAATGACTCCAAAAATTCTTAGAGGATATTCCATTCTGGCCCAAACCCATGGGACCTATTTGCATACATTATGATAGTCAAGCAGCAATAGGTAGGGTAGGGAGCGTCATGTACAACGGGAAGTCTTGTCATATACGACAGAGACATAGTACCGTAAGACAACTGCTCTCTGGTGGAATTATCACAATTGACTATATGAAGTCAAGCGATAATGTGTCAGATCCACTAATGAAAGGCCTAGTAAGAGAGACAGTTGAAAAATCATCTAAGGGAATGAATTTACGGCTTAGGACAAGTCATCATGGCGCTAACTCTATCTAACAGACTGGAGATTCCAAGAGCTAGACTCAAGGAGAAAAATAAAGTTGTGACTGACGGTTCGACATTGTCAATCAACTCAATCCATTCTCATGATGAATACAATGTTCAGGAACGAGGTTAAACCATTAAGGCTTGTTAATGAGTTAATAAAGCTTAAAGTTTTTAATAATTTGCTAAGTTTGGCAGATTTGACCAAATATTGTATCTACGAGATGACACGCTTAGAAATCACTTATGTGAGTGTGAAGTGTAAGCCGCTTCAAAGAGAATTTTTTGTTAAAAGCCTATACACTCATGAAACCAGGAGGTGTTCATGGCTGAAACTAACACAACCGTAAGAATAATAAACGGTAAAAGGTTAATTGTGTGACATATGGTTGTCTAGGTATACACCAAAGCTCGACGGTTCAAAGATATCGCATCTACCGATTGACCGAGTATATCCGACATATGTTCACTACGGAAAGCCCAAGGGGAAACCTACTTATCTAGATGCAATTGATCCTTGCTTGTAAAGTACACACTCATCCGTGCATTCCTTTGTGCTATGAAAATTCCCCATTAATGTGGGGAAATTGTTGGGTTATAGCAAGAGCTAATGGAAATGGAGGGAAGATGAAAAGAGGAATTGAAAAAGATTCCCTTATGCTTTAAGAAAGGCATTTCTCCCTCATTGGTGGTGGAAAGAAAAATTGAAGTGTTTAAATAGAGAAATACTTCTACTAGTTGTTAAAAGGGTTGGAAAGAGGGAACCCCGTCGCGTCGTTGTTGTCGCTCACTCGGTTTCGGCTTCGAAAAATGATCGATCGAGAGATTATTTTTGGACAAAGTTTGTTTTAATTATTTGATTATTTATTTAATTAATTAAATTAAATTGAATGCCTAAACGTTTCAATTATTTAGCTAATTAACCGAAATGTTCCGACCCGACTCGGATCCGCGCGACTCGTTTTATTTAAAACACTTTCCNGTTCAAAGATATCGCATCTACCGATTGACCGAGTATATCCGACATATGTTTACTACGGAAAGCCCAAGGGGAAACATACAATTGATCCTTGCTTGTAAAGTACACACTCATCCGTGCATTCCTTTGTGTTATGAAAATTCCCCATTAATGTGGGGAAATTGTTGGGTTATAGCAAGAGTTAATGGAAATGAAGGGAAGATGAAAAGATGAATTGAAAAAGATTCCCTTATGCTTTAAGAAAGGCATTTCTCCCTCATTGGTGGTGGAAAGAAAAATTGAAGTGTTTAAATAGAGAAATACTTATACTAGTTGTTAAAAGGGTTGGAAAGAGGGAACCCCCTCGCGTCGCTGTCGTCGCTCACTCGGTTTCGGCTTCGAAAAATGATCGATCGAGAGATTATTTTTGGACAAAGTTTGTTTTAATTATTTGATTATTTATTTAATTAATTAAATTAAATTGAATGCCTAAACGTTTCAATTATTTAGCTAATTAACCGAAATGTTCCGACCCGACTCGGATCCGCGCGACTCGTTTTATTTAAAACACTTTCCCATTTTATTTGAATTTTCCACCATTGGAGATGACTGTTCTGAGAGGTTGCAACTTTCAGGAACAGCCAGGACCGTTTGAAAGGTTGCAAACTTTCGTAAATGGTCGTGTGGTTTCTGAAAGGTTGCAACCTTTCGGAACCAGTTCCTCTTGTCTATAAATACCTTTGATTCCTTAGATTTTTACTTACGAAATTTTTGAATTGTTCTTCAATTCTTCTGCACAAAACTTAATTGTGTACTTTACTGCCGTTGAGTGGCTCGTTGACACCAGAGTTTTGGGTATCAATACGCTGGTGATTGAGATCATTCTATCCTCGGAGGACATATTCCAAATCAAACCTCGGATACTAGAGGGGAATAATTTTCTTAAGGGGACACTGTGCGTTCAGTGGGCTTGATCTTCTTTCCATTATGTTCTTTAGATTCTGGTACGTTTTTACAGATTTTAATTTTGTTAATTAATTTCTGTTCTTCACTGGTTCATTGAAACTTTGGTAACTTCGTGTTTCTGCAAAGTTTCTGGTAATCAGTAGTACTGTTTAAACACAGATTGGCTTACACACATTTATCAGTAAAAAAACTATTTTATAGCATGTGCATATGCTCTAACTCTTCTCCGACATAAAGATGATTGTTGTAGGTGGGCGCACAACTCAATATTGATTGTTAAACTCTCGAGGGTCATTATGAACATTTCTAGTTATAAGAATTCTTCCTAGGGTGAAGCCCGTCTATAGTACCCGTTCGTGTGACAATTTGACATAAGCGGGTGCCGAGGCACATTTCGTCAAATCAGGAGCGGTTCCTTCCCATTTATCTTAATTGAGGCAGACAATTGCTTAATTATATGTCATATCATCTTGCTTAATTATATTTACAAGAATTATACATAAGATTCTTGTCAAACCTAATTCCAAAAAAAAGTGTGTTATTTGAATAGGCGAAACCACGTGTGCTTGTATTTGTGTTTGGGAGAAATAAGTTTTCATTGTTGTGGCAATTCATGGGTAGTCATACTCACGGTCCCTTAAGAACTCGAAATCGTAGATGAGATTAACCTACCATAATACTAGGGGAGGTACTAGCTTTGATATCATCTATCACAACCCAGAGGCCCCACTTTACACTGACCCTCTAGGCTAAGCTTAAGTTTCTCTTTGAGAACTAGTTAACTTAAAAAACAGCTCGAACATTTAAATTCTAAATTCATTTATATATGAGTTTCTGTTTTTATGAGATTTAATTAGGATAATTGTTATAGTGAACTCTTTTACGAATTTAACCGCTAGCGTTTTCTGTTAATTTATTCCAAGCACCAATAGCCAGTACTTCTTATATATAATAATATATGGTTCTTAGAATAGATAAGGTAGATAAAGACAGTTACTTGTTGACTGCTTTGCAATTGATGCGCCACTCTGGTTATCTCTTTCCTATGCTTTAGGCAAGAAATTAGCATAATCCTTGGGATCGTTTGGTTAGGAATAAATTATTTTAAAATTAATTATCTTGTGATTAGCTATTCTGGGATAGGTTATCCCATCATGTATATGGGATAATTTATCACATCACAATGGTATAAATAGTGGGATAAGTTATCTCAAACTTGATAACAAAATAAGATACCAAAATTTTATCCCGAATTATTTTTTTATCCCATAACTATTTATTTTTATTATTCACACCAAACGAACCCAAGAGTTGCTCATTTTTTTTGGTTAGAAATGTTACTATTATTACTACTTGTAACTATTTAGCTCGATTTAAATGAACCTATTGTACAGATACTATCTAGTTTCAATAATATTTTGTATGTTACCATATCATGAGTCATCACTTATATTCATTTTTAGGGTAAAATTTTAATACAAATACAATTTTTTTCACATCAAAATATTGAAAGACCACATTTTAGACAAGTAAGCTTTATTTTGAATGAGGATATTGAAAATTATTGAATATTTATTTTTGGGGAAACACAATTACATGTTTCCTGGGTACTCCTCAATATCCTTATCTACCTTTTGATTTTGGCCAAAGTGTAATTGGGCATAGTGGTTAAATATCCCAACTAACCATATGACTATCATCTCTGAGTATTTTTCACATATATAATTTCCGGGTCTTCATCTTGAAGATTCCTCTTTTCTCTATCCAATTGATTTGGTCTTTGCATGTCCCCATTTTTTCAATCCTAACAAGAAACTCTTTCCTACTTCAAATATAGACTCTTTAGCTTTCTAGAAAGGCCTTCCCCAATACCACTACATGTGCACACAAACAATACCTGAAATTTCAATTTGAAGCAAAAGTGTCATGTCAACTAATTAAAATATAATTATCCATAAAGAAGATAGATTAATACAATAACATATTCACTATAATTCTGTACAAAGTAAAATTTAGAGAGGATAGAATGTATGTATATCTTACATCTAACTCAGAGATAGAAATGTAATTTACGATAGACCATCAACTCAATGAAAAAAATTCCAAAAAAAATAAATACGAAAGTACAAAAACAACATAGTAACAAAATAATAATGCGACAAAATAATACGATATTCGTAGTATAAGAACATCGGATAATGAAAGAAATCGAAGGACAAAAGACTACATGAGAAATACAATGACAACTAGCATAAACGAACAACGTGACAACACACTCTTAGCTAATAATTAACCTTCTACCCTAATGTGTGTCCTCCACAATCTCCTATCTAAGGTCATATCCCGTATAAGTTAAAAATGTGTCATGTCATGTCTAATTACATTTTCCTAATACTTCTTTGGTCTACCTCTACCACTCTTAGCTTGAAACCATCCATATATAGTCAAACTCTAACACATCGCACTAAGACATCTGTGCATCTCCTCATCACATGTTTGAACCATCGCGGTCTTACTTACTTGCATCTTGTCCTTCATCTAAGCTACTCCCACCTTGTCCGTCATTTTAATCTTATGAATGTGAGAGTTTTTGACTGTCCAACTCTTCACCACATATAACATAGTTGCTTGTATCATCACTCCGTAGAATTTGTCTTTAAATTTTGATGACACATTTTTATCTCACAAAACATTCTATGTGAGCCTACAGAATAAAATAAATTATCCATAAAACTATGTTAAAATACGTACATTGATAGTCTAATATTTTTGTACATAGTAAGTATATATAAAAAAATTTTGGGACATGTCGTTAGAAGTGATCCATGGAGTCTTCCATAAAACAGAACCTCAATATCTATTATTAGAGTAATATCTTCAAGTTTACGACTTTTTTCCTTTTTTATGGATATCATATGCTAGTCGTGGTGGTTGTGACTCGCAGCTGCCTTGATATCTTTCATTTTACTCATTCTTTTTGGAAACTTTATATGAAAAATCCTTTTCAAAGATTAAATAATCAAAATATCTTAACCTTTCTAAAATATTACATATAATATATATCATTCATAACTCCAAATACCTACTTTAAAAATTATTTGCACTTGTTTTCCCAAACAGGGCCATCTTAACCACTAGGTCACTAAAGTTATTGCTTGGGACCCCATATTTTTGGGGGTCCCCAATTTAAAAAAAAATACTTATACATATTACTTAAAATTATATGTAATTTAATTATTTTAAAAAAAAAACATGTATGAAGTATTAAAAAAAAATAGCCGTTAGTTTTTCCACTTTTCTAAGGGAATGAAACATTTTTTGAAAATAATTTCCTTAAGTGAGAAATTGTGTTTCCTTATTTATCTCCTAAAAATTTGACCTTATATTATTATTTACCTTATACTCGTCTCTTTATTCTCTATTTTATTATTTTTATTCTCAATATTGAACTCTCTCATAAAAAAAAATGATTTATTGTTGCTTACAACTTAAAAAAGAACAAAATTTGCTTTTGAGTGTCTTCTTCAAAATCTTAAGAAGTGCAACAAGCATTCATTATATTGAAGGAACACAATACTATTTCGATATTATTATGTCAACTTATCAAATTCGTGAGCTAGGTTTTATTATTCTAACTTTATTTTATAATTTTTCTTGAACTTTTGTTATTATTGATATTCTTATTTGTAAGTATATATATTTTCGTTTTAGTTATTATTAAGAGAAATAATACAAGTAGAAGATAATGATTTAATGGAAATACTCAATCAAATAAAAAGACTTGAGTCTTTTCCTAACACATATATTGCTTATAGAATAATGTTAACAATTCCTATAACTATTGCCTTGGCCAAAAGAAGTTTTTCGAAACTAAAATTGATAAAATCTTGTCTAAAATCAATAATGTGAGATTGAATGCATTAGTTATATTATCAATTGAAAAGGAATTACTAAAACAAATCGATTAGAAAACAATAATTAATGACTTCACATCTAAAAAGTCAAGAAAAATAGATTTTAAATATATATATACATGATTATTATTTTTTGAAAAAAAATATTAGGGCCTCTCTTTAAGGTTAGGCTTTAGGCCCCCAATCTTGTTAAGTCGGCCCTGTTGCCAAACATGATTTTCTTTTTAGAACATCTTAACAAGTCATATATTAAATTTTTTTGATTAGTTTCTCACTTGATCACTCAATTAATAGTCGGGGCAGAGCTACACTCTTGTCAAGATGTCCAATTGGACACTCTTTGTCGGAAAATTATACCGTATATATAAGTAAAATAATAAATGAAGTGGTTAAATAACGTATTTTGGACACCCTTGACACAACAACATGTTGTAGCCCATCTGCTTCAACTTTCAAGCGCCTTGAAAGAGCCAAGACATGCCTTAAAAATGTTTTTGTGTTCGAATCTCACTAGCTTATAGTTATTATTTCAGAAAATTATTATTTTGTAAAATAAAAAAATCAACAAATAAAAAGACTTTTTTGAGATAATAACTGCTATTAATTGAGTAACATATGAGAAATGAGAAAAAGTCATATTTTATCTTGTACTTTAACAAATCAATTATATTTTTCTTTCATTATACTTTTTCAACGTAGTTCTCATGTCATCCAATTTTAGGATAATATTTGTCCTCGTACACTAAAAAATAGTCACATTTGCCCTTATTGTATTACTAGTTACAGTAGCCCGTGCTAGTACGGGCTCAACATATATTTTTATTTTTTATTTTAATTTATATGATATTAATAAAATTTTAATGGTCAAACAATTTTTTTGTATGTTCTTTAAATTTTAAGTTGTTGATTATTGTGGTTAATAATACTTTATATGTAATTTTCAATTCTCTTTGTCCCAATTTATGTGTCATTGATAGAATTTCGAAAGTCAAGCAAATTTTGTATATGTCTTTTAGATTTTGAAGTTATTTAATTATTATGAGTTATAATACATTTTACGTATGTGTTACTTTTTGTATCCCAAACTATGTGACATGAGTAGAATTTTGAGAGTTGATCAAATTTTTTGTATGTCCTTTAAATTTTGAAGTTGCTAATTATTGTGTGATTTGTAGTACGTTTCATGTTATTTCAAATAATATATGCTATTTCCTCTATCCTAATTTATATGGCACTAATAGATTTTGAGCTTCAACCAAATTTTATAGATGTCTTTGTAATATTTTAGGGTTTAATTACCTCTTTTTGATTTTTAATCCATTAATATGATTTCTTCACAATTATCAGTAGAGCTACCTTAAACGATGATGTGGCACTCTCTATGACCTTCATTGTCATTTTTCCTTTTTCTCCTTGTTTGAATTTTTCTCAATTATATTATTTTTAAAAGTTATTTTCATAACTCACACTTCTTCATCTTCATAAATTATACTTTTACTTAGTATTAATAATATNTTTAATTACCTCTTTTTGATTTTTAATCCATTAATATGATTTCTTCACAATTATTAGTAGAGCTATCTTAAACGGTGATGTGGCACTCTCTATGACCTTCATTGTCATTTTTCCTTTTTCTCCTTGTTTGAATTTTTCTCAATTATATTATTTTTAAAAGTTATTTTCATAACTCACACTTCTTCATCTTCATAAATTATACTTTTAATTAGTATTAATAATATTCATAACTTTCAAACCTTTTATATTCATAACCCCAAAAACTTCAATTTTACATTAAGTTCAATTAGGATTTTTTTTCTTTATGTTAATCTTATTTGAACTTTTATTGTATTAAGTTAAAAGTATTCTAATTAATTCTACTAAAGATTCACTAATTGAATGCTAAGAGAAATTAATTAATGTGAGAAAAGTACTGAAAGAAAGACTTAATTCTACTCCATCCGTCCAATAATTATTGTCTATTATACTATTTTGGAATGTCCTACAATACTTGTGCACTTTATGAAATCAATGGATAGTTTACCCTTTATCATTATCTAAATTGCTAATTATTGTTGTATGATTTGTAATATCTTTTACGCAATTTTCAAATAATAAAGGTTATTTCTTTTTTCTAAATTTATGTGGTACTAATAAAATTTCAAGATTCAATCAATTTTTTTTGTATTTAAAATATTCTATTGTTAATTACTGTAAATTATTGTACTTTCTAAGTAATTTTCAACTAATATATATTATTTCATTTGTCCAATTTATGTGTCACCGATAAAATTTGAAGAGTTAATCAGATCTTTACATATTTTTATATCTTTTGAATATTTAAGTAAATAATTATTGTAATTTATAATATTTTATACAATTATTTTAAATAAATAAACAACAAACAAAACGAATTTATCATAGAAAAATTACCAAAGCATCCTTCAATACATCAATAATGGGTCCCACTTTTTGTTTAAAAAAATATGCATATTGGGAGGATATTTTTGTCCAAAGTGGAAATAGAATAAGTATAAAAGCATTAAAGTCTTTTAAAATTTTAAATTGTTAATTCTTATTGTATGATTTGTAATACTTTTACGCCATTTTCAAATAATAGAGGTCATGTCTTCTTTCTCAATTTATGTAGTACTAAAAAATATTTGAGATTCAATCAATTTTTTTTTGTCTTTGAAATATTTGTAACTGTTAATTACTGTAATTTATAGTACTTTCTAAGAAATTTTAAAATAATATATATTATTTCATTTGTCCCAATTTATGTGTCACTAGTAAAATTTGAAGAGTCAATCAGATTTTATATATATTTTTATATCTTTTAAATATTTAAGTAATTAATTATCGTGATTCATAATATTTTATACAATTATTTAGTATAGTAAAATAAATTTAAAAGAAACAAACAAAACAAATTCATCATAGGAAATTACCAAAGCATCCTTCAAAATACATCAATAATGGGTCCGACTTTTTGTTTTTAAGAAATTGCACATTCGAAGGATATTTTTGTCCTAAGTGGAAATATTGTGTAAAAATGTGTATTTATTGTGATTTTGAATGTTTTGTGGGGTAATAGGACGCACGCAAAGTTATGGTGTCTTTTTGAAAATCTGGGATAACTTCAAGTATCACTTAATGTTTTTTCTCAAAATCTAATTTACTTTCGTAAACTATGTGTCAGATCAAAATTAAATTAACAAATTCAAAAGGAATGAGTAATAAATAGGTCATTGTATGACCTATTTATTATTTAAAAGAAGTACTCCTTTTGGTTGAAAGCTAACAAGATAGTTACAATGTAACTAAATACTATAAAAATCTTTGCATTGTGGCTTATTTTATATAAGTACAACTAAAAGAAGTACAACCATAAAAGAAGAATGTACAACACTATCTAAGCACATATCATCCAACACTTATCATGTGCTAAGTAGTAGATATTCCCACTTATTAATATATAGTAATATATATTTAATGAGGTAGGTAATTAATGGTGCTAAATTATCCAATAATATAAATTTTAAAGGTACAACCATAAAAGAAGAATGTACAACACTATCTAAGCACATATCATTCAACACTTGCATGTGCTAAGTAGTAGATATTCTCACTTATTATATATAGTAATATATATATATATATCTACCAATTTCACCATTGCGGCTTATCTTGAACTCATAATAGCCTATGAATAAGCAATCGTCGAGATTGAGTAAGCTATTTTAGTTTAGTAATGATTCAAACGGATCAATAACAATAAAAAGTTGTTCAAATAGGAATTTGAGGTTGAAGGTTCATTATTTTTTATTTGAGTTTAGAGTCTTAGTTTTTTTTATTTAACCTGGGACTTTCCTATATTTTATACTTTCCTCGAATTCAACTCTTGTAACTAAACCGTTCTATACTCAATTAAGGAATAGAGTTCAAAATTTTTTTGTTTTCATTGTTTAAGCAGCAATTTCTTATTTTTTTTTTCATAAATCTAAAATAAAACAAAAAAAGGAATTTTGACGACAAAATAGAAAGAAAAGAACCAATTTTGCATCGTTAAAAATTCACAATTAGTCATACAAAATTTCATTAAGCAATTTTCTCTATTGGGTTAAGGGCAAGATATACATGGGGGTCTATATAATAATTCAGAGAAAATAAAAAGTGAGAAAGTTCGAGAAAACAAAAAGGTTTCAAAATAGAATTAATTACTTTCACTGAGTTCTTAACTTTCACTAAATTAAAGATTTTTATATACGTTCTTCTATAGATATGCAAATATAGAATTTTATTTTGCATTTTATTCTGCAAATAGGTTGATGGAGAAAATAAACTCCCCACCTTGGAATAGAAATGATCTTTATTCTTTTGTCAACAAAAAAGTTATTATTCAGTGAATAGTAAATAGAGGATNCAATAATATAAATTTTAAAGGTACAACCATAAAAGAAGAATGTACAACACTATCTAAGCACATATCATGCAACACTTGTCATGTGCTAAGTAGTAGATATTGCCACTTATTATATATAGTAATATATGTCCACGTACTCTAAAAAATAGTCATATTTACCCTTATTGTATTATATATGTAGCGCTTACGTACACAATTTTTTCAACTAAATTGACCTATCCATTTAAACATTTTTAATTCATCCGCCCGATCCACTGAAAAATTAGAACACAAATATTTTATTGTTCATCCATGCATGGCGAATACATCATGAATAATAATTTGCTTCAGAATCATTTTACTGATTTTAATTTTTTTAAATGATCTTAGAAAATATAGTGAAATGATTAACATTACACTTTTGATCGATATATATACATTTACAACCAATGATCTGCTAAACATCAGTGATTATTTTTGTAGACAAAATGTTTTACTTAACATAAACTAATATAATGGTAAGTATATTTAATCGTTATTCCAAATTTAGAGTTAAAGTACATCTAATCGTTCGTAATTGTAACACCCCAGAAATTTTTTCGAACTAAGACTCGAACGTTCTTCGTAGTAAGTGAGATTTAACCAAGAATTAAAAATTTCCTAAAAATTAAGGTCAGGTAACTAGATGTAGCACCTTGAGTTCCAAAAAGAACTAAATTGGAAATACCAAAATCTGAAATTTTGCAAGTTAAGCTAAGTATGAGTTTTGGGCCGACTTCAAACGACCATAACTCCTAGATCAGGATGAGTTAGGTGTGCTACCAGATACCGTAGGAAATATCTTTGAATTAGCTTTCCAATGCCACCGAGTTTGCTCAGTTTCGAGTTCGTATGAGGGAGATATGTGAATTAGAAGTTGGGTTGTCTTGATAAGGAAAGTCAAAATCGGATTTTAGAGGGGTATTTTGGTCTTTCCCTTACCCAATCAGATTTAATTCATTTTTAGTAATGTTTTAGGGGTCTAATCTGATAGGTTCAGTTTTATAATCCTAATATACTGATGAGTCCACAAATTGGACTCATCTGCGGCTATAATTAATAGAAATTGTGTCCTCAAATGCTTATTTTACCTCAATATCTGATGAAAATCCTTAAGTTTCAGGTATTTGAAGTTTGAAGGAAAGCATGGACACTATGTCACAAAAAGGAACGAAAAGGCTGAAAAGAACGAAGAAATGAAGGCCTGAGGATCGCCGAGTCCACTTGGCGAGTCGCCGAAGGGTTTTACTTCGCCTTTTGTTCCAGTGTGCTGAGCCCTGAAGGAAAGGACCAAGTTGGCAGAGAAAGGGAGCAGTCGGCGTATCGCCGAATAGTTTCGCGAAGCAGTACTATGTCGCCCAATGACACAGAGCACGACGATGTTGAAGGTTGGTGCAAGACGTTGACGAACTACAACAACGGGTGAATCGCCGAGTTGATCGGCGATTCCGACTAATGACACCGAATGATCCACTGTAGCACAAATTTGTAATAACTATAAATACTAGTTAGAATTTATTTTAAGGAGTCGAACAATTATTATTATTTTACTATAGAATAGTACTTTTTGATATTTTGCTCTAAGTTTGAGAGGGTTTTGGAGACTTGAAGAAGAAGAGGGTTTCATCTTCTAGATTTGGAGTTGAGTCTCTTGAATTCTTCATTCTTGGCCTATAACAAGACTTAAATCTTTATACCCATTTGAATGCAAAATCATTTTGGTATAAATTTCTATCTCTTGTTCATGTCTAGCTAAAACCCACATTCTTGGGGTGTGATTTAGCAAATATGTGTTGATATTATTGTTGGATCTTGTTTGCTGATCGGTTAGATGTATTTTAATGGTGATTTCACCTAGTGGTTGTGGTTTATGTTAATGGATTTGTAGTAGCAAACACAAAACCACCCATGTGTTTTCGGCTTGCGAGAGAGAGAGGTCGCGAAACCAAGACCGCTAGACTGATGGCCTAAGGAGTGGGTCGAAATGAAGTTCAACACGAGAGGGTGAGCCCTAGTCCCATATCCTAACACTCAGCTCGAGAGATTGAGTGGGGTAAGGCGTAGACTGTCCTTCATGCGGCAAATGGGTGTTCGAGAAGAACCCATTTGAAATGGGGTAAGTTTCCCGAGAGGGAACTTATTTCCATCTAAAGCTTAGCCTAGTCACTATTAGCTTGCAAATTTCCTATCGAAAGCATGTACTGATCAATGATTTATATCAATTTATATTGCGGTCACACCCCAAGAACTTCTCTCCATACTTGCTCTCCCCTTTAAATTTTGTTGTTTTTATTACACTTGTGACAAACCCCATTTGATATTTGACACATTTGTGTCACTTTTTATATTTCTAATATTTTTATTCGTAAATGTCTTTAGCTATGACTAATTAGAACTAAATTTTATTTTTCTATTAATTCTCAAAACCCCCCCCTTGGGAACGACCCAACTCTTGATTGGGTTACTATATTATCGACGATCATAGACACTCGTACCGTAGGTTACTGTCGTTGGTCACGATAAACACCAAAATGGCACCGCTGCCGAGAAATGGTGTTATTTGAGATTTTTTAGACTAGTAGAATTTTTTTGTTCTTCTTAGTTGTAGTTTACTAACTTTATTTTTAGTTTTGTTTTCCTCATAAATTTGTTGATGTAGGTAGGTGCCCTAAGAATGACTGGGGGAAATGGTGACAACTCGGCTGAGATGAGCCAAGAAGTAAAAAGGGACTTCGAGTTAACCGCACTGGTAACTCAGCTGAACGAGTTGTCCACCAAAATAACAGAGGTGGAAAAGTAGTGCAAGAGTCAATGGACTTACATACCTCCTCACGAGAGGAAGCAGTCTAGAGATCGGGAGAACAATCGAGTCGAGGACACACTCCAAATCATTCTCCAAAAGATCACTGAACAAGATCGAATGTTGGAAGAGATGAAGGAGAGTATTGAAGTGTTGAATCAAATGGTTGGCTCTCACTCTAGAACAATCCAACTGATCAGGACACTCCTGAACTATGTGGTGCCTCCTCTTCACTCTAACAAACCATTGGGGTTACCTAGTAACACTAGGGCCAGCCCAACTAATGGGGAGTGAGTAAGGATTGGCATCGAGTCGTGACATTAAATAAGGCGTTTCTTAGGAGGCAACCCAAGGTTTTAAATGCTTTATTTCACTTTCATAAATAATGGTGTGTTAGTGGTGCAGGATTGAATGAGGAAGGTAGTGAAAAATACAAATTGCAGAGAAAATGGTTAGTCGGCGGATTGCCGAAGAGGTCGGCGAGCCCGACTTGACCACTGTTTGGCTCAACTCAAGGTTAAGTTAGAGCCTGTAACGGCGAACTTACAAAGCAATTCGGCGTGTTACCGACCAGGTTAGCAATTTTGATGCAGATCACCGCTTTGACCCCCAAGAAACTGAAAGAACTTTAGCAATTGGTAGGGAAAATGACCACTCGGCAATTCACCGAGTGAATCGGTGAATGCTACTAACGTCACCTAACGAGCGCGAACTGGACGGTTTATAATGGCCAAAAGATTCAAAACTTCAACTTCTTCACTTTCCCTCGCTCACAAATCTCCTAAACTCGCACTAAGGTAGTATCTTCTTCAATTTAGCGTTACTCTAATATTTTAGTTTGGGACTTGTGCTCGAAATTGGAAAACTTTGCCGCCTAGCTTTTCAAAATCGAATTTAATCGACAATGAAGATATGGTACGCATAAACTTAAACGAGCCACCTCAGAAAAAGGCAAAGAAAATTACGATCAATGAAGAAGGATCACGTCCTTCACAGAAAAGAAAGCAAGATCTCCCACCAGGAGGTAAAGGCAAACGAAAGAAGCATATTGCTAGAAAAAGGGTTAGTTATTGAGCCAGATGTTTTTGAGCCGGAGGATGAATAACCCTTGATTCACCGACATAATAGGCTCAAAGATAGACCTCAATCAACAGCTACCAGAGTTACATCAGCTGCAACTCCTCTGACTATTGAATCAGTGCCAGCCCCGGCACTACCTTCAGTGGCCTCTGTACTCCTCGTAGCTCCACCTCCACCCAGATTGCTGAACAGATTGACAGGCGATGGTTTACGAACCATTCTCGAAGAAAAATTACTATATATGGAGGGTTTGGAAGGTAAGAATGCCGAAGTGCTTGACACGCTGACGTATCATGAGTTCGAGCAGTTCACTAGACCACGGGGCCCTTACATTCCTTCTTGGGTCCGGGAATTCTACTTAGCCTATGAGGAGTTGGTCCCAAAAAATAAGAAAAGGCTAGTGAGTTCCGACCGGTGAAGTCGGTTATGGTTAGAGGCAAGGAGGTAGAGTGTCACAACGAGCATATTAATGATGTATTGGGTCGATCGCTGCACTCGGTACTACCCTACCAGGGATTGCCTATTGTTCCATCCTTGGATGATTTGAAGGGTTGGTTAGCTCCGATGATCTCTGACATCACCTTAAGGTGGATGGATGGGGAGCTCCTATTGAAAAGAGGGATATGAACATCGCCTCCCGGTATTGATTTGGTTTCATCAGCAACACTATAATGCCATCCCAGAATGAGTTCATTATGCGTCATCCTAAGGCAGCTTGCCTTGGTTCTATCATGGTCAGGAGATAGATTGACCTAGGACTGCTAGTTTCACAAGAGATGGCTATGAGAGCCAAACAGACACTAACATCTCTGCCATTTTCTATTCTGATCACTGAGTTATGCCGGAGTACCCCGGGATCCTGCTAGCGATATAGAGGTGTGGGCGTTTGTTAAGACCTTTTTAATGGTGTGAGTTGGTCCCGAGGGGCAACCATCAGCATTTTCAAGTTCAAACGAGGCTTAGAGTAGGAATGACCAAATTTATCATTTTACGTGTGCTACAGTCCTAGGATTTTTGGTGATATATGATTCCGACGGGTTTTTTGCCAAAATATTTTATGGGCGTCAGTTAAAAGTTTATTAATGGCGTGAGTTGATCTCGAGCGGCAAATATCCGCATTTTCAAGTTCAAACGTGGCTTAGAGCGGAAATGGCCAAACTCATCGTTTTACGTGTGCTATAGTCCATGTATTTTTGATGAATTATTGGCCGAAATATTTTGTGGGTATATGTTAAGACCTTATTAATGGCATGAGTTGGTTCCGAGGGGAAAACGTCTGCATTTTTAAGTTCAAACGAGGCCTAGAGCGAGAATGACCAAATTTACCATTTAATGTGTGTTATAGTCCATGAATTTTGGGTGATACGTGATCCTGACGGGTTTTTGATCGAAATTTTTTGTGGGTGTCCATTAAAGCCTTATTAATGAATCTTGAGCCAAAAGGGCAACTTTTTTCCTCCAAAAAAACATAAACGGTATATCAAATTTTTTTAACCAAAACGACAAGATAGTTACTGAAGGAGCGATATCTTGTAACTCAGTTCACGACGTTAAAATCTTCTATTAAAATCGCCGCTCCAGCAATGATTTCAGGGTTTTTTTTTAAAAATAAAATAATTTGTAAAATCTTTTTTTATATATAAAATCATTGTCTCATCAACATGATTATCATATAGATTTTTTTAAAAAGATTTAAAATCGCTGCTCTTGTAGCGATTTTGTCAAAAAAAAATTTCAAACCTAAAATCGCTATTGATCATCCGCGTTTTTTTAATAATTTTTTTTTATAAAATCACTGTCTCAGCATCTTGATTATCATATACATTTTTTTTTTTATCAATTTCTTTTTAAAAAAATTAAAATCGGTGCTCTTGCAAGGCTTTTGTGATTTTTTTTTTTGAAAAACCTGAAATCGCTATTGAGGCAGCGATTTTCAAATTATTTTTTTTGACAAAACTGAAGATTTTAACGCCGTCAACAGAGTTACAAAGATATCGCTCCCTTAGTAGCGATTTTGCCGTTCTGGTTTTAAAAAAATTGATATACCGTTTATGTTTTTTGAAGGGAAAAAATTGTCATTTTGCTCCGGACTCCCTTATTAATGGTGTGAGTTAGTGGTGGCAAATGGGCGGGTTGGTCAAATTTGGGCGGGTTAAAAATGGGTCAACATAAACCCGCCCATATTTGATATGGGTAAAAATGGATTGGGTGACAAATGGGTTGGGTAAAATACTAGTTTACCCATATTTTCATGAGTAAATAGTACTCTACTTAAGAATTCAACATGGAGAATATATTTTAGTCTTTTTTTAGATGAAAAATATTGAAAATGCTTCATTTAGTTTTATTGTATCATAAAAGTAAAAAGAAAATCCTAAGATTTTCAATATAAAATAAATTTATGTAATAACAAGGGGAACATATTTTTAATTTCAAAATAAATGAATATTTGCATTTTAGGACTAAAACATGCTTAATGCACTTTAAGCCATGTCAATACTAATACATGATTTGCTTATTTTACACTATTATTTATTATCCAATATAAAATTAAACAAATAAAAAATATAATTATAATTAACAAAAGAAATGTACATTTAAAATATATATTTTTGGAGGGTCAAACACTTTACCTTTTCAATTATAGAGAAAAATAATTAGTTTTATAGAAGAACATAGGGGTGTACAAAATTGAACCAAAAATCGAACCAAACCGTAAATCGAGTCAAACCAAAAAAAACCCGACTAGTGGTTTGGTATTGGAAAAAAAAACCCGACTATATTAGGGTTGGTTTGGCTTCAACTAAAAAAAATCAACTCGAGACCAAACCAACCCGACATTATATATAAAATTTTAAAATTTTATTTTATACGTAGAAATATTTACTTTGATATAATTTGTAAATATTTCTTATACTTTTTCATAGTTTTTATCTTTTAATATGTTATTTCATGTTTGAAAGTTAGAATTCTTAATGGTCAAATAAATATTATAGTCCATAGATGTTGGTAATTATAGTAAAGCCTAAATCAAAATCAAATTACTACTAATGCAAAAAGAAAATCAATTCAACACTAAGAATGACAATAATATTAAATATTTGTTCTTTACTTTTACATAGGTTTAGGAAATTAAAATACATAATCTAATTTTAATTCCCTTTAATATTTAGTCATGTAACTAATACTTATTAAACTTATTTTAGCATGATTTAGTACTCTTAAATTATGATCATTTTCATTATGACTTAATAATTTATAATATTTATTTTGTGCGATTTCATCATTATTTTTTTGTTGGATATTTTAGTGTCATTAATCATATCATATTTCGTGTTATTTTCTTAAGAAACACCTTAGATAGTTGTATTTTGGTAGGACTAAAGAAATATTTGAAGTACAAGTAAATTATATGTTTGTATGAATACTTTACCGGAAAAACCCGAAAATCCGAAAAAACCCCAGGTAGAGAAACCCGATTTTTATTGATTTGGTTTGGTTTATAAATTCAAAAACCCGACACAAATGGTTTGGTTTGATATTTGAAAAACTTGAATCAACCCGGCCATGTACACCCCTAGAAGAATATAAAAAGGAAGAGAAGTTACAATACTTTTGGTGATATCATGAATTTTGAGTGAATAAAAGTTAGAAGTTAACCCATTTGGCTAAACCATATTTTACCCATAGTTTACCCACATTTTACCCATTTTTTTATGGGTTGAATATGAATATCTACCCATATTTTATCCATGTAAAAAGTCACTCACCCAACCCATTAAAATATGGGCGGGTTATCAAAATATGGGCTCATTTTACCGGCACTAGTGTGAGTTGATACCGAGGGCAATCGTCCACATTTTCAAGTTCAAACGAGGCCCAGAGCGGAAATGACCAAATTTACCATTTTATATATCATTCGATATATCATTGACACATATCGTCCAAGGTAGGCCTCGGTGATCGACCCAAGCTTTTTACGGTATCATGACTCTTTAATATTTTGTTCTCCGTAGTGCTACGTTATTAGAAAATTAAAAATTAATTTACGATAAACAGGTTTGAAAATATAAGCATTACTAGTTTAGTTAACCCTTGGTAGTTTGTAATAAAAATTCCCTAGGAAACATAACACCAAACGGGTTAGAATATCTCATAGGTTAGTTATTCCTTCTTTTATATGGAATAATAATTATTTCACTATTTTAGTATAAAATGTGAAATAAATAAGCTTGGAACTTTTATAGTGTTTTCAAGTGTTGGAAAATTAATTTTAGAAAGCCACCATTACCAACTACTTCCTTTTCCCTCATAAGTTTTGTTTCAAAAGATTGCATATTCATGATTTGGTTAAGATCAAAATTGATTTGGAAAAGAGTATAGTCAAACCTCCTCGTTACAGTGACAACGTTTGTCTGAAAATTTTATGGCTATTATAGTGAGTATTTGTTATATATGTATACTGACATTTGACGTTTAGATTTTATTTAATTGTTATAAATAAAAGTATGGAAAAAATTAGTCTAATGACTTTGTGTGCCACAAAGAAGAATATATTTGTTAATAGTGGCGGATCCAGGATTTTGAGGCAGTGGGTGCCACATTTTATGAATAATAGCGTGATTTCAAAATTTACATAGGAGAACTCTAATAGCCCGTTTGACCCCAAAAGTGGTATTTGATCATAATTTTTAGGAGAAAACGAGTGTTTTTGGCAAGTAGCAAAAACTGTTTTTCAAAATCTAAAAGAAATAAATTTTCCTTGAAAAAGTGTTTTTTTTTTTAATAATAGACTTTTTGATCTGGTTGATAAAAATTACAATTGGATATGGTTGATAAAAATCAATAACCATTATCAATAGAAATTGAGAAATATTTTTTTAAAAAGATTGGCCAAATACTAATTGCAATTCATAAGTGTTTTTAAAATTAATTGATCAAACAAAAACTGATACTTATCAAAAATATGTATTTTTAAAAACACTGTTGGAAAAGAAAAAGAAAAGAAAGAAATCTCAAAATAATTTCATTTTAAAAGCTTGTTCAAATAAAGTATAAATTTTTTATCATTAAAATTAGCATACTTAGCATGTTGGTTTGTTTTAATATTAAAGGATGTCATGGGTTCGAATCTCGTCAACGTTAATATTCTTTTGTCAAATAACAAAAAGGTGTGTTAATTATATTTGTAAGAAAAAATGTATTAGTCAAGATTTGAACCGCTGACCTTAGGGGCCTTAACATGACGGCATGCCATTGGGCTATATGATCATTTGTTAATGGGGATGGCATGTACTATATTTATACCAATTCTGATACATGCATACCTATATATATAGAGTTCCGACCGAAATCACTTGTGGGACTATATTGGGTATGTCATTGTATATACAAAATTAATGTCATACTATGACATACATTTCTTTTGAGCCGAGGGTCTATCGGAAACCTCTCTACCCCACAAAGAGGAGGTAAGGCCTGCATACATCCTACACATTGTTGTTGTTGTGCTGTGGCATACACATTGTTACCACAACTGTAAAAGTTCAAGATAAATGAAGTGGCAAATAGATTGATGTATGCTCATGAAGAAGCATTACAATGATAAATTGATCTTTAGCTCTTTGATAATCTAAGTTACACAACCTCACTATACATGTTACGAATATCAGCAAAAATACAGCAGAATGAAAGCTGTAGGTATCAGAGAAACAAATCTCTATTCTCGCCAAAAATGATCTATATATACATGAAATTTGACTACATAAATTAGGAATAACTACTCCTATTTGCTTGCCAGAACTTCATCTAGATAAAAAGACTCCGTTGACCTATCTGTTTCAGAGTAGCCATGTGATGGACTCATCTGATCATCTACTTTCTCATCAAACATCCTTACTTCGTTTTCTTTGTCAAATGCCTGGTTTCCCTTTTTTTTCCCTTCTGCCCTGGACGACACTGTTTTGTGTTTGATACCAACAGCTTCAGCCTGATCTGCGAATAATTTCTTTGAGGTGGATGGACTACATATTTGTTGATATACATCGTAGGTAGCTGCGTGAGTGTATTCCCCATTCAGAATATTTGAAAGAGGATGCAACACTGAAATTGGATCACTGATCCAACTTAGAGTTTCCTTCATTTCCAGAAACTTGGAAACTAGTTCTGGCTTGGTAAACTGAATAAAGACAGTGCTTTCATCTAAATGGTACACAATGGACACAGAATTTGGGCCAAAGGCTTGTGCTACACAAGCTCTCATCTCACTCGCTTTTAGTTTAGATGGCAAATTGGCAATCCCCATAACAGAATAATGCTAGGAAATGAAATCTCCTGGTACCGACTTTTGAGGTTACTAGAAGCTGAGTCTGTTGTACATTTCCTAGTACTAAGATCAATGACGTCTCTACTAACCCAGCTAAGGTAAAGGCGATTGATATAATTTTGAAGCTTTGTCTCCTTGGCTAAATCTCCAGCAAGCACATGGAGGGTGAAATCAATGCCTAGATGATTGCACGCCTGTGCAAAAATACATCCAGTCATGAACATCATAGCCTGCTTCATGCTTAGCTCCTGAGTTCCACTTTGAGGATCTGCAAATCAACTAAAATTAGTGACAAGGATTATTCACATTGTTTATTTTGATCTTATAAATTGAGATACAAAGCAATAAATTTAAGTTATAGGAGTGTTGTACTGCAAGAGGCGGAAGATTTTCTTGACAAGTGTACTGAAGAGGCAAAGCAAACACAGTTGAGACACATATAACATCACATGCAGATTTCCAACAGGAGAAAAAGAAAGATATGCGTAAAAGATGTAAATCAAAATCAATTGTCTAGAAACAGCCAGGCAAATGGAAATGGTAAGCACATAGTAAAGTAAAAAAATAGCATTGCGTTGATTCAGTACCAAGAATAGAGTAGGATTGGTAGTAAACCTTTTTTCATCTACTCGAACCTCCACTTCTACACATGGTCTATCAATTTGAGGACAGATAGAGACAAATGCTCTGGATAGTGAGGTGTTGCTTTTATTTACACTCTGTCGAAAAACACCGTTTGCATTCAAGAGTATTTTGGTGTCAATTATGGAAGGAAAGAACTTCTGAATGGAAGATACATAGTCCTCAGTGGTTGAAGGTAGTGGACCATTGAATTTACTGTATATATATGTGCCATATCAGCATTCATTGTATAAAGTGTTGAGCTAAACTTGAAATACATAAAGTTGCCTTTCCATAAATCAAAAAGGATATATTTACCAAGAAAGCAATTCTGACCGACAATCAACTTTCACTCTGATGAAAGAAGATCAATAACATGTCGAAATCCAACAGCATATTTGACCATTATCTCCGCTTCTTTACGAAGGCATCGTGGTATAATCTAATTTTTACTGCAATTTTGTAGATATTTTGCTGAAATTTTGCGCTCATTACACGACATGTAGTGATGCTACCTCCTGTATATAAGTTACTACATATTCTTTAATGATAAAGAAAAAGTAACAGCAGTTTTATTATTGCTATGTAATGTCTGAACCCTGTTGCTTAAGTTTTCTTCATACACTTCATTCTTTCTAAACATATCATTTTACTTGTTGGATTGGCTTACTGCAGCATTTCCTCCCAAACTTATAACTGGGACTAGATATGTAAGTATGGTAAAAGGTTTGTCAAGGCAGGAGTGAAGCTACGAAAGACTTCCTTTGACACTTGGATGGAATTTGCCTCAAAAATAGGTACTTGTTCTTCCTTTTCTCCCAATTAAAAGTTTTCAAAACATAACCAATCAAAAAAAAAAAACTTTTCAAAAGATATAGAACTTTATATCTCAATCTTCTTTTTTGTTGTATGAGTGACTTCAATTTAATAGGGTGAATTTCTTAGTGGCTTCAGTTGTAATGGATAATAGGTTCCAAACAAACACTAAATCTTACTGCTATGGCTTTGGCACATTGTTGTTGACTGCATCTTTGCTTCTCTGCAGGAGATGTGGATGCTTTGTGGAAAATTGAGAAGATATGATCAGAAACCATGAAGGAACATACTCGTGGAAGTGGACTTTCATGTGCTAAGGTAATTCATTTTCTTAGTTTTGATGTATTTACCTGCCTCCCTTTCTTGTTTCAACACAAAACTGAGTTACCGCGAAGGGTATAAAAATTCGTAGCATATGGCCTACTAGAGAAGCGGTTAGCAAAGTATTTGAGGTCTTGATAGTAGACTTATAGACATATTTTTGGTGCTTTCTTGCATTTAACACCATTGTCACTTACCTGCCGAAAGAACGTGTGTCTGGATCGCTGTGAGTAGTAGCACCTTCTCTTTCCCATCTTCTTAAATTGAATTGAAGTAGGCAGCAATAGGTATTTAACAAACCTTACTGATATATGGGCTGGCTGGCTATCAAGTTCAATACATAGTTGCTACTACAGAGCCCCTGTACTTTTTGACAGCCTCAGAGCAGGTTGGATAATGGTACAACGCAGCATCAATGTAAAAGATGATTGAGGAACTCCTTTAATTAACATTGATTAGCAAAATTGACTAGTTGATTGGTTTCTATTACTTGATGATGAAACTCCTGTCTGCTATCTTTCTAATTGCTTACAAGTTGCAAGTGCAACATGATGAACCTGCACCTACTATTTAACATCTTTTGCTTTCGGCTAATTTATCCAAGCACTGGAGCAGATGTGGTCTTGAACTCGATTGACATTAACAAATTTTTGTTTTGTTTGTAGGGTTTCCTAATTGACCACAAACCTGAAGATGTTGCCGCCGCTATTCAATTACTCAATCAAGTTGCTCCCAATTTTGCTTGTTCTAACTTTGGAGTCTTTTATTTTATTGTTTTATGGAGAGTTGTTATCAAGGATGTGCATAGCTTGTGCAATAGTAAGGATATTATAATTCAAATCGGAGTTTTGTAAATTGTCAGCTCTTAAACAACTAGAATAATTGATCCCCTTTGAATTGGCTTTTTAATATCGGTGACCATCAGCATCACTCAAATGTTGATTTCTTGAATATTCATAAATTGACTGACTGATACATTAATCATGTAGCGTACTGCACCTGATGGTCATAGAGAGCAAATATATCAATTCTATATGATTTGCCAGATGTCAATTTCTTCAAAGTTCATTCAATCTTCCATGTTATTCTGATCTTCTAAACATTGGGGGATTCCTATGATTTATGATTGAAGACTCTTGTTTTACAATGCTTGGCTCAATGAAAGGGAGGGAAAGGCCCCCCCAGGGTTAGAGGGGCTTGTGTCTTAGTTACAAGTTTGAGCCCAATGCCAAGCAAACTAAGTCTAGTATTTAAGTTGAGAATCATTTCCGAGTTTCAAAGGGTATTGGTTCTAGATGAATTTCTCAGTCATTAAAAAAGTGGGGGATGCCAAGGGAAGAAAGAGGGTTTTGTATGTTTCAGTTCTCCTTGTTGAAGGTTTATAGTCCCTGATTTTGGACCATTCCATCCAATTAAGTTGTCTTAAAAAACTAATTAAGAGGGTAGACATGCATTTCCATATTTGCTTAAATGAACAAGATAAATGAACTTACTCCATCCCTTCAGCTGGTCATTGCAATTAGACTTTCGTGCAAGAGTAATCAATGGACATAGATTGAAGTTTAATTACCTATTATTATCATGTTCTCATACTTATCATATACTGCAATGTTTGGTCCTCGTTGCATTTCATGTATACGTATATATCCTTTGAGCCATACTCTCACAGACAGTACCTGATTCAAGAAGGCAAAATTTCATGGTTGAACTTCAAAAGCTAGTTGCGGACTGGCCTTTGGAAGTGATAAAGCGACAAAAGGACGAGAGGAAGAAGGTAAGCTCCTTATTCTTTTTATTTTGATCACATACTAGTATATTGTTTTGAGAATTATTACCTTTTTTTTTTGGAGTCGCTCTGAAATGATTTAGTGCTGACGTAGGACGTTAGAAGTTTTATTTGGTTTGTTTTCGTTTGTTTGTATTTATGGGTTACCCTTTGGATCTTAGTTAGCTTCTATATTGTTTCCTTTTTTTTTTATTAAAGGTACCTGCAAGGTCAGCACATGCTCCTGATGTTGGTGCTGCTAACCCTGCAGGTACTGGTACTGCTACAGAGGCTAAAAGTTTTGAAGAACCCAAGTGAGTCTGAAAGAAAGAGAAAAAGGAAAGGGAAAGGAAAAGTAGTGGAATCCACCCCAAAAAGGGAGGATAGGAAGTATGTAACAAGGGGAACTGCACAAAAAATACTTGGGATGCCATGGTCGCCAATAAGGCACAAACAATTCAAAATCGGAGGAAGAGGAAGATTGACAATTTGCCTGTTAAAAACCCTATAGTATTGACCCAAGATGCAGGGTCAAGTGATACTGAATCTGAAGACATCTTTAGGGCTGTGGCAAAAAGGGAAAATGCATAAGTACCCCCCAACCTATGCCCGAAATCTCAGAGACACACTTATACTATACTAAGGTCCTATTACCCACCCCCAGAACTTATTTTATAAATAATTTTCCACCTCTTTTCGACCTACGTGGCACTATCTTCTGGGCCCAGCGCGTGTTGAGTCCCAACAAGGAGAAATTTATGAAGAAACAGAGATAGTGAAATGATCTTGGTTACAACAACAAACTCAACTTCTAAAGTTTCAAGAGTCTATCCGTGATGGTCTAACATACATGATAGCCCAACTGATTGAAGGAAAAGTTGAGCTCACACAAGAAATAGATCTATTCATGACTTGGAGGCTCATTTGAACAAAAAAATTGAGGCGTCTGAAGCCCAATCACCAATTGTTGTGGATGATGACCAACTAATGGAGCAAAAAAGGAATTCCAACCATTCAACTATACCTTATTCCCTAATATCGATGTTGAGAAAGAGTACAAAAGTGAGAATGTTATAAATAATGTTTCTTTGGAGTTGAGGCATCTTGAATCTCATTCAAAACATTTTTCTATATTATGCATAGACGACGACATGAAATTCAAGTCATATGAACTAATGGATAAGTGTATAGATGAGGAACAAGGCCCCTACATCCTAAAATTTTTAATCCACGTAGACAAAACGACATCCTCATAGGGCCAAGAAGTATAAGATGCGACATATATTACTTGGTTCCTTTATCTTTATACCACCGCCCAAAGAGAGGAGCAAAAAAATCGATGCAAAGCTAGGGGTAAAATTCATAAGTTCAAAGTGGAAAGATGGTGAATTTATTTGTGTCGTGCCGCGACGTTAAATTAGGCGCTTATTGGGAGGCAATCCAATTTATAGTGTAACTTCTTATTTTATTTTTTTAATGTCATTTTTTTGTGTTGTTTTTGCAGGTTAGGGGAAGTCTGAGTACCCAAAAATTTGTAGCAAGGAGCACGTTTGAGCTTAAATGTTGGGTGTGTACGACCCTTGATGAAAATTAAGAGAACATGCAACTAGCTAGGCCTAAAGGCCTCAAGAAGTTTTTCTAACCCTTGCTTTAAATTTTATTTGATGCTTTGGGGGACATAACATTTTTTTAAGTGTGGGGTGTAGGAATGAATTCCTAGATTTTACTGTTTTATTGAGTCTTTTTTTTTAGGATGAGTTCCTTGGCTTTTGTTTTTGATTCTTTTCTCGAGGATAGTCCCTTTGAACCAAGTATCTTTTATATTTTTTAGGAATAATTTTTTATTTTTTTAAGATAAAAGAAAAGACCATTTTGAGTTGTGTGATGCTTGCTATTTGGGCCTAATTTTGAGTAGTACTTTCTTATGAATGTTTGATTGCTAATGAAATTGCAGACTCTTTGACACCTAGGCTCAGGGTTGTGACTTTGTATATAACTTATTTTATTTTGTAGTTTGTTATGATCTTGTCTCTCTTAGAAGTGGAATTGATCCATCTTGATTGATACTTGTGTCATGTGTGATGATAATTTGCTTATTTCATGTTTTGCATCTTAGTCTAGAACTTGTCCTGTATGTTATTGAAGTGAAATAAAAAGTGTTACTTTGTTTAGGAGATGATAGTAGGCTTTCTTTGATTTGTCTTGTATATTTTAGCCTTTTCAAATATTATATCACTAGTTAGCCCTTTTAAGCTTGTAGTCTTTTGTTTGTAGCCATATTTTACCCTTAATTATTTTGTTGAATCCCAAGTTTTTGCACTTTGCTTCCTTGAGCATTGTAGCATAGACTTATTATAATTATTAAATCTGAAGAAAAGAGTTGTTGATTGTAAAAGGTAATCAATGATAGCTAAAAAGTGATTAAAAATCCCTCTTTGAAAGAATATGACATGAGAAAAAAAGAGAAGAACAAAAGAATGTGACATGAAAAAAATAAAAAGAGAAGAAAAAAAGTCCTTTGAAAAAAAAGAAGAAAAAAAGATTGAAGTATTCTTGAGATGATGAGAATTACTTGTGAAATAATTGTTGAAGAGAGGGCTGAAAATAAAGAGAAGAAAATAATGGGTGATAAAGTCTTAAAGTGTAAAGTGCTTAAGGAAGTGTAAGTCACTATTACATAGTCTTCTTACCCGTCCCCTACCCTACAACCCGTTAAAGTCCTATGTGATTCTATTCGAGCATGCTTAATTAGTGGAGATATACATAATGGGCAAGCGTATGGTTCTTTGTGCATATATGGAAATTTTATTTGTGAGTGTGAGAGTTGTTCTTTGATGCGAAGTCCTTAATTTATATTCAATATTTTGAATTGAGTGTTTAGACTATTTCTTCTCGGAGGGCACTTTTTTCTTGATGGATACGTGATTTATTAACTTTTTTTGACGAGAATAGGTAAACAAGCTTAAATTTGATGAGTCCAAAGTCCTTCCTTGAGGTTAGGAGGTTCGAGGTGTGTTCTTTGTTTGAATGTCTTGCTTAATGATCGGAAATTGTACTTGACGTTTTGAAATTTGTATATGGAATAATTGTTTTGTGTCAAACAAAGTGATGACATTCCTAGTTTGATTTATTTGAGATGAACTTTAATGCTTGCTCGAGAACGAGCAAAAGTTTAAGTGCAGGGTGTTGATGTGATGCCATATATATATATAGCTTTAGCTTTTCATCAGAGCTTGCTAAATCTTTCCGCATGGTGAGAGCTGTGTCTTTTATTTATCTTGCCCAGTTGTACTTTTAGTAGCTCTTGTACCTGTTTAAACTAGATCCATTGGGAGTTGTTTAAATTACCTTACAAGTTTAACTAATAGTGTGTCTAAAGGCGTTATTTATAAAATTATAGTGTTATATTTATTCCTGTTTTCTTAAAATTTCCGCATATTTACTATTGGGATATGAGGGTTCTCCTACTTAGGTGTTAGAGTGGGTGCCCGCACGGCCCGGTGGGTTTGGTCATGACAAATTGGTATCAGAGCTTAGGTTATTGATCTCCCCATACAAGAGCAAAATGTGAACTAGACTTCTGTGGATTGGTGTGTTGACGTCCACATTTAATCTACAAGAGGATCGGAAGCATTCTAGGAAGTCGTTCCACTTATTCTCTCCTTTCGTACAAAGTGTCGCTTGAGGTATGAGTTGAGTCCAATTGGTATCTCAACAAAGGTACACCAACAGGTTAATTGGAATGGAGAAGGTTCTAATGGTATCTAGCCTTAGGGGCTGAAAAAGGGGCATGAATGACCAATAATGGTCATCTATGAAACAAATTAACTAATGAGTGTAAATTATATGTGTGATGTGCCTTGAAATCTGTGAATGTAAAAGTGAACCTGTTAAAGTGTAATGATGTGAATTCATGGGTTATATGTGTGTACTTGAACCTTTAGTATGCGCAATGTGTTGGCTAATTTGTGTAAATTATACAAGTTGTAATGTAGGGGTGTAACGTTGAATTAATGAGAACTAGTGGGGTACCGTGTCGTTAAGACTGATTCGGATAAGTTAATGATTTTCCTAGCTTGGAGTTTTATCCTAGATTGTTGGTTAAGCTGGTTCGTATATCGTAGTTGGAGTTTTAATTTTGATGGCCTGATAAAATGGGAACCTCGGGAAAAACATAGAAGAGTGAGAAAGAACCCAGAAATTATAAGCCTGAGCTCTGGTTCCATCTGAGCCGCTGGGGTGGGATTAATCTCTCCATGTGAGGCCACCAAAGCGGGATATTACCGCCAGAGCGGGATATCCAGGCTCAGGGTGAGGCATCGGACACTGATGCCCAGACAGACAGAACGACTGTGTAGACAGGACCTCCTCTTTACCTCCCTCTCTGTTTTACTTTATTTCACTGTTGGATTATTTTTATTTGCATTTGAGGAAAAATAATTTTAATTGTGGTGGGGTGTGACCCACCTTTGTGTGCACTATATTCTTGTTGGGTTGTGAATCATAATGTTGTGTTTTATACTGTTTTTCATGGAAGGTTTGAGCTTGTGGCTTCATATTTTAAATTTGTAAATGATTTGACCCTTTCAAAAAAATTTAAATTTTCACCACCTCTTGTATGTACTTGGTAGTGGTTGTTCTTTAGCAAATTTAAGTCTCAGTTTTGATCAATACCGATGACTTGAATAGTGCTCATAATTGAACGAACATGAATGTACGACTACGATGAGACCAAATAAAGTTGCATAGACAATATGTGAACTCTTTGCATCGCGTTGTGATTAGCCATGTATCAAATTGATTCTCTTGCGATGAATGTTGCACACTAGCGAAAGTGTAGAGTCTTGTTTGACTTTAGTGTCGATGCCTTGTGTGATGAGCTTACTGTGAACCATGCATGACAACACTTAGAATTTTCCCCGTTGGTCCGGTTGACTAAGTAAGGCTATCTCTTGATATAATCTTAGGCAACTTCGAAGAGTGTAAGCCAATTTGACATATACCTCTTTTGTGGCCTACCTTGTGAGTGTGCAAACCTCTTTTAAACACCTCTTGAGTCATATCTTTATTTGGAAGAAACTTGATGAAAACTAGACCTCTCTTAATCCACTACCTATAATCCTCTTGATTTGTGGTTGATTAAATAACCAATTTAGGCCAAAAGCCTAAGTTAGGGGTGTGGTGAAAGGATAATTACAAGTCAAGAAGTGTAAGGAAAGTCTCCTTTAACCCACGGTGTTGAGAAAAATGGAACCCCTCCATACAAAAGAAAAAGAGGAGAAAAAGAGAAGAAAAGAATGAAAAAAAGAAGTTGTGGAATAAAATACAAAAGAAATGGGGTTCCCGAACAATCCATGGAAAGTGAATAATAGGATGACTTATGAGCACTAAAGAAAATGATGAAGGAAGAGGAAAGGAAGTGTTGTGAGCACAACATTTCATGAGGATGAAAATCACTAAGCCTAAATTACCATACCTTTGTACTCATCCCGGTTATAAGTCTTGTAAAGACATTTTTTATCTTGAGTGAGCTAAAACAAATGTCGATTGGAAAATACAGGCAAACCTATGGGTGAAAGCATGCATAGTGTTCTTCTTTTTGAGAGAGTGAGTGTTGCATTTGATTCCGAAACTTTAAATGATTAAACCTTTGTGTGTGAATATGGAATCATCCTTTGTGTGAGGGCATTCAAATATTTTTGATGAGCGTGAACTTCCATTTGAAGCAAGTATTGCGAGCTTGAGAATCTTTGGTAATGGTGTGTCATAGCTTGAATCTTTGGGTACACAATTGATCCTTGTTTGAGTAAATTAAGTCTTGTTGTGTACATTCATGATCGAGTCTTATGTAGCACTGTTTGAAACATCCTTTTTGAACTGCTGAACTTGAGTTTTACTTGAGGACAAGCAAAAGTTTAAGTTGGGGGTGTTGATGAGTCCACAAATTGGACTCATTTAGGGCTATATTTTGATAGAATTGGTGTCCTCAAATGCATATTTTGTCTCAATATCTAATGAAAACCCTTAAGTTTCAGGTATTTGGAGTTTGAGGCAAAGCATGGACACTACTTGGCAAGAAGGAACAAGGCGGCTGAAAAGAACGAAAAAATGAAGGCTTGAAGATTGCCGATCCCAGTTGGCGAGACGACGATCGGCCTGGAGATCACCTTTTGTTCCAGTGTGCTGAGCCCTGAAGGGAAAGATCATGTTGGCGATGAAATGGAGCAGTCGGCGTGTCGCCGAGTAGTTCCACGAAGCAATACTATATCGCCCAACGACTCAAAGCGCGAAGATGCTGAAGGCTAAAGCAAGAAGGCGATGAAATCAACCAAAAGGCGGATCGCCGAGTGCATCGGTGATCCCGACTTACTGCGCCGAGTGATGCGCTGCAACAAAAATTTTCAAACACTATAAATACTTGTTTAAATTGTTAACTTAGTATCAAGTCATAGACAATTATTATTCAGACTTGGAATATTTTCAGTTTCAAGTTTTAGAGGGTTTTGAAGTCTTTGTTCTAAGAACTTGAAGATTCAAAGGGGTTCAACTCCAAGAAATTGGACGTAGGTCTCGAAGATTCTTCACTCTTGATGTGTTTTAAGACTTAATTCTTTATACCAGTTGATGGAAATTGATATTGGTATACATTTTTATCTTTTTTACATGTCTAGCTAAAACGCCAATTCTTGGGATGTGATTTTGTGAATATGAGTTAGATTATCTGTTGGGTCTTGCTTGTTGATGGTTTATTTGTTGTTTAAATGTGATTTCGTTTAGTAGTTGTGTATGAACTTAATAGGACTTTAGTTGCAAATATGATTTCATCTTAGTGTTTTTGGCTTGCTAAAACTAAGACTACTAAATTGATAGCCGGTGGTAGTGGGTCGACATGGGTTCAACTCGAGTGAGTGAATCCTAGTCTTTTTCCCACACATTCAGCTCGAGAGAGTGAATGAGCTAATGCGGAGGTTGTGCTTAATGCGGCAACTCGGTGTTTCAGAAAAATCGAGTTGATTCAGGGTAAGTTGCTCAAGAGAGAATTTACCCCCACTATAGTCTAGCCTACTCACAATTGTTCAACAATCTACTATCAAAAACATGTACCCGATAGTCTAGTTTATCTCGTATTCCTATCACATCCCAAGAATCCCGTCTCCCTATCTTGTTTCCTTATATTTTTATTATTTTTGAGTTGTTAATTAATACAAACCCCCATTGATAATTGACCCTTGCGTCACCCCTTAGATTTAGTACGTTTTTTTATCGTTAATATCTATAGCTATGACTAATTAGAACTAGATTTTATTTTTCTATTAATTTTCAAAACCACTCCCTGTGGGAACGATCCCAACCTTTGGTTGGGTTATATTACTACACGCGATCGTATGGCACTTGAACCAAAATAGTGTCAGTTGATTATGTCTGAAACATCAGTTATATGCCTCCATATCCACATCATCACATAAGGATAATAGGTAATTGCCTCCATGATCAACATAAAGGCTAATGGGTAATCACTGCTTGCCTTGGGAGTCATACATACATAAAAAGGTAATCACCTTACATTCCCCATATCATGACATGGGTAATCACCTCATGTTTAACTAATTAGGAATAAGGGAACTCACCTCACATTCCTATCAAGGAAAGGTCTTTTAGGGGAATAACCACAAGCCTCATCACATTTCATAGTCCTAGGACTTAGATTCATTTTAGGTGAGAATGACCTTTCAACCTAGAATCATTTTATGTGAGAGAGAACCTTTTATATCATATCATATTCATGCATGAGTGTGTATGTGAGAATGTCCTTTAAACAACACAACTCCCTATCATGATCATAGACAGTTCACTCTCAAAGTGTTCATAAGCATATTCATAGATTCATAGAAACATGTATAATATCATATCTATTATTATACATTAGACATGCATATCATCATAACTCAAGTGATTCTTTCATGTCCTACTATCTATCATTCATATGGTGAATTAGGTAGGTAAAGATCTTTCATCGAAATTTTATTCATTAGCCCTCTATTCTCATTTAGATTTTACTCTCCAAGCCTTAGCATCTACAATTCATCATATTAGCTTTCATCTCAAAGCCCTAGTGATCATCATTCATGACTACAAACCCTACTCTGAAAGCTTTACTTTTACAATCATCATTCATACCTAGATTTCAAGGTATTCTAATCACATTCTTCATTATCAAGTGATTCTAGTCATAAATCATCATAAAGGTTCAACTTCAACTTTACTAGTCAAGATCCATCATATATACCATAATATAGTTCAATTCATGTTTACATGTTCCTATTCTTGAACAATTACTACTCATAACATCAATTCTAGAAGATCATCCCTAAGTCTTCAATTTCACCTTTCATGGCATAAACCCACATATTATCAAATTCATCAATTAGACTAGAGTTAACCATGAAAAACACATATATTTATTATAATATCATGATTCAATGCTAAATTAATCACAAATAAGTGCTATCCACTTAATTGGAATTATACTCAACACTACCCACATTATAGGAAGAAACCCTAGCTAGAATTGGGGTTTGTCTTCACAATTAGGGGGAATATAAGGGGCTCTATGGATGGAAGAATCCATAGATGAATAAGCTAACATACCTTGATTCAAATCCCTCACAAAAGCTTGCAACAATGGAGTAACTTGACCTAGCTTCCTTCTCTTCTTCTTCTTCTTCTTCTCCTTCTCCCCCTCTTACTTCTTCTTCTAGAGAGAGAATTTCTTGGAGGGAATTGGGTTCTTTGGTGAATCTGAAATAATGAATTAGTTGACATAGTTTAGGGTTCTAATAGGTTTATATAGGTGGCCTAATTAATAATAAAATGACCCTACTTAATAACTAATTAATTCTAGAACATTCCCTTAACCCCAAACTTAAAAACTTAAAAACTAAAACTGTCCACACCCACACGACCTCAACCCACGGACCATGGGTGGGTCTACGGACCGTACTGGTCCTTCATGGTTGGGCTTCTGCAGCCCTCAAATTGGGACCTTGACCCATGAGGCCATCCACGAGGCGTGGACCAGCCTAGGGGGCGTAGGTCCCATCGTGGGTGCACTCCCTTGTTGGGAAGATTTAGGGATTATTTTGGGGTCCTTTTCAAGGACCCCTTTGGTTGGTCCTTGGGGAGTCATACCTTGTCGTTTAACCCTTAGACCCCTAATTCTAAGTACGGGAAGTCATTTTATGATTCTACCCCTCACATAAAACTTTAGAAGTCCCACGTAAAGCCCTAGAACACTTAAGTTAGGCTCTTGTTAAGTCTAGAAACTTTGGAATGTTACAATACTGTGCGGAAGCTACATCATAACATAAACTGAAATGATGGGGAATACCCATAAATTGTCTGAATATATGAAAACTGAGAGTTTAACAACAACAACTGAAAAGTCAAACTCAAATACTAAAGCTGAAACTATGTCTGAAAATAGCCTCTAACTGACTAGAAGTGCTGGGACATGCCCCAGCTAAATCTAGCAAAACTGAACTAAAGACTAAAAGCAAAAGAAACATGTCTGTCGTCCTTGAGAAATGATGACTCACCACTGATGCTGCTGAACTGGAGATCAGTAACACCCCAAAAATGAGTAGGCTTAACTAGAGCTTGTCATATGTATTAGAGTCGTAAAATTTACTTCCCGAATTTAGAATAAAGGGTTTGGGGGTTAAACGTCAAGGTATGACTCCCCAAGGACCAACCAAGGGTCCTTGAGGAGGACCCTAAAGTTCACCCCAAAGCTGCCTAAAATAGTGACCCATGGAGGGACCTATGCCTCGTAGGGTGGTCTATGCTCCGTGAGAGTGGCTCGTAGATCATGAGGCCAAATGAGGAGCTGCAAAACCCCGACCCACGCCCTTCCAGTACGGGCCATGGGTCAGTTCATGCCCCGAAGGTAGGGGTCGTGGATAGGACCTTGTCACGATCCAGGGGTACACCCTAGATGTAACATGGCATACTTGACCCCGAAGGGGCCTCATACAAGCCCTTAGCATATCACAACATAAGATAATAGAAAAGTACGAAAATTTTAAAACTTTATCCATACCATCAAAGTCTTTTATAAAAGCAAGCGGAAGTCTTTTCTACACTTTTTCTCAAACCATCGAATACAATGTAGAATAAAATCTTGGGACATAGCCCATAGAATAGTCTCAACACATGAAAATAAAAGAAATAAGGGAAATAGTGGGTTTGTCCTCGAAACTATAAGGACTCACCAAATATTCAGCTCCTTTGCTCCTTAGAAACCTAGCTTCAAGATAGGAACTCAAATCTCCGAACCCTACATTTGATGAGAATGAAGGCAAAGTATGTGTTAGTATAAAATGTACTAAATATGTTAGCTAGCATAACATCATAGGAGCATAATATCATAAGGGTTAGTCAACATAAGACATAATCCATAAGCATAAGAAATACTTCATGAAATATCAATTATAAGCATAAGAGACAATATCTTAATCATAAGTAAACTCTCCAATATAAGTATAATATAAACATTATTAAACTCTTAGTCATTCATATCATAATAAGACCATTCTCAAGTAACCTCAAAGCATACTTGTGCAATGCATGAATAGCATCCCATAATACCATCCAAGCTAAGTATCCCTTTTTGGTCATCTTTAACATAGTCAATCTCACTAGTCAATCCTTAGGCTCTCATAAGTAGCTTCAAGTCATACATGTGCAATGTATGAGTAAGAACCCATAATCATACTCACACTAAGTACCACCTTAGTCCATCACATTAATCACCTTATAATCTCATCCTTTAGCATAACTCTCATAACCAAGGGAATCTCTCACCTTTAGTCAATACTAACAAGAAAGGCAACTCGAGCACAATCCTATCTAAACATATATCATATAAGAGAACACTTTCTTAAATAACCTTCAGTCATACTTGTGCAATGCATGAATGACATCCCATAATACCATTCATACTAAGTACCACTTTTAGGTCCTCATACTCATACTTCTTAGTTGGAAACTAGTCCCTCTCTTTAAAGCCTAGAACACTATGAGGTACTTCCTTAAGCACATCTTAGTTCATTATTAGGTTGAACCTTATGAGACACTTCTTTAAGCATGCCTAAGTTCATTATTCAGATGGACCCTATGAGATACTCCTTTAAGCATGTCTAAGTCCATTAATGCTTTTGAAAACTATGAGTTACTTCTTTAAGTAAGTCTTTGTTCATTGGATATGAAGATTGCTACTAGAAACCTTAACTCCACTATGTGAAGGCTTCCATCTCATGAGACCTAACTTTGGGAAAACCTACACTCTACTACGTAAGATTTCTCCTTTTAACTTGGATAGTCCTCACATCAACTAGGTGTGGTTCTCCTTTCAACTTGGAGCACAGACGTTATCTTGTGTGACACTCCATCTCATTGTCAATATCCACTGGGGTTAAATATACACTCCTAGATTCACTTATTAAGCCTTGTTTAACATTCATGTCTCATGGAAAGATGTACTTGACAATCAATCCATGTTCAAGTGATTCTATCACTTTATTCATTCAAGCACTTATAAGGTAGGTTAAGTGAGTATAGGTCTTTCACCACAATTCTACCTATTATACTTTTATTCTCATATAGGCTTTACTGTCAAAGCCTTTACATACATAATTCATCACAATGGCTTTACTCTCAAAACCCTAGTGATCAACCTTCATGACTACAAGCCTTACCCTCAAAGTTTTTTTTTACCATATTCATTCATACCTAGATATCAAGGCATTCTAATCACATTCTTCATTACTAAGTGATTCTTGTCATAATTCACTATAAAGGTTCAACTTCAAGCTTTACAATTCATGATCCATCATATTTACTAAAATCTAGTTCAATTCATGTTTACATGTTTCTATTCTTGAACAATTACTACTCATAACATCAATTCTAGAAGATCACCTATGAATCCTCAATTTTACCTCTCATGGCATAAACCCTCATAATTTAAATTCATCAATTAGACTAGGGTTAACCATGGAAAAAAGGTAATATCATCAAATTATAATCAATCAATACTAAAACAATCATAATCAAGTACTATCCAGTCAATTGTAATCATACTTCAACACTACCCACAATGTAGGAAGAAACCCTAGCTAGAATTGGGTTTTGTCCTTACAATTGGGGGAAATCTAGGGGGATCAATGGATGGAAGATTCCACAGATAAATAAGCTAAAATACCTTGATTCAAAGCTCTCACCAAGCTTGCATCAATCGAAGAAATCTTCCCTAGCTTCCTTCTCTTCTTCTTCTTCTTCTTCTTTGGAGATTTAGAGAGAGAAATATTTGGGGGAAAGTTGGTTATGAATTTGGTCGTGGGATTTATGAAGTATATGTGTTAGTTAATGGCTTAAAAACCCTTATATAGGTCTAATAAAACAATATAAAACGACTTCACACTTAACTAAATTAATTAGGAATTACCTAAACTACCCCTTACCTTGGCTGAGACTTGGGCAGTGTTGGAGGCATGACCTACGTCTGGGACCTACAGTCCATAAATTGACCTACTGGCCATCCTGCAGGTCCATAGGTCATGACCTGCAGCTCCCCAATTTGGCTCTTGACTCATGAGACACCCCACGAGGTGTGGATGGACCTACTCTTCGTAGGTCCCATCTGTAGCTCAGTTAATTTGACATTTTTGGGGTCCTCCTCAAAGACCTCTTTGGTTGGTCCTTGGGGAGTCGTACCTTGACGTTTAACCCCTAAACACTTCATCCTAAGTACAGCAAGCCATTTTACAACATTAACCCACACATGAAACTCTAAAACTCTCACGTAGGGCTCTAGTTTCACCTACTAGTTTTCTAGGGGTTACATTATCTTCTCCTTGGGAACATTCGTCCTCGAATGACATTTCTAAACACCTTTCGGAATTAAAGACTTAAGACTAGCAGCCCATCATGCATACAACTCATCTAAATGCACATGAAATAAATAGTAAAACTTTAATTCCAAACTAAACATATTCAATGCAACACAAGGGAGTAGCAACTACATCTAACAACCCAAAATGCATGAAATTCTATATTTACTCATTTTCAAGGAGGAACTACCATCTCCTAACTAAAACATGCTCAACATACACTCATGGAGCCTAAATGCAATTTACTCTCAAAAAGCATTTATTCAAGGAGGAATCTTTCAACCCCAAACTAAGGCATGCTCATGTATTCATCTCATGATGTCAAATAGGCAACTCATACTCAATGCACTACCATCATGAGGTAACATAATGCAAACTCATTTTCTTTTAAATCACAAGCTTTCATGAACATGCACCACATAAAGAAATCATGGAAACATACAAATCACACATGACTTCACATAAAAGCAAATCAAGAGGAACTTATCATCTCAAGATCCTAATGCTAAAGGAGGAATACAAGGAAAAAGGATGAGGATATTGGGACTTCTCATTGGCCCTAGGCCTCCCAAGTAGCACCCTCAACTAAAACCTTACTAAAAGATCACTCCTCAATATTTTCATGGAAACAACTTCCTCTTTCTTCTATTTCGTAACTTGCCGGTCAAAATCCCAGCTGGTACTTTTAAATTAAGGAGGTTCTCATTAAGTATCTAGCTCACAAGATACCTCACCAGCATTTACTCAAGATCTTATATGAACCTACAAAATCGGGACTAAACTTCCTAAATCTTACTACATCTCTCAAGGTGGAATTTCTAGCCAATCCAAATCATGAACGTCTAGAACACTCAACGACCTTGCTATCTAAGCACATTATCTCCCCCTTGGGAGTAAACTTGTACAGACTTTTCTAAGCATCATTCTTTTCAATTCTAAGGTCAGAGCAAGTTATCACTAAACTTTCACATCAATCACACAAGATGATTCTAAACCAAGGTGAATTACACTTGTACCTTTTCTTAGAGGATTCTGTTCACTATACCTATCTAGGCATTACTCAAACACCCTATTCATCAGATCTATCAACATACCTCCAAAACTCATCATGACTAAGTCGGGTTCTACCATCAAATATACATAACCATAATACAACCCAATCATACTAAAGACAACAATCAAAGTCTATCTAGTCACATAGCCATAATTGGCATACAATTAACCTTTCTCCCTCACCCCTTGTAGCATGATCCCTTCGAGTAGTCATATCCTAAAGACCATCGGATAAGGAGTAGGAAAGAGACCTTATAGAGTTAAATTCTATGGCACGACTTAGAGAATGAAGAAATGAAATTTCCTAAACATCCAATAGCCTCCTATTCATAAATATGGCGTGCTTCACATTTATGAACAAGACTCCACTAGACGTGGTTTGAGACAATCCTCGAACCATTCTAAATCGTGTGCTCTGATTAGAAAGTTTGTCACGACATAGAGGTACACCCTAGATGTAACATGGCATACTTGACCCCGGGTCTCATACAAGCCCTTATTATATCACAACATAAGATAATAGAAATGTACGAAAATTTTAAAACTTTATCCATACAATCAAAGTATTTTATAAAAGCAAGCAAAATTTGATGTTTGAGTAATCAAGACCCAAGTTTCAATTCAAGTGTCTACGATCGTTCAATAGTAATATAACCCAACCGAATGGGTTGGGGTCGAGTCCCAAGGGAGTGGTTGCAAGAATTAATAGAAAAGTAAAATCAAGTTCTAATCAATCATAGTTGTAAACATTAACGAATAAAAACATACTAAACCTAAAGGTGACACGAATGTCAATTATCAATGGGGGGTTTGTATCAACTAATGAAACGAAAATAGCAAAAATATAAAGATACGAGATAGGGAGACGAGATTCTTGGGATGTGATAGGAATATGGGATAAAATATACTATTGGGTAAATGTTATTGATAGTAAATCACTGAATATTTGTAACTAGGATAGACTTTAGTGAGGGTAAATTCTCTCTCGAGCAACTTACCCCGAATCAACTCGGTTTCTTTCGAACACCGAGTTGTAGTATTTAAGCAATGCCTTCGCCTCAGCCCATTCACTCTCTCGAGCTGAATATGTGGGAAAAGGCCTAGGATTCACTCTCTCGAGCTGAACCCATGATGACCAAATAACCACCGACTATCGATTTAGTAGTCTTAGTTTTAAAACCTCTCTCTCGAGCAAGACAAAAACACTAAGATGAAATCGTATTTGCAACTGCAATCCCATTAAGTTCAAACACAACTACTAAACAAAATCACATTTAAAAAGAAAATAGACTAACAATAAGTAATACCCAACAAGAAATTTAACCCATATTCACAAAATCACACCCCAAGAATTGGGGTTTTAGCTAGACATGAAAAAGAGATAGAAAACAATACCAACAAGTGTTTCCATCAAGTGGGTATGATAGAAAATATCTTTAAACACGTCTAGGAAGAAGATTCTTGGATACCCACTTCCAATATCTTGGAGTTGAAAACCTTCAAAACCTTCAAGCTCAAGAACAATGTCTCCCAAAAACTCTAAGAACTAAAAACTGAAAATATTCTAAGTCTCAGTAATAATTCTCTATAACTTGATACTAAGCTACATAATTAAATGAGTATTTATAGTTTTTGAAAATTTGTGCTGCGAAGGATCACTCGGCGCAGTTAGTCGGGATCGCCGATACATTCGGCGATTCGCCCTTTGGTCTGGTTCATTACCTTTCAGGTTTTGCCTTCAACATCTTCACATTTTGATTCATTGGGGGACAGGAAACTGCTTCACGGAACTGCTCGGCGAAGCACCGACTGCTCCCTTCATCACCAACTTGATCTTTTCCATCAGGGCTCAGCACACTGGAACTTTGGGCGAGGTTAAGGCCATTCGGCGACTCGCCTAATGCTTTAGGCGATCCTCATGCCTTCTTTTTCTTCGCTCTTTCAAGCCGCCTTGTTCCTTTTTGCCAAGTAGTGTCTATGCTTTACCTCAAACTCCAAATACCTATAACTTAAGAATTTCCATCAATTATTGAGACAAAATATGCATTTGAGGATACTAATTCAATCAAAATATAGCCCTAAATGATTCCAAATTGTGGACTCATCAAAAGTCTTTTCTACACTTTTTCTCAAACCATCTAATACAACTTTAGAATAAAACTCTTGGGAAATATCCCACACAATAGTCTCAACACATGAAAATAAAAGACATAAAGGAAATAATGGGAGTGCCCTCGAAGCTATGAGGACTCATCAAATCTTCAACTCCTTTGCTCCTTAGAAACCTAGCTTTAAGATAGGAACTCAAATCTACGAACCCTACATTCGATGAGAATGTAGGCAAAGTATGCGATAGTACAAAATGTACTAAATATGTTAGCTAGCATAGTCAACATAAGACATAATCCATAAGCATAAGAAATACTTCATGAAACATCAATTATAAGTATAAGAGATAATATCATAATCATAAGTAAAGTGTCCAATATAAGCATCATAAAGCATTATTAAACTCTTAGTAATTCATATCATAATAAGACCATTCTCAAATAACCTCAAAGCATACTTGTGCAATGCATGAATAGCATCCCATAATACCATCCAGGCTAAGTATCCCTTTTTTGTCATCTTTAACATAGTCAATCTCGCTAGTCAAGCCTTAGACTCACATAAGTAGCTTCAAGTCATACTTGTGCAATGTATGAGTAAGATCCCATAATCCTACTCACATTAAGTGCCACATTAGACCATCACATTGATCACCTTAGAATCTCATCCTTTAGCATAACTCTCATAACCAAGGGAATCTCTCACCTTTAGTCAATACTAACAAGAAAGGCAACTCGAACACAATCCTATCTAAACATATATCATATAAGAGAACACTTTCTTGAATAACCTTAAGTCATACTTGTGCAATGCATGAATGACATCCCATAAAACCATTCATACTAAGTACCACTTTTAGGTCCTCATACTCATACTTCTTAGTTGAAAACTAGTCCCTCTCTTTAAAGCCTAGAACACTATGAGGTACTTCCTTAAGCACATCTTAGTTCATTATTAGGTTGAACCCTATGAGACACTTCTTTAAGCATGTCTAAGTTCATTATTCAGATGGACCCTATGAGATACTCATTTAAGCATGTCTAAGTCCATTAATGCTTTTGAACACTATGAGGTACTTCTTTAAGTAAGTCTTTGTTCATTGGATATGAAGATTGCTACTAGAAACCTTAACTCCACTATGTGAAGGTTCCATTTCATGAGACCTAACTTTGGGAAAACCTACACTCTACTGCGTAAGATTTCTCCTTTTTTAACTTGGATAGTCCTCACATCAACTAGGTGTGGTTCTCCTTTCAACTTGAAGCACGGACGTTATCTTGTGTGCACTCCATCTCATTGTCAATATCCACTGGGGTTAAACATACACTCCTAGATTCACTTATTAAGCCTTGCTTAACATTCATGTCTCATGGAAAAATGTACTTGACAATCAATCCATGTTCAAGTGATTCTATCACTTTATTCATTCAAGAACTTATAAGGTAGGTTAAGTGAGTATAGGTCTTTCACCACAAGTTTACCTATTATACTTTTATTCTCATATAGGCTTTACTGTCAAAGCCTTTACATACATAATTCATCACAATGGCTTTACTCTCAAAACCCTAGTGATCAACCTTCATGACTACAAGCCTTACCCTCAAAGTTTTTTTTTACCATATTCATTCATACCTAGATATCAAGGCATTCTAATCACATTCTTCATTACTAAGTGATTCTTGTCATAATTCACTATAAAGGTTCAACTTCAAGCTTTACAATTCATGATCCATCATATATACTAAAATCTAGTTCAATTCATGTTTACATGTTTCTATTCTTGAACAATTACTACTCATAACATCAATTCTAGAAGATCACCTATGAATCCTCAATTTTACCTCTCATGGCATAAACCCTCATAATTTAAATTCATCAATTAGACTAGGGTTAACCATGGAAAAAAGGTAATATCATCAAATTATAATCAATCAATACTAAAACAATCATAATCAAGTACTATCCAGTCAATTGTAATCATACTTCAACACTACCCACAATGTAGGAAGAAACCCTAGCTAGAATTGGGTTTTGTCTTTACAATTGGGGGAAATCTAGGGGGATCAATGGATGGAATAATCAATAGATGAATAAGCTAACATTCCTTGAATCAAAGCCCTCACCAAGCTTGCATAAATGGAAGAAATCTTCCCTAGCTTCCTTTTCTTCTTCTTCTTCTATGGAGTTTTGGAAAGAGAAATATTTGGGGGAAAGTTGGTTATGAATTTGGTCTTGGGATTTATGAAGTATATGGGTTAGTTAATGGCTTAAAAACCCTTATATAGGTCTAATAAAATAATATAAAACGAATTCACACTTAACTAAATTAATTAGGAATTACCTAAACTACCCCTTACCTTGGTCGTGACTTGGGTAGTGTTGCAGGCATGACCTACGCCTGGGACCTACGGTCCGTGAATGGACCTACTAGCCATCCTGCAGGTCTGTAGGTCATGACCTGCAGCTCCCCAATTTGTCCCTTGACCCAACTCAGTTTCATGAGAATTCTTCATCAAGGTATGGTAGTCTTTGATCCATGGATAATTTTCATCCATGGAGTCCCTCCAAACTCAATTTCAAAATTTGTAACTTTACTCAAAAAGCTAGGGTTTTACTCTAAGTTTTGGATTCACTTCAAAAATGATTCTAATGGTTTAATTGCTTTATGTTATGATCAAATTGATGATTTGCTACTGTTTTTATGGTGAATTTCTCAAGAATCCATTAATTACCCTAATTTCTCAAATTTGATCTTAAAGTGTGGGTGTTGATTGATGATTGTAGAATGCTATAGAATTATGGATATTATGAATTGATTACTTGAATCATGTTATTATCTATGCCTAATGTAGTAATTCTAGGTGTGTTGATTGAATGTGATCCATGGTCCTTGAAGGGTAAATTATGAGAGTTTTTTATGATCATGATGTTTATGTACATACTTTATGAATACTTTGAAAGTAATGTGATTATGACTATAATGTAATTGTGGTTTTGTTGAGAGGCTATTCTCAATTATACACTTATGAATGATGATGACATGTTGTGAAAGGCTTTCCTCACCTAAATGAATCGGTAGGCTAATGGTATTCCTTTCATGTGTGATTAAAAGTTATCTTGATTGATATACCTTGAATCGGTAGGCTAAGGGCATCCTTTTCATGAGTAATTAAGGAACTATCTTGACTTAATGAACCTTTAATCGGTAGGCTAATGATACCCCTTTCATAAATGACTAATGAAGTATTCTAAGGCTTTGTATTGACTCGGTAGATCAATGGTACCCCTTTCATGAGGAGTCAATGAACTATTATGATGATGAAACTTGAATCGGTAGACCAATGGTACCCCTTTCATGAGGATTCAATGAGCTATCTTAATGATGTACCTTGAACCGGTAGGCCAATGGCATCCCTTTCATATGCAATGATGTTAAAAGAGAATTAACTACTCCATGGGAATTTAATGCTTAGCACCGAGTGGATATTATTAGGTGGAAGCCCTATGTATGGTCGGGTTTCTAGTAACAATCTACTTATCCCATAACTATGTGCCCACATTGGTTATTAGATAATGGATCCACCTAAGCTAAAATGTTATCGGTTCTACCTTATGGGGTAAAACTGACATCATACACAAGACTCGATTATGAAATTTATGATTAAGGATGAAGAAGCATTTACGACTCTACCATTAATTTATTGGTGATTCATATACAAATTTGTGGATAAACTTGTTACATTCAAAGTAGGCAGCCCAATAAAAAAAAGAGGAAAATGACAAGTGTACCACACATTTAAATGTCTAATTAATTGGTTCAATGAATTTAGTTGGAAAAAAGAGAGGGTGCATTATCATGGAACTATTCAACTATTTCAATAAAAAGTAATTTAGTTCCAATCAATCTAAAATTATGTCTGGTAGTGGAGAGACAATTCACATTTTGCCATCCAATTACATTCCAACAAAATGGGGATTCCATTTCCAATATATTACCCATAAAAATAATAATTTTATGTCCTAGTTGAATTGAATTTTGCCATCCAATTACATTCCAACAAAATGGGGATTCCATTGTTAATGCATGTTTACATACTCCGATTTCTTATATTAATGTGACCAAGAGTTCTTTTTTACTTTTACTTTTTTTTGGATTTAATGTGTTTTTAAGAGGTTATGCTTGAATAAGCGCATCTCGTTGTGACTTTCTCTTGAATCTTTTTTAAAAAATAGATATAAAATGTTTAAAAAAAGACAACAACACCCTATCGCCTTTGCAAGTTTCCTTAGTAGCTTGCATCAAAGCTGTTTATGCATTGGATTTTGGGTGGATTATTGCTACTGGGATGAGAGATCACGCCCTGAATGAAAGAGCTAATTTGTTGTTTCCTTGTCTGATAAGGAGACCGTGTGCACATGCCAACATACCACCTAAAAAATTGGTGAACAGATATGTTGAGGCCAAAAAGCTCACTGCGGTGACTAAGATAAAAGATGCACCGAACCCATTATATGGTTCGAGAGTAGGACTTTCATCACCTTTGGCGGTTATGCCACATGTTCTGGTAGAGCCTATACGAGCTGGGGGGTCAGTGAGTAGGCAGAGGGGATAGTCCAGGTAGCTTCAGGAGTGCAACCTCCATCAGCACCATCTTCAGCAACTACACATACATTTGTCTCTCTGCCAACCATATTTTTTGAGAGACTAGTAGCGGAGCAGAGGCAGACTAGGCCCATACTAGACCAGGTAGTTGAAAAACTACCATAGGTGTTCCAGAGTCAGGTAAGGAGTGTGGAGCAACGCTTGCAGAATGAACTTCGACAAGAAGTTTCTGTGATGAAAAACCAGATGGACGGCTTGGAGTCTCACTTGAATAACCGGATTAATGAGTTGGGTTATGTAGATGGTGTTTCTTTGCAGGCCCAGATGGCTGTATTGAAAGCTAATGCTACAACACTGGCAGATAAGCTGGTTACTTTGCCTCCCCCACTTGTACCAAATTCACTGATGAATCTGTTTACCATGCCTCCGATCACTCAGCCAGTTGGGGATATTTGGGTTGACTTTGACAGGCCCGAAATAGGAAAGGGAAAGGAGAAGAAGAAGACCTCTAACACTTCACTCCCTGATGAAACTCCCAGGGAAGAGCATCGGAGACTGAAGAAGGCTAGAAATGAGTCCAAGCAGACTACAAGAGAAAAGGAAGCTTTGGAGCAGGAGCGTGATGCGATGAGGTCTAAAGCCTCAGCTATTGGACCTCATGTTCCTGTAGATAGAAGTTGTCCTGACACAGTCCCTGCTTAGAACCTGAGTGTACACCCGTTGATGAGGGTGCCGACATCACTTTGACTACCGACGCCCAGAGCGTCGCATGTATGACCCCTCCTCAAAACCCTTATATTTTGTACTTTGAGAGAAAATTCTATTTTGTTGGGGATGGGGTAGTTGAGCAACCTGTCATATTAGTCGTTAGTGCATGGAGGTTGGATCTTGTGTTGGGAATTTTTGTGAAAAGTAGTTTGCTATTTTGTGTGTGTTGAAAAGTTGCTAGTTTGTTGGGATTAAATTGATAGTAGCATTTGAAGTTTTGTGTTTTTGTGTGGAATGATAAGAAAAACATCCTTAATCTGAAAATTGACTGTTAGGATCTTTGTACGATATCTCATATACTTGTATGTTGATCACTGCTAACTAGAACATAAATTGGTTGACTAAATATTGAAAGTGTAAGCATGTGCCATGTGAGTATGAGATTTTTATGAAGTTTAACACTGTAGGTAGAAGCTATAACTTGCCCAAGTAGTCTTGCTAATATTGTTGAATAACTGGATAGGTTAGGAACATAGGCCATTTTTGTATTAAGTCCACTTTAGCCAAAAACAACCTCCAAATGAAATCATGAGCCCTTAAACCATATTTGAGCCTTGAAGCTAATTTTTTTGTCACCTTGTTGATATCGTAACCTTGGTTCTCTAAAGGCAGGATGCCACAACTCAGGACAAAAGCCTAAGTTGAGGGTGTTCATAACCTAAATGAAAAAGAAATAGCTTAGCAGAATCACATCCTTGGTTATGCTTAAGGAAAAAAACCAAAATTCATGTGTTGAATGATTCAATTAAATGGAAGTTATAAAAAAAAAGAAAAAAAAACAAAAATAAAGAAAAAAAAGGAAAAGAAAAAATAAATGATGTGGGTGACAGGATTTGCTAAAAGAAAAAGAGGTTGGAACCACTCAAATAAGAGTTGTGTGCTAATAAGAACTTTAGGGAACCGAGGTAATCTAGTCACTCATATACAAAATGTTCCACTCCTTAACCTGAGCCAACGCTACAATCCAAAAGTCCTATAGTATACCTATTCCGATTGTTGATAGTTGAAGCATAGAAAACAAGGGCAAGCCTATGGTCTATAAACTTGCATTGTTAGAAGTTCTTATGGAGAGTGAGAGTACTTGTCAGTCCCAAATATCATGTGTGAAGGACTTCTTTGTTGTGAGGGAACTATGTTTGCATTTTATTGTTTGTCATGTGAGCTAATAGTTGGTACTAGTCTAAGCATGATCGATTGTGTGTGATGGGATTTCGTCCATTGATCCTTGCATCTTAGATAAATGATTTTGGATGAAATTCTTGGGGAAATAGCTGCTACATATTTGTGATATGTTCTAATGTATTTAAGCGTCAGTTTTTGTTCTTTTTCATTTCTTGAGGACAATCAATAGTTCTAAGTTGAGGGTGTTGATGTGCCATGGACTCATACAACATTTGACACTCAAAACTAAGGATTAGTGCGAGAAATCAAGTTTTTTTATGTGGATATGATGGTTTCTGTTGATGTCGTACAGATGAAACACTTATATGCAAATGATAGAGAAAAGTTTGAGAGATACTTTTACATGAGTCATGAAGTGTTGCACGAGCTGTGAAGATGCTCGTGGGAGTGATCTGGAAAGAATAAAGTTAAAGTCTGACACCACGAGGCCCCAGACAAGCCATGGTCCAGTAGATGAGCCGTCTTATGGCTTGTGGAAGAGGGGCAATGAAAACTTTAGCTGCCTGAGTGAAGCCTGAAGTCCACAAAGCCCTAGACGGGCTGTGGTGCTTAAGACGAGTTGTCTTATGGCTCATGGAAGAGGGGTAGTGAAAAGACTAGCTGCCTAATTGAAGCCTGAAGTCGATGAAGCCCTAGATGGTCCGTGGTGCTTAAGACAAGCCATCGAATGGCTCAAAGAGAGTAGCAGTGAAGACAAACAAAAAGTTGTCCAAGTATGGGGACTACGTAGGAGTTAGCGAGCCGTCTGACCTTAGATGAGCCGTTAACTTACTCGTGGAGGTGTTCGACATCATTAGTCCTACTTCGAGTATGACTCTTTTCAAAGACTATTTTAATTACTTAGGGTTTATTATTGAAGGACTATCGAGAGATTATGAGCGTAGAGAAACGAGAGTTTCCTTTTTGAACACATTTCTTGGTCGATTACTTTGGATCAAAACTTTGTGTTCTTGATTTAGTGTTGATAATCAAGAAGCTTTTGGTTTGCTATTATTGTAAGTCTATTATATTATTCTCTCGATAATCTCTATTGTTAGTTTTCTTGAAATAATGAGCGGCTAAAAACCACAACTAGGGTTGTGGGAACCATGACTAAAACATAACTACAGATTCAAATACGACTAACGTTTGATTGTTAATTGCATATGTTGATTCTACTTTCGTAATGACTACTTTCTAATGAGTGAACACATTAGAACTTGCTTGTAATTATCACTTATTCTAGAGAAAAGTGATAATTAGGAAAGCTAGAATGAAACTCCATTAATTATTTTGAAGATTAGAGCTCGAGAGAAGATAACCTCCTTAACAAGTATTCGTGTAAGCTTCAAAGCACTATAAGACCGAGAGAAGAAGAGTGAAACTCATCTAATAGGGTTGAAACGCATTGAGGTGTATCTAAATTTCTAGGAACATATAATATTAGAAATAAATAGTTATTTGTATAGAATTCGAGAGTGAAATAAATGTCATGGGGAACACAATCCTAGTCTCTCTTAATAAATTACTTGTAACTATTGTTCAGATTTGTTAACTGTTAAGTTTAACTAAAATTGGTTACTTGAACACAAATAACCCAACATTTACTTTCGGTAATTTACGCTTTTTGGAAATATTAACCACAACTGAATATAAGCGTCAATAAGTTTATTTCTACGATAAATTCCTAAGGGATTGACCTCAACTCCAGTAGAGTTGTAGAATTGACTTAGACAGTTATACTTCTTAATTGAGGTGTAAGTTTGGATGTATCAGTCTTTTCCTAATTTCTTTAACCCAATACTATATCGTTTTACCTTCTACCCTAGGCTTTATATAAACGTTTTAAGCCCCCAATTTATCCATTTGAACTCATTCGCCTAAATTCCCAAAAACTTGACCAAACTCATCCTCCCAAATTCTCTCAAGTTTATGTAAGAAAAAGAAGAGTTATTGTTCCATTCAAATCTCCAAATTCTCCTTTTTCTTGGGCTTAAAGAATAAAGAATGTGTGTATTCATCCATGGAGTCCTTTACTCCGTGGGGTCCCTAAAGATTTCAAGTTTCCATTTTAATTTTCGATTTATAAAATTAGGGTTTCAATTCAATGAATATGGGTTTCTTCCAATTATGATTGATTTTGATAAATAAATTCTTCTAATGTCTTATTTAATGTTAATCTATAATATTTAGTTGAAATAGCACTTACCCATGCCTAAATTATGATTTTCAACGATGATCTATGATAAACCCATGAACTATGAATTTATTAAGATATGCATGTTTTTTCATGAAGTTATTACAAATGATTTAACGATGCTTTGAAAGGAAATTAGTAATGTTATTGTGAAAAGATTTCTCACTTAATATGATGATCATGATTGTGAAAGGGTTTTCTCACAAAAAGAATTCACAAAGGTGAAATGTTATCTTGCATAAGTTGAATCAAGATCAAAAAGTTATTCTAATGAACTCTAACTTAGATTGTTTAATAAATCATGTCTTTCGATGGATAATAATATAAATAAGATTAATGACTATTATGTGGGACTTATGCTTAGCACCGAGTGGACTAACGGCGATTACCCATGTCCCATGAACTATGTGCTAGCATAGGATGATTGTCTTAGATAAACATTAGTTAGTGGATCCATTTTAGCTCAAGTTTATGGTCCTTACTTTGGAAAGTAAGGACATCTATTTTCAATGTGGGAAAGACATTGAATTCCATGTTTTAGCTCACGTGGTCTATGTCGGTTAATGGCAAGCATCCCACAATAACAAATTAAGGTTACTTTCTAAAAGTATCTCTCAAATGTGTTTTAAAGATGTTTAGCTTGCATTGACCATGATTATGACTTATATTTTCTAACATGTTATTTTATGATTTAGCTTCATCATTGCATCTTATGTAAAGTCCTTTTTAACATGATTTCATTAATCCTATGCATTACTATCATACTTAGCATATTTTATGTACTAATGCATACTTGTGCCTACATTATTTCACTAATGTTTGGTCCGACACTTCTATTTTGCACACTCATGGCTAGACATACCTTGGGTGCTTAGATTGAAGATTGGTGAGTCCTCATATTCCGAGGACCGAACCTCTTTTATTGCTTTATGTCATTTTTATTTCAAACTTGTATGTGATGTATGAGTTACACCCCAATCACTTTGCTTTTGATGTACTAGATTTCTTTGAGACTTATGTTAGACTTACGCTTTTGTAAAACACTTTATGATGTAAGATTGTCTTGTTGAATTCTTTAAAATTCTATTATCTTGTATGATGTATGCTAAGTGGCTTGTGTATGGTCTCTCGGGGTTCTATACGCTATGTTACGCCTAGGGTACACTTTGGGTCTTGACAAACTTAGTATTCAAAACATAAGACTTAGAAAGATCCTAGGAATTATCTATGCCACATTGAGTAGAGTCTTGTTCATAAGTGTGAAGTGCACCACATTTATGAATGAGAAGCTATAAGATGTTAAGAAAACTCCACTTCTTTCATTACTCTAAAGTTATGCAATAGAGTGTAACTCATATGTCTCCCTCTTAATCCTTATCCGGTGAATTTCAGGATATGGCCCCTCAAAGAGCATGCATTAGGAGTGTGAATGAGAATGTGGAACGAGAAGTTCCTCAAGATCCGACCAACTCTTTAGATGAGCAAGTGACTAATTCGGAGTTTAGGGCTACTTTTCAAGTGTTGGATTAAGCCATGACGGCTCAAGCATTTAATAAGGATATGGTCCTTATGAAACCAAAAGTGGGTACAACAACAACTAGAGTGAGGGACTTCACTAGAATGAAAATCCCCCCAGAGTTACATGGTTCCAAGGTTGAGGAACCTTGGAACCATGTAACTCTGGGGGGATTTTCATTCTAGTGAAGTCCCTCACTCTAGTTGTTGTTGTACCCACATTTGGTTTCACAAGGACCATATCCTGGAAAATACGAGCAAGTTTGTTTATGGAGTGTCTAAGATGATGGTTAAAGAATGTCGTACCACAATGCTCATTAATGATATAAACCTTTCTCATCTAATGGTTTATGCTCAAAAAATTGAAGAGGAGAAGCTTAAAGAAAGGTCTAGTGAGGAAAAAGGGAAAGGACTAGACATGGTAACTTTTCATATTCAAGGTCCGATGGACATGGTCGTTCTAAGTTGCAATAAAGGTTTTCTGGTCAAGGTTCCTCCAATGCTCCGACTCCTAAATTTAACAAATATATGGCATCTAACCTTAAGACTCAAGGAGGAAATGATGGCGGATCTTCATTGTTTACTTGTGTTCGATGTGGAAGAAAGCATGAGGGTAAATGTCTAGACGGTTCCCATGCATGTTTTGGTTTTTGGCAAGATGAATCATAAGGTAAGGAATTATCCCTTAGTTGCTAAGAATGAATGAGATAATTATCGACGGGCTTAACCTTACCCGTAATCAAGTTCTAGTTGGAGTCAAAAGCAAAACAAATTTTATGCACTTGAAACTCGTCGGGAGCAAGAGAGTTCTCCCGATTTGGTTACCGATATGTTGAAAGTCTTTCAGCTTGATTTTTATGCCTTGCTTAATCCCGCCGCTACATGTTCTATTGTGACATCGTAAATAACTATGTGGTTTGATATCTCTTTCAGATATGTTGTTAGATCCTTTTCTATCTCTATTTTTATTGGTTAATTTATTGCGGCTAAGAGAGTCTATAAAAATTGTCCTATCTCCTTATCCCATAGATTCACTCATGTTGATCTTTTAGAGTTTGATAAGTTAGATTTTAATGTTATTCTTTGTATGGATTGTCTGTAATCTTGATATGCTTCTATTGATTGTAGAACCTGAGTAGCCAAGTTTCAGTTTCCAAATGAGCACACCTAGAGTGGAAAGGGGGAAATTTTATGCCAATGGGTTAGTTTGTTTCTTGTCTTTAATCTAGAAAGGTGATTGCTAAGGGTTGCATATACCATTTTGTTTGGGTTAGGGATACAGATTCAGAAACCCCTACTCTTGAGTAGGTCCCCATTGTTAATGAGTTTCTCTATGTGTTTCATGATGATTTACCCGGTGTCCCTCCCGAAAGGGAAATAAACTTCAATATTTACCTTCTACCCTAAGCCCTATATAAATGTTTTATGCCCCCTATTTACCCATTTGAACTAATTCTCCTAAATTTCCAAAAACTTGATCAAATTCATCCTTCCAAATTCTCTCAAATCTAAGGAAGAAGAAGAAGAAGAGATAGGGTTCCATTCAAGTCTCCAAATTCTCCTTTTTTTCTTGGGCTTAAAGGATCAATGTATGTGTGTTTTCACCCATGGAGTCCTTTACTCTATGGGGTCCCTAAAGATTTCTTATCAAATTAAGGTTTCAATTCAATGAATTTGGGTTTCTTCCAACTATGATTGATTATGATTAATTAAGTCTTCTAATGCATTATTTGATGTTAATATATTATATTTTGTTGAAATTACACTTGACCATGCCTAAATTATACTTTTCAACCATGATTTATGATAAACCCATGAACTATGAATTTATGAAGATATGCATGCTTTTATGAAGTTAATACAAATGATTTAAGGATGCTTTGGAAGGATAGTAGCAATGTTATTGTTAAAAGCTTTGGCATGATGATCATGATTGTGAAAGGGTTTTCTCACAAAAAAGATTCATAAGGGTGAAATGTTTTTCTCACCTAAGTTGAATCAAGATCATGGAGCTATTCTAATGAACTCTAGTTTGGATTGTTTACTAAATCAGTCCTTTCCATAGATAATAAAATGAATGTGATTAATGACTATTATATGGGACTTATGCTTAGCACTGAGTAGACTAGCGGCGATTACCCATGTCCCATGAATTATGTGAGACCTTAGGATGATTGTCTTCAATAAACATTAGTTAGTAGATCCATTTTAGCTCAAGTTTATGGTTCTTACTTGGAAAGCAAGGACATCTCTTTTTGATGTGGGATAGACATCGACCATATAATAGCTCACGTGGTCTATGTTGGTTAATGGCTATCGTCCCACAATAATGAATTAAGGTTACTTTGTAAAAGTATCTCTCAAATGTGTTTTAAAGATGTTTAGGTTGCACTGACCATGATTATGACTTGTGTTTTCTAAAATGTTATTTTATGATTTAGCTTGGTCATTATCTTATGTAAAGTCTCTTTTAACATGATTTCGTAAATCTTATACATTGCTATCATACTTAGCACATTTTATGTAGTAATGCATACTTGTGCCTAAATTGTTTCACTAATATCCCTTGGGTGCTTCGGTTGAACATTGGTGAGTCCTTATATTCCAAGGACTGACACTCCTTTATTGTTTTATGTCATTTTCATTTTAAACTTGAATGTGATTTATGAGTCACGTCCCAATCACTTTGCTTATGATGTAATAGATGGCTTTGAGAATTATGTTAGACTTACGTTTTTGTCAAACTCTTTATTATATAAGATTGTCTAGTTGAATTCTTGAAAATTCTACTATCTTGTATAATGTATGCTAAGTGGCTAGTGTATAACCTCTCAGGGTTCTATACGCCATGTTACGCTTAGGGTACACTTTGGGTCTTAACAAACTTAGTATTCAAAGCATAAGGCTTAGAAAGGTCCTAGGAATTCTCTATGCCACGCTGAGTAGAGTATTGTTCATATGTGTGAAGTGCACCACATTTATGAATGAGAAGCTATAAGATGTTAAGAAAACTCCTATTCTTTCATTACTCTAAATCATACAATAGAGTTTAACTCTATATGTCTCTCTTATGATCCTTATCCGGTACTTTTCAAGATATGGCCTCTCAAAGAGCATACATTATGAGGAATCTAATGAGAACGTGGAACGAGAAACTCCTTAAGCTCCTCAAGTTCCGGCCAACCCTTTGGACGAACAAGTGACTAATGCGGAGTTTAGGGTTGTTTTTCAAGTGTTGGATCAAGCCATGACGGCACAAGACAATAGGGAGGATGTGGTCCTCGTGAACCCAAATATGGGTACAACGACAGCTAGAGTGAGGGACTTCACTATAATGAATCCCCTGAAGTTTCATGGTTCAAAGGTTGAATAAGATCCTCAAACGTTCATTGATAAGGTGTATAAGGCGTTGATGATCATGAGATTGACACCGGTAGAAAAAGGCAGAATTGGCCGCTTATTAACTTAAGGGTGTTTCTCAAGTTTGGTTCAACCAATGGAAGAAAAAGAGGGCGGTTGATGTAGGTGCTCTTAATTGGGTAAAGTTAAAGGTTGCTTTCCTTGATAGGTTATTTCCCTTTGAGATGAGGGAGACAAAAATACTTGAATTCATCAACCTTCGTCAAGGAAATATGAGTGTGAAATAGTATGACTTGAATTTTATGCAATTGTCTAGATATGCTCCTACAATGGTTGCCAATCCTAGGGAAAATATGAGCAAGTTTGTTTCGAGAGGCTCCGAGATGGTGATTAAAGAATGTCGTACCACCATGATCATTAATGATATGGAAATTTCTCATCTAATAGTTCATGCTCAACAAATTGAAGAGGAGAAGCTTAAAGAATGGTTTAGGGAGGCAAAGAGGAAAAAGACCGGAGATGGTAACTTTTCACATTCAAGGTCCGATGGACATGGTCGTTCTAAGTTGCAATAAAGGTTTTCTGGTCAAGGTTCCTCCAATGCTCCGGCTCCTAAATTCAACAAATATAGGGCATCTAACCCTAAGACTCAAGGAGGAAATGGTGGTGGATATTTTATTGTTTACTTGTGTTAGATATGGAAGAAAGCATGAGGGTAAATGTCTAGACGGTTCCAATGCATGTTTTGTTTATGGCAAGACGGATCATAAGATAAAGGATTGTCCCTTAGTTGCTAAGAATGAAATAGATAATCGTTGACAGGCTCAACCTTACCATTTGCGAAGTTTTAGTGCAAGTCAAAAGCAAACTATATTTTTTACACTTCAAAGTCGTCATGAGGAAGAGGGTTCTCCCGATGTGGTTACCAGTATGTTGAAAGTCTTTCATCTTGATGTTTTTGACTTGCTTGATCTCACTACTACCTTGTATTTTGTGACGCCGTAAATGGCTATGAGATTTGATATCTCTTCCGGATGTGTTGTTAGATCTTTTTTTTATCTCTACTTGTATTGGTGAATCTATTGCGACTAATAGAGTCTATAGAAATTTTCCCGTCTCTTTATCCCATAGATTCACTTATGTTGATCTTTTAGAGCTTGATAAGTTAGATTTTGATGTTATTCTTGGTATGGATTGGCTGCAATCTTGTCATGCTTCTATTGATTATGGAACTCGAGTAGTCAAGTTTCAGTTTCCAAATGAAAGCATCCTAGAGTGGAAATGGGAAAATTCTATGCCTATGGGTTAGTTTGTTTCTTGTCTTAAAGCTAGAACAATGATTGCTAAAGGTTTCATAAACCATCCTATTTGGGTTAGGGATACGGATTCTGAAGCTACTACTCTTGAGTCGGTTCTCATTGTTAATTTGTTTCTGGATGTGTTTCCTGAAGATTTATCCGGTGTCCCTCCCGAAAGGGAAATAGACTTCGATATTGACCTTCTCCCAAATATGCAACCTATCTCTATTCCTCCTTACTGTATGACCTAATTATTTTAACCCAATACTATGTTGTTTTACCTTCTACCCAAGGCACTATATAAAAGTTTTAAGCCCCCAATTTACCCAATGTAACTCATTCTCCTAAGATCCCAAAATTTGACCAATTTCATCATCCCATATTCTCTTAAGTCTAAGTAAGAAGAATAAGAGCTAGGGTTCCATTCAAGTCTCCAAATTCTCTTTTTTTCCCTTTAGCTTAAAGGATCAATGTATGTGTGTTTTCACCCATGGAGTCCTTTCCTCTATGGGGTCCCTAAAGATTTCAAGTTCCTAATTCAATCTTCAGTTTATCAAATTAGAATATTTATTCAATGAATGTGAGTTTCTTCCAATTATGATTGATTCTGACTAATTAAGTTTTCTAATGCATTATTTGATGTTGATCTATTATATTTAGTTGAAATTACGCCTGACCATGCCTAAATTATACTTTCAACCATAATTTATGATAAACCCATGAACTATGAATTTATGAAGATATGCATGTTCTCATGAAGTTACTACAAATGATTTAAGGATGCTTTGAAAGGAAAGTAGCAATGTTATTGTGAGGGTATTTCTCACTTAATATAACGATCATTATTGTGAAAGGGTTTTCTCACAAAAAGGATTCATAAGGGTGAAAGGTTTTCTCACCTAAGTTGAATCAAGATTAAGGAGTTATTCCAATGAACTCTAGCTTGGATTAGTTACTAAATCAAGTCTTTCCATGGATAATAAGATTAATACGATTAATGACTATTCCGTGGAATTTATGCTTAGCACTGAGTTTACTAGCAACGATTATCCATGTCCTATAAACTATGTGCCACCATAGGATGATTGTCTTACATAAACATTAGCTAGTGGAACCACTTTATCTCAAGTTTATGGTTCTTACCTTGGAAAGTAAGGAAATATCTTTTCGGTGTGGGATTGACATCAGATTTCATGTTATAACTCACATGGTCTATGTCGGTTAATGATAAACTCTCCATAATAATGAATTAAGGTTACTTTCGAAAAGTATCTCTCAAAAGTGTTTTAAAGATGTTTAGCTTGCATTGACCATGATGATGACTTATATTTTCTAACATATTATTTTATTATTTAGCTTTGTCATTGCATCTCACATAAAGTCCCTTTTAGCATGATTCCATAACTCTTATGCATTGCTATCATACTTAGCTCATTTCATGTACTAATGCATACTTGTGCCTACTGTAGTGACCCGAAAGGTTATTTTTAGGAATTTTGAACTATTTTGTTTAATTTGAGTTAATTAATCGGTTAATGTTTGAATAATTAAGCTAGTTGGTAAATAATGAGCCGAGTCTAAAACTTATGTAAGACCCCATACTTTTTGGTCCATATATAATAAAATAAGTGAGTAAAATTTATCACTTTTAGTACATAATTAATTTAGAAAAAGAAAAGAAAGAGGTGGAAGAAAACAAACCTGGATACTACGGCAGAAAAGAAGAAAATGAAAGAGCACGACCAGGTGCGGAATTCTCTTTATTCATCCAAGTTGTGACTATATGAATATAATTATTATATGAAGTTAATAAGTATTATATTATGGATAGAAAGATAATGGAGCAGCCGACTCAAATTTGCACATTTGGATTGTTGCACTGTAGTGTTATAGTACTATTTCATTACAAAATTTTGGTGGACTATCTTAATTGGCAGTGATTGTCATTGGCATAATTGGAATGATTGTCATTTTCTAATCCAATGATTAGGTAGGAATTAAGAATGATGTATAGTGTATTATTGTAAATGGGTTTGGTTCTGCTGACAATTTTTCCGTAACAAGTTGATTTAATTTTTACTTTTATTATCATATTATGATTCAAGTTTTGATATATTTGTATATGAAATTAAATATTAGGTATATTGTTTGATATGAATATTGTCAATTTTTTTATATTTGGAGGAAATTAGACTTAACCCTTGGCTTGAAATTTAGGAGGATGATATGTAACGTATTGGTTAGCATCAAGAATTAGGAACTGGATTATAGTAATATGTGAGTTATTAAATTAGAAATCCTATCGCGATTATTTTTGTGAATAGATTGCATTTAATCGGAAGCCCAATGAAAGGCAAAGTTTCAAATCTCGGAGTAATTGCTCGATTGATTGATGCAAGTGAATTTCTAAACCCTTGTTCAGTGCATAAAATCGTTTATTTCCTTTTGGTATGTGTTGGGAAGTAATGAAACTTGGTGATGGATTGACTTTTCCATATTAAATAATTCTAATTATGAAAAAGGATACTAAAAGGCAATGTGAGTAATTATTGATGTGTGATGTGTTGATGATAGTTTGTGGAAAGGCTTATTGATGTATTATTAATGGTGTATCACGATTGTGTTGTTGTGAATTGTGCATTGTTATGTAAATGGTCATTTCCTCATTATTTGTGTGAACATATCATTTGCATTAGTTCTGAGACATGGTTGTGAAAAGTGTTATGCTAATTGAGGAAAAGTAAGAAATTAAAGAGGATGTATCATTTCGAGGGACATGTTGCACGCCGCGACGGATATTATGATTTGAGGGATGTGTCGCATACCGCGATAAATTTTATTATCAAGGGACGTGTCGCATGCTGGGATAGATTTTTGAAGGTCGTGTCGCACGCCACGTGGATGTATGGACAAATATGTCCCCCATGGATCCTGGGCTGTGAGACAATGGGTGTGTATCATTAGGTCAGAAATGCATCACTTTACTTGACATTACATTTCATTTTCTTGCACATCTTTATCATTGGTGAACGTGATTTTGTGTGTTGTTGATATTGTGAGTGCCTTTCCGTGGAACTTGTGACTGATGAATATTGAGTTGGTTGTTGATGATATGTAGTTGTTAGACTGTTGTTGTTGAGCTGTTTTCTATGTAAATTGTGAACTGTTAGGTTGGGCTAGTTTGGATGCAGGTTGTAGTTGTGGAGGTTCGGTTGGGGTGTAAGGAGTACCCGTATTCTATTCCCGTAGCTTGTGTTTAGAAGTTTACTTGTTGAGTACTGTGTGGTTTGGTACTCGACCCTTGCTTCTACAATTTTTTTGTAGGTTATGAGCCTGGATCTTCGTGATATTTTATGTTCTCTTCTTTTCCGAGGCTTTCTATGGAGATTTGTGAGATAGATGTTTTCCATCTCAGTGGACCTTCTTACTCCTATTTATGATTTTGTTCTACTTGAGAGAACGTCATTTTAGACTTTCGTATTTTCTTTCAATTCTATTATTTACATTAGAGGCTTGGGCACGTGACAACCAGACTATGGGGATTTAGTTAAGTTGACTTGTTATCCATATTAGTATTGTCATTAAACTTCTATTTTTATTTTATTTCCGCACTTTATCGAAAAGGTTGGGTTGTAGGCTGACTTGTCTTGAAGGGATAAGACAAGTGCCTTCACATCCATTTTTGGGTTGTGACAAATGGTGTGAAAGCCCCGGGTTCGTAGGTCTCATGTGTATACAAGTCGAGTCTACGTAGATTCTCGAGGGTCGGTACCGAGATGTCTGTACTTATCTGTGAGAGGCTATGAAGATTGTTAGGAAACTTCTTTTTTGTTCATTCTTTTTCATCATGCGTAGTTACCTTCTTTAGTACTGAGCTATCGTATATTATTTTGACATATGACTAGGACTAGAGCTATATTTACTAGTGGTAGAGGGGAGACACTTCCCGAGACATTTGTTGAGGCCCCACCTAGGGGTATGGGTAGAGCCCGAGCTAGAGATTGTGCTCATGGAACGACACTAGCCAGAGGTCATGCCTGTAGAGCAGCACCACCGAGGGGCCATGCTAGAGAGGTCTCTCCATAGCCTCAGATTGATGACATAGAGGAATAGGTTCCTCGAGAGACTGCAACCACACCTTTGCTTCAGGATACATTATTGAGGCTGTTATGTGTTCTTGAGAGCTTTACTCAGAGTGGTGGTGTGACCGCCACACCACAAGACTCTCAAACTAGAGAGTGGGCTTAGACCCAAGAGCAACAACAAGCTCCAGTTATTTCAGATACGGTGGGGCAGCCACCAGTGGATCCCGTTGTTGGGAATGATCGTGCATCAGTAGTTGGGGGTCAAATTGCATCGTTGGTTGTTCCGACAGAGGATGAACAACGCAGGTATGAGAAATTCTAGAAGATGGACCCACCTTAGTTTCAGAGTGGGAAGTGCTAGAATACTCATGAGTTTCTGACTACATGCTGAGAGTTTCTAGAGGTGGTTGGATTAGCTGAGTCACATGGGGTTCGGTATGATCCACTCAAACTTCATGGGCCAGCGAGAGAGTGGTGGAGAACTTATTCAGGATCTTTGCCAGTTGGATCTCCTCCAGTTACTTGGGAGATATTTTGCCAGTTCCTTTTATGACCACTTCATCCCTTGGATCGTGAGACAGGAGAGTCGTTTGAGGTTTAAGAATCTGAGACAGGACATCTTATCCATTACAAAATATGAGGTTTGTTTTTGCCAGTTGTCTAGGCATGCTTTGTCCATTATTCCAGACAATATGGAAATGATCCATAGATTTGTAAGGGGGCTGACTTTCTCTATCAGATCGGATGTGTTTAGGGGGTCTTGAGATGGGGCTTCGTTCCAGTCCTTTAAGAGCGCCCCTAAAAAGGCGGAATTGATGGAGAGAGAGAAGTTTGGGGACCATAATAGGGCCTGTACATCAGCTCAGTTTCATGGTGCCTCATCTGGAGGCAGGGGATCACATAGAGGGAGTGGTTCCATTCACCATCAGGGACCCATTTATGCATCTATGCCGACATTTGAGGGTGGTCAGATACCTCAGGGTTCTTATAGCATGGGTCAGAGTTCGTACGGGTCACAACAACGACCTATAAGGCAAAACAATTATAGTAGGTTTTCAGGATCCGCACAACAGTTCCCGAGTCAGAGGTTTTTCTTTGGAGATCCCAATCACCTAATGTGACAGTGTACTTCCCAGAGGGGTCATGAAGGACCCCAACCTAATTCCTACTTTCATTCTAGACCACCAGTACCACAGGGTAGAGACCGAGGTAGAGTTCAATCAAGTAGAGGTGGTAGAGCTTTTAGTAGTGGTACTGCAGCTCAGTAGAGTGGGGGTATAGGCACCACCCAGGATGGAGGTGGCAGAGGGGGCCATTGTTATGCTTTCCTGGGGAGACCTAAGAGGGAGAGTTTTGATGATGTTATTACAGATATCATTCCAGTATTCCATCAATCTGCGTCTGTATTATTTAATTCGGGGTCTACATTATCTTATGTGTCGACCTATTTTGCTACTGAATTTGATATGACATGTGATAACATGCTTGTACATATTCGTGTTTCTGCACCCATGGGTGAGCCCTTAGTGGTGGATCGAGTGTATCGATCTTATCTTGTTTCTTTGGCGAGGTATGACACTTGGGTAGACTTTATCATTCTAGGGATGGTAAACTTTGATGTTATCTTGGGTATGAATTGGATTTCTCTTTATCATGCTGTTCTTGATTGTAATGCAAAGACTGTGACCTTAGCAATGCCTGGTGTTTCGAGGGTTGATTGGAAGGGTACTAGTGGCTTTTATCCTAGCAAGGTTATCTGCTTCACCTGTGCTCAGAGATTGGTGGAGAGAGGGTGTTTGTCTTACTTAACCTTCATTCGGAGCAATAGTATTGAACCACCTCCCATGGATTCTGTTCCCGTAGTTTAGGAGTATCTCGATGTATTTCCTTCCGACCTTCCAAGTGTTCCTCTCGATAAGGATATTGATTTTGCTATTGATTTGGAGTCGGGCGCTAAGAACATTTCTATTTCTCCTTACCGTATGGATCCAACAGAGTTGAAAATGTTGAAGGATTAGTTGAAGGATTTTTTGAGTAAGGGGTTTATTCGCCCTAGTGTGTCACCTTAGGGTTCCCTTGTGTTCTTTGTGAAAAAGAAGGATGGGACTACGACGATGTGCATTGATAACAGATAGTTGAACAAGTTAACAGTGAAGAATAAGTATCCTCTTCCACGTATTGATGACTTATTTAATCAGCTACATGGAGCATCATTATTCTCTAAGATTTATTTGAGGTCCGAGTATCATCAGTTGAAGATTAGGGCATCAGATGTCCCTAAGAATGCTTTTAGGACTCGATGTGGACTTTATGAGTTTCTAGTGATGTCTTTTGGGTTGATAAACACCCCTGCAACATTCATGGAGTTGATGAACGGGGTATTTCGACCATACCTTAATTCTTTTCTGATTGTCTTCATCGATGATATTTTGGTTTACTCCAAGATTGAGGAGGACCATGTTCAACACTTGAGGATTGTACTTCAATGGTTGAGGGAGAAGAAGTTGTATACCAAGTTCTCAAAGTGCGAGTTTTGGCTTAATTCTATGGCATTCTTAGGACACTTGGTGTCCAAGGATGGTATTAGAGTAGATTCGGCTAAGATTGAGGCAGTTAGAGGCTGGGCGCGACCTACTTCTCCTACTAAGATTTGGAGTTTTATGGGATTGGCAAGCTATTACTGATGATTTGTTCAAAGTTTCTCCACTATTGCAGCTCCATTAACCAGATTGAATCGACAAGGTGTGGGTTTTTAGTGGTCCGATGAGTGTGAGGAAAGCTTTCAAAAGCTCAAGACTTTGTTGACTTCGGCCCAAGTGTTGACTCTACTTGAGGAGGGTGTGGACTTTACTTTTATTCTGATGCTTCAAGAGTTGGTTTGGGAGGTGCATTGATGTAGAAGGGGAAGGTGATTGCTTATGTTTATATGCAATTGAAGCCCCATAAGAAGAACTACCCTACTCACGATTTGGAGTTGGCGGCTGTGGTATTTGTGCTTAAGTTATGGCGTCATTATTTGTATGAGGTGCATTGTGAGATCTTCACTGATCATCAGAGTCTTCAGTACATCTTCAGTCAGAGGGATTTGAACTTTAGGCAACAAAGATGACTTGAGTTGCTGAAGGACTATGATGTGACCATTTTATACCATCCGGGGAAGGCCAATGTGGTAACCGATGCTTTAAGTAGGAAGACTCCTTGCATGGGGAGTCTTTCCATGCTTAGTATTAAGGAGAGACCATTGGCTAGAGATGTTTAGATGTTAGCTAATAGTCTTGTCCGGTTGCAGATTTTAGAGGAGAGTGATAGTATGATTGCTTTTATTGAGACTCGATCTTCTTTAGTCGAGAAGATCATTGAACACCATTTTGATGATGACAAGCTATGTATCATTCGAGACAAAATGTTGAGATGGGAAGCCAAGGAGGTTGTCCTTGATTCTTATGGTGTCTTGAATATCAGAAGCATGATTTATGTGCCCAAGACGAGCGAGTTGATTAGATTGATTCTTGAGGAGGGCCATTGTTCTCAATATTCCATCTATCCGAGAGCGACGAAGATGTATCATGATCAGAGTCAGCATTACTGGTGGTGTGGCATGAAGAGGGATATTGCATGCTTTGTTTCTAGGTGTTTGACTTGCCAACAGGTCAAATGTTAGCACCAGTGTCCCGGGGGTATATCTCAGAGGATGCCTATTCCTACTTGGAAGTGGGATCGGATCACTATGGACTTTGTTGTGAGTTTGCCTACCACAGTGGGTGGTTATGACTCCATTTGAGTTGTTGTTGATAGGCTGACCAAGTCTGCCCATTTCATTTCGGTACCGGTTAAGTATACGACAGAGAAGTTAGCGGAACTTTATATCAGTCAGATTGTGCGACTACATAGAGTCCCAGTTTTTATTGTCTCTGATCAAGGTTCATTGTTCACTCCCCATTTCTGGAAGGCATTATATCATGGGTTGGGTACTTAGTTAGATATGAGTACAACTTTTCACCCCAGACAGATTGCCTGTCCGAGCGGACGATTCAGGTGTTGAAAGATATGCTCCGAGCTTGTGTAATCAATTTTGGTGTGAGACGGGATCGGCATTTGCCTTTAGCAGAGTTTGCATATAATAACAATTATCACTCTAGTATTCAGATGGCCCCATTTGAGGCGTTGTATGGTAGACATTGTAGATCTCCGATCGGATGTTTTGATTCAACAGAGATGGACTCTTTGGATACAGAATTGCTTCGAGATGCTATGGATCAAGTTCGTATGATTCAGTATAGACTGTTGACAGCCCAGAGTTGACAGAAGAGTTATGGAGATCGGAGAGTTAGAGCCTTAGAGTTTATGTAGGGCGATCATGTTTGGCTTAGAGTGTCACCCACGAAGGGTGTGATTTAGTTTGGCAAGAAGGGAAAGTTTTGCCCTAGATTCATTGGACCATTTAAGATTTTGAGCCGAGTGGGAGAGGTTTCCTATAAGTTGGCCTTGCCACCTAGTTTGTTGGCAGTTCATCCTGTTTTCCATGTCTCTATGCTTTGGAAGTATATTCCGGATGAGTCTGATATGCTTTCACTCGATCCAGTGGAGCTGGGTCCATACTTGACATTCGAGGAGGAGCCTATAGCTACATTGTTTAGGCAAGTTTGAAAGCTTAGGACCAAGGAGATTGCTTAAGTGAAGGTGTTGTGGAAGCACCATTCAGTTGGAGAGGCGACCTGGGAGGCAGAGTCAGACATGCGTGCCAAATATCCTCAGCTTTTCGAAGCTTCAGGTTCTTTCTTTTACTTTATGTTCGAGGAAGAACATGGTTTTTAGTGGTCGATAATGTAGTGACCCGAAAGGTCATTTTTAGGAATTTTGAACTATTTGTTTAACTTGAGTTAATTAATTGTTAGGAATTAAGCTAGTTGGTAAATAATTGGCCAATTCTGAAATCTATGTAAGACCCCATACTATTTAACCCATATATAATAAAATAAATGAGTAAAATTTATAACTTTTAGTACATAATTAATTTAGAAAGAGAAAAGAATGAGGTGGAAGAAAACTAACCTGGATACTGCGGAAGAAAAGAAGAAAAAGAAAGAGCACGACCAGGTATGGAATTCTTTTTATTCATCCAAGTTGTGCCTATATGCATATAATTATTATATTAAGTTAATAAATATTATATTACGGGTAGAAAGATAATGGAGCGGCCGACTCAAATTTGCACATTCGGATTGTTGCACTATAGTGTTATAGTACTATTTCATTACAAAATTTTGGTGGACTATCTTAATTGGCAGTGATTGTCATTGGCATAATTGGCAATGATTGTCATTGTCTAATCCAATCATTAGGTAGAAATTAAGAATGATGTATAGTGTATTATTGTAAATGGGTTAGGTTCTACTGAAAAATTTTCCGTAACAAATTGATTTAATTTTTACTTTAATTATCATATTATGATTCAAGTTTCAAGTTTTGATATATTGGTATATGAAATTAAATATTATGTATATTGTTTGATATGAATATTGTCAAATTTATGATATTTGGAGGAAATTAGACTTAACCTAGGCTTAAAATTTAGGAGGATGATATGTAACTTATTGGTTGGCATCAAGAATTAGGAACTGGATTATAGTAATATTGGTGTTGTTAAATTAGAAATCTTATCGCGATTATTTTTGTGAATATATTGCATTAAATTGGAAGCCCAACGAAATGAAAAGACTCAAATTCCGGAGTAATTGCTTGATTGATTGAGGCAAGTGGAATTATAAACCCTTGTGAAGTGCATAGAATTGTGTATTTCCTTGTGGTATGTGTTGGGGAGTAATGTGACTTGGTGATGAGTTGAATTGTCCATATTGAATAATTTTAATTATGAAAAAGGGTAATAAAAGGCAATGTGATTAATTATTGGTGTGTGATGTGTTGCTAACAGTTTGTGGAAAGGCTTATTGATATTGTATCATGATTGAGTGGTTGTGAATTGTGCATTGTTATGTAAATGGTCATCTCCTCATTATTTGTGTGAACATGTCATTTGCATTAGTTCTGAGACATGATTGTGACAAGTGTTATGTGAATTGAGGAAAAATAAGAAATTAAAGAGGATGTATCATTTCTAGGGACGTGGCGTGCTCCGCAACAATTATTATGATTCTAGGGAATTTTTGCACACTGCGATGGATTCTATTATCAAGGGACGTGTCACACGCCGCGATGGATTTTCGAGAGTCGTGTCGCACGCCGCAACGGATGCGTGGATAGATATATCTTGTCATGACCCAAGGCTACTCCTTAGACGTGACCCGACGTATTCGACTCTGAAGGGGTCTCATACAAGCCTCATAACATTCTTGAACATAAGGACATAGGAAAATAAGGCGGAATTAAAATTTTTCTTTACAATCGAAATTCTTTTTCATAAAAACAAGCGGAAGACTTTCTATACTATGTCTCAAACCATCTAATACTTTGAATACAACTTTGGGACATTTCCCATACAAAGACTCTAAACATACAATGAAAGACAAAAAGGAAACATAGTGGGCTTTGTCCTCGAAACTATGAGGACTCACCAAGTCTTATCTCAAAGCTCCTTAGAAACCTATTCTACAAGTATAGAACATCAAATCTCCAAATCCTACACTTTGGTAGAAAATGAAGAAATATGGGTTAGCACATAAAGTACTAAGTATGATAGCCATGCAAAAACCATGCTTAAAAATGGACATTTTCTTTGAAAATCATGCTTTATGCCAATTTGAGAAAACCTTCATGAACATGAGTATAAGAAATAATCAACATACAAGTCATTTCTTCACATTTTGGCATAATCAACATATAAACCATTACCTTTACATTATGCCTTCAGCTCAAGTAACCCTCAAGCTATACTTTGTGCAATGTATGGATAGTGTCTCATACCACCATCCACACTGAAGTACCACATTAAGGTCACAAAAAGTGAACTTACCATTCAACCTTTCCATCTTCACACAATACACATACATAAGAGACATAAACATTTCATAAGTCATATCAACACATTAGGACCAACATCTACGACAACCCTAAGTCATACTTGTACAATGTTCAATTAGCATCCCATATTACTACTGACACTAAGTACTCCTTTAGAGCCACCATAGACAAGGCACATTCATATTCAATAAGTCATGACAAAGAAGTAACTCATAATACAATCCAAGTATAGCATGCATCATTACATTAGACATTTAAGTCAACATTCTTCATTATCTTCATTAAGTGCACATTCATACATTAGTCATTAAGACATTAGAGAACTCACTATAGCCCTCTCAAAGCCTACTCGTGCAATGCATGGATAGAATGCCATACTACCACCCACACTTCATAGAACTTCTCAAGAAACCATAATGCACATCTCACATGATGCGAATAGACATTAACCGACATAGACCATGAGAACTAAATCATGGAATCCGGTGTCGTATGACCCCACACTGAAAGAATGTGTTCTACTTGCCTAAGGTAGAACTAAGTGTATTTAGCTTAAGTGGATCCACTAGCTATCCTATGTGGGCACATACTTAAGGGATAAGAAATATGTTCATTGAAATTCGACCCAACGTAGGGATAACATCCATCTTACCATATCCACTCGGTACTTAGCATCCATTCCCAGAGAGTAGTTCATTTTCATTAACATTATTGTACTTGAGAGGGCAACCAACATTAGACCTACCGACCAAAGGTACATTACATAAGAAAGGGCCACCACCATTAGGTCTACCGATTCAAGGTACATTAAGAATAGCTCATTGACTTTCCAAGAAAGGGCACCCAATATTAGGTCTACCACTTTAAGGTTCATCATTTCACACAAGAAAGGGCCACCAACATTAGGTCTACCGATTCAAGGCTTATCATCACAATAGTTCCTAGACTCATCATGAAGGGCCACCGACATTAGATCTACCGGTTCATGTCATAGCCTAGAATACTTCATCATTCATTTAGGAAAGGGCTACCAACATTAGGTTTACCGATTCAAGCTCCATCATTACGTTCATTCATAAACTCCTCATGAAAGCACTACCACCATTAGGTTTACCGATTCATGTTTATTAAGTCAAGATACATTTTTTATACAAGAAGAGGATGCCTAAGCCTACCAATTCAAGATACAACATTCAAGGTCACATTCATCAATACAAGAAAAGGATGCCTTAAGCCTACCAATTCAAGATACATCAATCCACATTACTTTTATATATACAAGAAAATGATGCATAAGCCTACCAATTCAAGATATAACATTACATTATAGAAACCCTTCACATTCTATCATCATCATTCATGAGTGTTAATTGAGAATATGCTTTCAATCATAACACGATTACATTCTAAACATGATCATAGTTCTTTCATTGAGATCACACACATATACTTCACATCATAATCATACATAAATCCTTCATTAAATTTCCCTCCAAGGTTATACATCAATCACAACCCAAGCATCTAAGACACTACAATAGATAAGGGAATTAGCATGATTTGATAACTAATTCAATATAAACATAAACTATTCAACATACTTTCCTGGTTCAATCAATTCCGAATCACAAATCACAACTTAGGATTTTGGGGGAAAACATGGGTTAAAGGGAGAAATCATTTTAATTCATCTTTAAATCCACAATTCATTAATAAGTCAATGCAATGAAGCATTTGGAAAACGTTTAGCATTGAACCCATGCTAAGATTGAAAACTAAGATTTTTGGGGAAACATTGGAGATTTGAAATCACTTTTGAAATTGGCTCCTTGAAAGAAACTAAGTCAAGGATAAGACTATCATACCTTTTAGAGAAGAAATCCACAAAACTTGAGTGAAAATGGTGAGGTCTTGACCTTGAGAGCTTGAATCCTTCACCTCTAATGGAGGTTTCTAGAGAGAGAACTTTTGAAAAAAGAGGTGGGTTCTAATTTGGATTTTGAAATAATGAATTGGAAAATAGAGTTTAATACTTTTAATACTCTTAAAATACCATAATTAACCTAAAATAACTATCCCTCAACTTAACTAATTATAAAAACAATTTACCAAAACCAGCTTTTACAGGTGTGATCTGCGGACCCCATCCACTGACCGTGGATGGGTCCATGGACCATTATGCATTGGTGTGGTTCGTGGCTGGGGGTTGAATTTGAGGGACTTGACCCACGAAACAGGTCCACGAGTCGTGGTTGTAGACACATATTTTTGACCGAGCTTAAAATTTTATACCATTTTTAGAGCTGAAATATTTTTATAAATATAAATTAAATATTTTGACTTTTATCTTATTTTATTAAGCTTATTTTTAAAAGATTTGAAAACAACAGAAATATAATCACTTTTTTTTAAGGTAAGTTTTATTTTCAATTGTTTAAAAAAGAATGAAAGATTACAAAA
>NC_064285.1:16215102-16223622 GCF_019186545.1 Solanum stenotomum
AGAATTTGACGCATGAAGTCAATACTACTCGACATTGGTTACAGAATTGTTATGACAATATGAACGAAGCCAGAGATCGAGTTCTTCAACTCAGGGATGCACTCAATGATGTTTATGCTGGTTATCTCCACCAGAATGATGAGAGGTTGGGCCGCCAGGCACGTGTTCTTGCTCCACATCTACCAAAGGCCTTGGCTAGGATTTATAAGGGTCTTGGAGATGATTGAGATCTGAGGATTTGGTTTCTTTCCGAGTTTATTTTCTTTTCTTAGTTATTAGTTGTTGCTTTTATTTATTTATATTTTCGTTAATCATTTTGAGTCTATCTTAGTCTTACTACTTCTATTCTCATGTTTTATTCAAATCATTGTGTTAAGAATATTTGAAAATGAATGAAAATGATTTACTTTTGGTCAACTCATGTACATTTATTATTCTAAAGAAAAAAAAATAAAAATTATTATCTTTCATGAACTACATAATGATCTGATTCATGTTCAACATGATACGTAGGCAACCCTCAACGGGTTCGATCGAAATGTGTTTCAAAATTATTCAAATAAGTAAAATATAAGACTAACAGACATAATCAAGTCGTCTAAAGCCGGGATGAAACATAAAAGCCTTCCGAAACTCATTTTAGAAACATAACTAATTTAGGTGCATAACATACAACGTGTGATTTATCGTTTGCAAAACACTAAACCCTAACATGTTTGTTTTTTTTTAAAGAAAAGAGAAAAAGAAAAAAAGAGAGAAAGAGTTTTAAGGTAGTTGGTTTGTGATTAGAGCTGGCATCTCATCAATACTACACCAGATCAAAAGGGAAAGGGAAGATGACGCGCAAGGAGGGAACAAAGTCGGGAAATGATGACGTCCAAATAGTTGCACAAGAATCGGTGTCTGTGGAAGAGGTCAAAATGTTGCGACAACAAATGGCCGAAATGTATGAAGCTTGGATGAATGGGCAAGCTCCTTCATCTTCGATTCGGGAATACCTGAATGCGAATATGCCATTCCCTATCCAAGTATCAACCAATGATCCAATTTATTCACCTGGATTTGGCCCCTACACTAACACATCGAACGTCACTGAAACTTCTACAGTACGTCCCTTGAATATACCTATGATGAGTAACCCGCTATTTGTTCCAACTGCGCCGACTAATAACACTTCAAATCCAACAGTGGTGCCCAAATCCAACAATGATCCTTCATTCCAAGTTCTTCATGACCATGGCTACACCCCTGAAGAGGCCCTTAAAATTTCAAGTTCTTATCCCCAGACTCATCAATATAGTTCCCCCTTCAAAATTGAGAAGACAGTTAAGAATGAGGAGCATGAAGAAATGGCTAAGAAAATGAAGAGTTTGGAACAGAGTATAAGAGATATGCAAGGACTAGGGGGCCACAAAGGCATCTCATTCAGTGATTTGTGCATGTTTCCCCACGTCCATTTGCCTACTGGTTTTAAAATCCCGAAGTTTGAGAAATATGATGGTCACGGAGACCCCATAGCTCATTTGAAGAGATATTGCAATCAATTGAGAGGTGCAGAGGGCAAAGAAGAGTTGCTCATGGCCTATTTTGGGGAAAGCCTAGTAGGAATTGCGTCTGAATGGTTCATAGATCAGGATATAGCCAACTGGCATACGTGGGATGATTTGGCTCGATGTTTTGTGCAACAATTCCAATATAATATTGATATTGTGCCAGACCGCTCCTCACTTGCTAACATGAGGAAAAAGACCACAGAAAATTTTCGTGAATATGCCGTTAGATGGAGGGAGCAAGCTGCTAGGGTTAAACCACCAATGAAGGAGTCAGAGATGATTGACGTTTTTCTCCAAGCCCAAGAACCTGATTACTTTCATTACTTGTTTTCTGCTGTCGGGAAGACATTCGCCGAAGTTATCAAGGTTGGGGAAATGGTGGAAAATGGCATCAAGTCTGGGAAGATCGTAAGCCAAGCTACTTTAAAAGCCACAACACAAGCGCTTCAAAATGGTTCTGGAAATAATGGAGGGAAGAAAAGAAGGGAAGATGTAGCCACTGTTGTATCAGCACCTCGAACCTATGCCCAAGATAATCATACACAACACTACTTTCCTCCCCAAATTCCACAATATCCTGTCCCATATCCTCAATATCCCATTTTTAGCGCACAACCAATTGTTCCCCCTTCTTATCCGCAATGGCGTGCACCACTTCCTCAAAATCATCCATCACCCCCACAAATTCACCAAAATACAACTAGAATTCCTTTTTGTCCTAGAAAAGAATACAAGAAGGGAAATGGAGCTAAGGATGAGTTCACCCCTATTGGAGAATCATATGCTAGCTTGTTTCAAAAATTAAGAACGTTGAATGTTTTGAGTCCTATTGAAAGAAAGATGTCGAATCCTCCTCCGAGAAATCTTGATTATTCCCAACACTGCGCATACTGTTCTGATGCCCCAGGGCACAACATAGAAATATGCTGGTACTTGAAAAAGGCAATTCAAGATTTGATCGATACTCGTCGAATTATAGTTGAAAGCCCAAATGGACCGAACATCAATCAAAATCCACTGCCTAGACATACTGAAACAAACATGTTAGAGATGATGAATGACCACGAAGAAGTTGCAGTCCCATACAAGCCAATCCTTAAGGTTGAAACTGGCATGGAAAGTTCAGAAAATGTCGTTGACTTAACGTAAAAATGATGTCTTCAGGGGCGGAAAGTACGTCTGAAAAGTTGACCCCATCAAGCGCACCCATCCTAATTGTAAAAGGAGCACTTGAAGATGTTTGGGCAAGTCAAAGAGAGGCAAGATTGGTTGTTCCAAGAGGGCCAGACAAGCCTATCTTGATCGTGCAAGGAGCCTATATTCCACCTGCGATCATTAGGCCAGTGTCCCAACTTCCAATGACTAATCCCAAGGCTGTCCCTTGGAATTATGAGCCTACCGTCGTGACATACAAGGGGAAAGAAATCAATGAAGAAGTAGATGAAATAGGAGAAATGACTCGTTCGGGAAGATGCTATGCCCCGACTGAATTAAGGAAAAATAAAAATGACCAAATGCAAGTTAAAAGTCCAGTCACTGAAGGGGAGGCACAGGAGTTCTTAAGAAAGATGAAATTGTCAGACTACTTCATTGTGGAACAGTTAAGGAAAACTCCAGCCGAAATCTCTTTGTTGTCATTGTTAATACATTCAGATGAACATCGTAAAGCTGTAATGAAGATTCTGAATGAAGCACATGTTCCCAATGAAGTTACAGTGAGTCAGTTAGAGAAGATTGCTGGGAGAATCTTTGAAGTAAACCGCATCACCTTTTCAGATGATGAACTACCAGTGGAAGGTACGGGACATAACCAAGGCCTTCATATCACTGTAAAGTGTGAGCTTTCATATGTCACTTGAGTTCTAATTGACGGAGGGTCTGGGGCAAATATTTGTCCATTGTCAACTCTACAAAAATTGAATGTTAATGTTGAAAGGGTACGACCCAACAACGTATGTGTTAGGGCTTTTGATGGGTCCAAAACAGATGCCATTGGAGAGATAGAGCTCATACTGAAAATAGGGCCTGTCGATTTCACCGTGAATTTTCAAGTGCTGAATATCAATGCATCCTACAATCTATTGTTGGGAAGACCATGGGTGCATAGAGCTGGGGCAGTCCCCTCTACGTTGCATCAAATGATTAAGTTTGAATACGACCGACAAGAAGTGATTGTTCATGGTGAGGGGGATCTGTCAGTCTACAAAGACTCTTCCCTCCCTTTTATCAAGGCGAATAATGATAATGAGGCATTGGTTTATCAAGCTTTTGAGGTAGTGGTTGTTGAGCATATCCTCTAGGGGAATCTCATTTCAAAACCACAACTGCCCATGGCATCCGTGATGATGGTAAATGAAATGCTGAAGCATGGTTTTGAACCAGGTAAAGGCTTGGGGATCTTCTTGCAAGGGAGAGCTTATCCGGTGAGTCCACGAAAGAGTCTTGGTACTTTTGGCTTAGGATACAAGCCTAAAGTCGAGGACAAAATGAAGGCCAAGAAGCATAAGAGAGATGTATGGTCACTTACTAAGCCTATACCACCCATATACAAATCTTTCCTCAAAGCCCGCATAACAGAATCTTCTGAGTCACCACTCCCAGAGCCAGTGCTAGAGGTTCATGAAAAATTGATCAACTATTTTCAAGATTTATTTGTCGAGGCTGATATGATTGAACTCGGAGAAGGCACTAGCGACAGAGATGTGCAATTCATTGGTCCTGATGTCCAGCTGAACAATTGGGAGGCCACTCCTCTCCCCATTAAGAATGAGTCTTGGTAGTCTGTCTTGTTTTTCTTTTTGTCATCCAATTTATTCAAGGGTTGTAATTCGGATTTTGTCTCGTCGTTTTATTTCAAACTCTCTATTTTCCTTTTCAATAGGATGTAATTGTGTTTTTATTTCAGTCTAATATACTTATTTTGTTTTCTTCTATATAGTTCTTTCTATGCCGATTCTAGTGATATGACATGCATGCAGAATTTTTCACCGGATCTTAAAATCCAATCTAATCTTCGACCTAATCCTGAAATAATAAGTCAAGAAATCGAATATGATGAAGATGAGGTATTTGAAGAAGTAAGCAGGGATTTCAAATCTTTTGAGAATAAATCAAACCCAAATATGAGTGAAACTGAGATAATAAATTTAGGGGATCATGAAAATGTTAAAGAGACTAAGATAAGCGTACATGCTCGACATCAAAAAGAGGATATAATCCAGGCTCTGTTTGATTACAAGGATGTTTTTGCGTCATCTTATGATGAAATGCCTGGATTAAGCACTGATATGGTGGTTCACAAGTTGCCGATTGACTCTAAGTTCCCTCCAGTAAAGCAAAAGTTGAGAAAGCTTAAAGCTGACATGAGTGTAATAATTAAAGAGGAAATCACAAAACAACTTGAGGCCAAAGTCATTCGAGTCGCTCAATATCCTTCTTGGTTAGCCAACATCGTACCTGTCCCTAAGAAAGACGGCAAAGTTCGAATGTGTGTTGATTATCGTGATTTGAACAAAGCGAGTCCAAAAGATGATTTTCCTTTGCCCAACATTCATATTTTGTTGGATAATTGTGCTAAACATGAGATTGCATCTTTTGTGGATTGCTATGCGGGTTACCATCAGATTATTATGGATGATGAAGATGTAGAAAAAACGTCTTTTATCACACCATGGGGTACATATTGTTATCGAGTCATGCCGTTTGGGTTAAAAAATGCGGGTGCAACTTATATGAGGGCAATGACAACAATGTTTCATGATATGATGCATAAAGAAATCGAAGTTTATGTGGATGATGTGATCATTAAATCAAAAAAGCAGTCAAATCATGTGCAAGACTTAAGAAGATTCTTCGAAAGGCTTCATAGGTATAATCTCAAGCTTAATCCTGCAAAATGTGTATTTGGAGTACCGTCAGGAAAGCTTTTGGGGTTTATAGTCAGTCGACGAGGTATCGAGTTAGATCCTTCAAAAATAAAAGCCATTCAGGAAATGCCATATCCAAAGAATAAAATTGAGGTTATGAGCCTTCTAGGAAGGTTAAACTACATCAGTAGATTCATTGCTCAACTCATAACAACTTGCGAGCCCATTTTTAAGTTGTTAAAGAAGAATGCCACAGTCGAGTGGACCGAAGAATGTGGAGAGGCTTTTGAAAGGATTAAGAATTACTTATCGAATCCCCCTGTGTTGGTTCCTCCCGAGCCAGGCAGACCGTTGATATTATATATGTCAGTACTGGATAGTTCTTTTGGATGTGTATTGGGTCAGCATGATGGCACTGGAAAGAAAGAGCAGGCCATTTATTACCTCAGCAAGAAATTTACCATTTATGAATCGAAGTACACCCTTCTCGAAAGAACATGTTGTGCCCTAACTTGGGTAGCACAGAAGTTGAAGCACTATCTTTCATCTTATACTACTTATCTCATTTCTCGTATGGATCCGTTAAAATACATTTTTCAAAAGCCCATGCCCACGGGCAAGCTTGCCAAATGGCAAATATTACTCACAGAGTTTGACATTATCTATGTGATGTGGACTGCAATGAAGGCTCAAGCCTTGGCAGATCATTTGGCAGAGAACCCTATTGATGATGAATATGAACCACTTAAGACCTACTTTCCAGATGAAGAGGTATCATGTATCGATGAAGTTATTCATAATAAGGATCAAGGATGGAAGTTGTTCTTTGACGGTGCTGCTAACAAGAAGGGAGTTGGGATAGGAGCAGTTCTTATGTCTGAATCAGGGGAATATTTCCCTGTAACAGCCCAACTTAGATTCTATTGTACCAATAATATGTTAGAGTATAAGGCTTGCATCTTGGGTTTGAGGTTAGCTGCTGACATGGGCATCCAAGAGTTGCTAGTGCTAGGAGACTCAGACTTACTGATCCATCAAATTCAAGGAGAATGGGAGACTCGTGACCAAAAGCTCATACCATATCAACATTTTTTAAAAGATCTTTGTCGACGGTTTGTGTCAATAAAGTTTAGACACATTCCTAGAGTTCATAATGAGATTGCGGATGCATTGGCAACTTTATCTTCGATGCTCCAACATCCTGACGAAGCTCATATCGACCCTTTGTACATACAAATTCGTGATCAGCATGCTTATTGCAACGTGGTGGAGGAAGAATTTGACGGTAAACCTTGGTTCCATAATATTAAAACATATCTTCGTTCCGAAGAATGTCCTACTAATGCCACTAGTAATCAAAAAAGGACTATTCGGCGACTAGCTAGCGGTTTTTTCTTAAGCGGAGGCATATTGTACAAGAAAACACCTGATTTGGGTCTTCTAAGATGTGTAAATGCTAAAGAGGCTTCAACAATTATGATTGAAGTACACTCAGGAGTTTCTGGACCTCATATGAATAGATATGTTCTGGCAAAGAAAATACTTCGAGCAGGTTATTATTGGCTCACCATGGAGCGGGATTCTATACAATTTGTTCGTAAGTGTCATGAATGTCAAATACACGGTGATTTAATACATTCTCCTCCCTCCGAGTTGCACGCGATGTCTGCTCCATGGCCTTTCGTAGCGTGGGGAATGTATGTGATTGGACCAATAGAACCAAAAGCATCAAATGGTCATAGGTTTATCCTGGTGGCCATTGATTACTTTACAAAGTGGGTGGAAGCAGTAACTTTCAAGTCAGTGACCAAGAAGGTCGTGGTGGATTTCATTCATTTCAACATCATCTGTCGATTTGGTATTCCAAAGGCAATTGTTACCGATAATGCTGCAAATCTCAACAGTCACTTAATGCAAGAGGTATGCCGTCAATTTAAGATTGAACTTCGAAATTCGACTCCTTATCGCCCAAAAGCAAATGGGGCTGTAGAAGCTGCCAACAAAAATGTTAAAAAGATACTTCGTAAAATGGTGCAAAGTTCTCGACAATGGCATGAAAAGTTGCCTTTTGCTTTGTTGGGTTATCTCACTACAGTTCGTACGTCAGTGGGTGCCACCCCTTATTCACTGGTATATGGGACTGAGGCAGTTATACCTGCAGAGGTTGAGATTCCATCCCTGTGGATTGTTGTAGAGGCTGGAATTGATGACGATGAGTGGGTCAGAACACGCTTGGAGCAATTAAGTTTGATTGATGAGAAGCGAATGACATCAGTATGCCATGGACAATTGTACCAGAAAAGAATGGCACGAGCATACAACAAAAAGGTGCGTCCCAGGCATTTCGAAGAGGGTCAATTAGTGTTGAGATGTATTCTGCCACACCAGGCTAAAGTAAAAGGCAAATTTTCTCCAAATTGGAAAGGACCATTCATTGTAAAGAAGGTATTATCTAATGGTTCTCTTTACTTAGCAGATATAGAAGGCAAAATGACAGAAATGGTCATCAATGCTGATGTTGTGAAGAGATATTATATATAATGTGATTTTTCGGTATTAGAAACCCTTATGTTTGGACTTGACATTTCAAAGGTTGATGTAATGGAAATTCTTGGTTCTGTGTCTAAGTATTAATTCATATGTTGTCACCCTTGTTGAGAGTTAATTTACTTCTTTGGTTCTTCTGCTTTCTTGGCTCTTCCAAAAAAAAAAAATCAATCATCATGAACTACGTTTGACCTGATTCTTGTTTCGATAGGATACGTAGGCAACCCTGGCATGGGGTTCGGTCTAACCAAATAAAAAATCCAAAATTCCATGTTTGTAAAAAACTGGGGCAAAGGTCATTTTTTTTTAGTTTTTTTTTTATTTTTTCTATCCCAAAGCTAAAGTCGATCCCATCATTTAAAGTCATGTTTGAGACTTCATCTTATCATTTCTTTCTAACCTTGTACAAAAGTTGGATAAAGACCTTTGGATCAACCTTTGAAGTGTCAAGAGTAAGTATGTTAAGGGTACAAATGATGAAACCATGAGAGAGTCTTATCGGTGAAAACCCTAACTGGGCATCATAAGGCGAATGCGAGTTGAGAGAAACAAAA
>NC_064285.1:16224600-16242328 GCF_019186545.1 Solanum stenotomum
AGGACCCTCCTGAATAATGGGACGTAGTATAGCAAGGACCCTCCTGAATAATGGGACGTAGTATAGCAAGGACCCTCTTGAATAATGGGACGTAGTATAGCAAAGACCCTCCTGAATAATGGGACGTAGCATAGCAAGGACCCTCCTGAATAATGGGGCGTAGTATATCAAGGACCCTCTTGAACAATGGGACATAGTATAGCAAGGACCCTCCTGAATAATGGGACGTAGTGTAGCAAGGACCCTCCTGAATAATAAGACGTAGTATAGCGAGGACCCTCCTGAATAATGGGACGTAGTGTAGCAAGGACCCTCCTGAATAATGGGACGTAGTATAGCAAGGACCCTCCTGAATAATGGGACGTAGTATAGCAAAGACCCTCCTGGATAATAGGACTAGACTAACATAATTTTATCTAACCGGTTCATCATGAAGAATGGAGTTGGTGTAAACACGCATAAGCCCTCTAAAGAGTACATCGCGACAAAGCTCGAATTGTTCAAAATCTCTATTCAAAGCTAAGTACCATCTTTTATTTCTCTCACAGAATTTTCTTATATTAAACTGGGGCAAAATTTTGTGTTATTATTTTTGTTTGTTTTTCAGGAATCTAGTGATAGAATGGGGTCAATCCATATTTCAAGTTCAGGATCTTATCTAGGAGGGAGTCAACTCTCAAGCTCATGTTCAATTGAAGTGGCTAGAGCTCATCTTAAGAACGAGGTCGATATCCAAGTCCAAGTAGAAGGAGCCTACCTGGAGAGAGGCATTTACCTTCGAACTCACTTAAAAGGAAAATCAGTATCTCACAACTTGAGAAACATGAAGACCTAAGTCAAGATTCAAGAGAAGCTGCAGAGCTAGAATCTAATACTTGCATTTTCTTTTAATTCTTTGTTTCTAATATTGGTGTAATAATAGGAGCCGCGAACTGGAGCCTCAAGGGAACCTCACTTGACTTCCAACTCATCATTTTATCTCCTTGAACTACACGTGACCTGATTCTCTTATAACACGGGATATGTAGGATGTCCAAAACTAGGACTCGGTCGCATATTTTTCTTTTCGAATAAGAGTCCGATCAAAACTTGTCACGTTGTCTACTTCTTTGTCTGAAAACTGTTTGTGTTTCCAGTCAAAGAGGGGCAAACTGTAGACACGTATTTTTGACCGAGCTTAAAATTTTATACCATTTTTAGAGCTGAAATATTTTTATAAATATAAATTAAATATTTTGACTTTTATCTTATTTTATTAAGCTTATTTTTAAAAGATTTGAAAACAACAGAAATATAATCACTTTTTTTAAGGTAAGTTTCATTTTCAATTGTTTAAAAAAGAATGAAAGATTACAAAAAAAAAAATCTATATTTAAAATTAAGTTTTTATAAATAAGCTAGTATTTATTTAATTGGTTTTTACTAGCTATTCGACTTTTCTAATTAGTTTTTATTAACTTAAAATAATTAGTTGATATTTTTATTATAGTTAATTATTATTCTTTTAAAAGTAAAAATAAAACTAAAAGTAAAATAAAAAATAACCTACCCCACTTTATCTGCCAACACCCCAACCCCACGTTGCTTTCAAATAACCCCACTTTCCTCTCCAACAACCCCACTTTTCTCTCTCCAAGACCCCACTTGCCCACTTGCCCCTCAACTACACGCCACTTTAAAACCTATATATAATATACCAACATACACACGACAGCAGGGAGGACTCCTATACATATCACAATACATCACCATCATAAAGCATTATCAGTTATACGGAATAACAGTACACAAAAAAAAAAGAAGCAATACACTTTAAGTCAGAAAGATTTTTCTTGTGGATTCAAGTTCGTGTCTCCTTAAAGTTAATTATAATTAACTTTGGAAATCAGTAGATTATAGCGGTTTCTTTTATTGGAATTAAGTTTTACGAAAAGGTAATTCTAAGTCCTTATATAGTTCAATGAAATAATTGTTCTGAATTCGATTATGATGTTATGTAGTCCTTAAAATTACATGTATTGTTATATGCCACTATTTTATGACGCATATCATATTGTTGATTGCATGAATTGCTACTGTTTAAATTTGCTCATCGAATCATTTTTACACCTGATGTTAATTTAATCAACTAATTTGATCTAAAGATGGTTGTTGTTTATTTCTAGTTTTATTTCAACATGTTTATGTACATTTATTTGATGGTACAAATTGACAACTTCGTTTATGACTTTAATTTAATTACATGTAAATTGGTTGGAGATTCTGTATTAGTTATCATTTAGAGTTTCTGGAGTTTAATAAATAAATAATATTGCCATACTTATGGAGACAATTAATTATTAGAATAATTTTTATCGTATCCGAAATATTAAAAATGGAGGAGATGAACATTAGTTCATTTGAGTGAGTCATTAATTCATCAACGTGAGATAGTTCTTTTATTAGTAATTTCACACTATCATCATTTGGTGAAGAAAAATTATTATGTCACTACGTATATTATTTTCTCTCAATTAGTTTAAAGGAAAAAAAATTAATTAAAAATAATATATAGAATTAAAAAAATAAAACATGAGCAGAAAAAAAAATATAATAATAAAAGAAAAATAGTGTAGAATAGAGAAACATTTTGTTAGACAAAATAAAAATAAAAATAAAATAAAAGTAAGAAGAAGAAGAAACAGAATGTTAAAAAAAAATAAAAAAAATAAAAAATGAAAGTAAAAACAACAAAAAATAACGTGCAAAAAAAATATAGAAGAAAATTAGAAAAAGAAACATTTTGTTAGACAAAATAAAATAAAAATAAAATAAAGGTAAGGAGAAGAAGAAACAGAATGTTAAAAAAAAAATGAAAGTAAAAAAATACAAAAAATAACGTGCAAAAAAAAAATAGAAGGAAAATAAGAAAAAGAAAAATTCCAAGAAATTGGTCTTAACCTCTTTAACATTTTCTTTTTCTAAAATTAATCCTAAATCCCGTAGAAGTTTACCTCCTATTATAATTCAAATATCGACTCACACTAAAACGACAATACTAAAATTCTCCGGACTCTAAAAAATGTAAACAAGACAGTTACAATAAATCAAAGAAGGTGGGACATAAGTAAATATATAGCTAAAAGTATACTATATCCAAAAACTAAGTCAAGCCAAGATATAAGTCAATGAAGCAACTGTGCTAGAAACACGGGACTCGAGGGGTGCCTTACACCTTCCCCTTGGTCAATAGAATTTCTTATCCAGATTTCTAGTTCGCAGACCATTAAAAATTAGAGTCAACTTCCTTTTGATTAGGGGTAAAAATTAGGTGACTTGGAACACCAAAACTCAATTCCAAGTGGCGACTCTGAAATAAAATAATCCCTTTTCAAAAATGTCACTTTAATTGGAGAAACTCTATTTTTCAAACACTTCGTTTGGGGAAAATAGGGGTGTGACAGTGGTTGGACCTACTGGGCGTGGTCCCCCCTCCGTAGGTCACCACATTTTTGGCAACATTCAAGTTTCCTTGGGGTCTTGGAGGTTATTCTAATGGTCCTCCTCAAGGACCATTAGGGTGGTCCTTGGGGAGTCGTACCTTGGCGTTTGACCCATCAACCTAGCTCAGGACAACACTTTACAACTCATAACCCAAAACTAAACTCAAAACGAAACTCGTTAAGCTCTAGTTTCACCTACTAGATTTTAGGGTCGTTACACTATCCCCCACTTGGGAACATTCGTCCTCGAATGACACTTTAAACACATTAAGGGGTTAACGACTCAAGACTAGCATCCCATCATGCATGCAACATTATAAACAATGCACAAAACTAGGAGGAAACATCAACTCCACATCAATAAGCTCAATGCAACATAAGAAAGTAGGAACTACATCTACAAATTCATTATGCATCATAACTTCAACATTTCTCATTTTATTGGAGGAGTTACCTTCTCCAACTCACATCATGCTCATCATAACATCATTAGGCACATTATGCAATTTCTCTTAAAAGCACATTTAGGCATGTTCAACAATTCACCTCATGAACTATATAGACAACTCATACTAAATGCATATCAACATGAGGAACATAATTCATGAAAACTCAATTTCTCATTTAAACATAAATTCATCAAGAACATGCATAACATAAGGAGACCATGGAAACACATATCCACACATGACTCAAAAACATGAAATAAGCTACAAGGAACTTCTTGGAAGCTTGAATATGAATAGAAGGAAAGAGGTAAGGATATCAAAACTCTCAACAACCTTACTATTCAACATACTATCCCCCACTTGGGAGTAAACTCAACCAAGGCTAACATGAAAATAACATAGGAACCTCACTACAACCTTCACAATCTATAAGGAACTATCACATACTGGTGTTTTTAAACTAGGGAGGTCCTCTTTAAGCAACTCTTTGCTCACAAACAACCTTACCAACACCACTCAAGGTGAAAATTCAAGTCAACCTAAGTCATGAACACCAAGGATACCTAATGACCTTGCTATCTAAGCACATTATCTCCCTCTTGGGAACAAGCCTATACTAACACTTTTAAGCATCATTTCTTTCAATTCTAAGGTCGGAGCAAAACATCACTAAACTTTAACACTCAACATCCAAGGTGATTCTAAACAAAGGTGAATTACACTTCTACTCTTTTTAGAGGAGTCTACTCACTTCACACACCTAGGCATTTCTAAAACACCATATTTCATCAACTCTTTCAATCATACCTCAAAAATCATCATGCCTAAGTCGGATTTTACCAACAACACACATAACCATAAAGAACTCATTCATACCAAAGACAACATCACAATCTATCACCTCAAATCTAACAAGTCACATAGTCATAATTGGCATCACAACCAACCTTTCTCCCTCACCCCTTCTAGCATAAGTCTTTCAAGTGGTCATATCCTAAAGACCATCGGATAAGGAATAGGAGAGAGACATTATAGAGTTAAACTCTATGGCATGACTTGAAGAATGAAGAAGTGAGACTTTCCTAACATCCAATAGTCTCCTATTCATAAATGTGGCGTGCTTCACACTATGAACAAGACTCTACTAGATGTGGTTTGATACATCCTAAAACCATTCTAAAATCTTGTGCTCTGATACCATGTTTGTCACGACCCAAGGCTACCCCCTAGACATGACACAGCTTACTCGACCCCGAAGGGGTCTCATACAAGCCTCATAACATTCTTGAACATAAGGAAATAGGAAACTAAGTCAGAATTAAAACTTTTCTTTACAATTGAAATCTTTTTTCATAAAAACAAGTGAAAGACTTTCTATACTACGTCTCAAACCATCCAATACTTTGAATACAACTTTGGGACATTGACCAGACAAAGACTCTAAACATACAATGAAAGACATAAAGGAAACATAGTGGGTTTTGTCCTTGAAACTATGAGGACTCACCAAGTCTTCATCTCCAAGATCCTCAGAAACCTATTCTTCAAGTATAGAACATCAAATCTCCAAACCCTATACTTTGGTAGAAAATGAAGAAATATGGGTTAGCACATAAAGTACTAAGTATGATAGCCATGCAAAAATCATGCTTAAAACATACATTTTCTTTGGAAATCATGCTTTATGCCAATTTGAGAAAACCTTCATGAGCATGAGTATAAGACATAATCAACATACAAGTCATTTCTTCACATTTTGGCATAATCAACATATAAACCATTACCTTCACATTAATCCTTCACCTCAAGTAACCTTCAAGCTATACTTTGTGCAATCTATGGATAGCGTCCCATACCACTATCCACACTAAAGTACCACATTAAGGTCACCAAAAGTGAACTTACCATTCAACCTTTCCATCTTCACACAATACTCAAACATAAGAGACATAAACATTTCATAAGTCATATCAACACATTAGGACCAACATCTAGGACAACCCTAAGTCATACTTATGCAATGTATGAGTAGCATCTCATACTACTACTCACACTAAGTATTCCTTTGGAGCCACCATAGACAAGGCACATTCATATTCAATAAGTCATGACAAGGAAGTAACTCAATCCAAGTATAGCATGCATCATTACATTAGACATTTAAGTCAAGATTCTCCATTAGCTTCATTAAGAGCACATTCATACATTAGTCATTAAGACATTAGAGAATTCACTATAGCCCTCTCAAAGCCTACTAGTGCAATGCATGGATAACATCTCATACTACCACCCACACTCCATAGAACTTCTCAAGAAACCATAATGCATATCTCACAGGATGGGAATAGGCATTAACCGACCTAGACCATGAGAGCTAAATCATGGAATCCGATGTCGTATGACCCCACACCGAAGGAGGGTGTTCTACTCTCTTAAGGTAGAACTAAATGTATTTAGCTTAAGTGGATCCACTAACTATCCTATATGGGCACATAGTTATGGGATAAGAAAGATGTTCATTGAAATTCGGCCTAACGTAGGGAGAACTTCCATCTTACCATATCCACTCGGTACTTAGCCTCTATTCCGATAAAGTAGTTCATTTTCATTAACATTATTGCACTTGAGAGGCCCACCAACATTAGGCCTACCGACCCAAGGTACATTACACAATAAAGGGCCACCACCATTAGGTCTACCGATTCAAGGTACATTAAGGATAGCTCATTGACTTTCGAAGAAAGGGCCACCAACATTAGGTCTACCGCTTCAAGGTTCATCATTTCACACTAGAAAGGGCCACCAACATTAGATCTACCGGTTCATGTCATAGCCTAGAATGCTTCATCGTTCATTTAGGAAAGGGCTACCAACATTAGGTCTACCGATTCAAGGTCCATCATTACATTCATTCATAGACTCCTCATAAAAGGGCTACCACAATTAGGTCTACCGATTCATGTTTATTAAGTCAAGATACATTCATTACACAAGAAGAGGATGCCTAAGCCTACGAATTAAAGATACAACATTCAAGGTCACATTCACTAATACAAGAAAAGGATGCCTTAAGCCTACCAATTCAAGATACATCAATCCACATTACTTTCATTTATACAAGTATAGGATGCATAAGCCTACCAATTCAAGATATAACATTACATTATAGAAACCCTTCACATTCTATTATCATCATTCATGAGTGTTAATTGAGTATATGCTTTCAATCACAACACAATTACATTCTAAACATGATCATAGTTCTTTCATTGAGATCACACACATATACTTCACATCAAAATCATACATAAATTCTTCATGAAATTGCCTTCCAAGGCTATACATCAATGACAACCCAAACATCTAAGATAATACAATAGATAAGGGAATTAACATGATTCAATAACTATTTCAATATAAACATAACAAATTTAACATACTTTTATGGTTCAATCAATTTCCAATCACAAATCACAACTTAGGATTTTGGGGGAAAACATGGGTTCAAGGGAGAAATCATTTTAATTCATCTTTAAAGCCACAATTCATTCATAATTCAATGCAATGAAGCCTTTGGAAAACGTTTAGCATAGAACCCATGCTAAGATTGAAAACTAGGGTTTTTGGGGAAACATTGGAGATTTGAAATCACTTTTGAAATTGGCTCCTTGAAAGAAACTACGTCAAAGATAAAGACTACCATACCTTTTAGAGAAAAAATCCACAAAACTTGAGTGAAAATGGTGAGGTCTTGACCTTGAGAGCTTGAATCCTACACCTCTAATGGAGGTTTCTAGAGAGAAAACTTTTGAGAAGAGATGTGGGTTCTAATTTGGGTTGGAAAATAGAATTTAATACTTTTAATACTCTTAAAATACCATAATTAACCCAAAATAACCTTCCCTCAACTTAAATAATTATAAAAACAATTTACCAAACCACCATCCCCTTAGCCGAACCAAAACCAGCTTTTACAGGTGTGATCCACAGACCCCATCCACAGACCATGGATGGGTCCACAGACCGTTCTGCATGGGCGTGGTTCGTGGCTGGAGGTTGAATTTGAGGGACTTGACCCACGGAACAGGTCTACGAGTCGTGGTTGGACCTACGGGGCGTGGTTACCCCTCCGTAGGTCACCACATTTTTGGCAACATTCAAGTTTCCTTGGGGTCTTGGGGGTTATGCTAGGGTCCTCCTCAAGGACCCTTAGGGTGGTCCTTAGGGAGTCGTACCTTGACGTTTAACCCATCAACCTAGCTCGGGACAATACTTTACAACTCATAACCCAAAACTAAACTCAAAACGAATTTCGTTAAGCTCTAGTTTCACTTACTAGATTTTAGGGTCGCTACATATCCCCATGGGTCCGGACTGTGAGACATCGGGTGTGTATCATTAGGTCAGACATGCATCACTATACTTGACATTACATTTCATTGCCTTGCACATCTTTATCATTGGTGAATTTGATATTGTGAGTGCCTTTCTATGGAACTTGTGACTGATGCATATTGAGTTTGTTGTTAATGATATGTAGTTGTTAGAGTGTTGTTGTTGAGTTGTCTTCTATGTAAATTGTGAACTATTAGGTTGGGTTGGTTTGGATACTGGTTGTAGTTGTGGAGTTTCAATTGGGGTGTAAGGAGTACCCATATTCTATTCCCTTAGCTTGTGTTTAAAAGTTTACTTGTTGAGAACCATGTTGTTTAGTACTCACCCCTTGCTTCTACAATTTTTTGTAGCTTATGAGCTCGGATCTTCGTGATATTTTCTATTTTCTTCTTCCGAGACTTCCTATGGAGATTTGTGAGGTAGTTGTTTGCCATCTCAGCGGACCTTCTTACTCCTATTTGTGATTTTTTTTCTACTTGAGAGACAACGTCATTTGAGACTTTCGTATTTTATTTCAATTTTATTATTTACATTAGAGGCTTGTGCACATGACAACCAGGTTTTGGGGATTTAATTTAGTTGACTTATTATCCATATTAGTAGTTGTCATTAAACTTCTATTTTTATTTTATTTCCGCACTTTATCAAAATGGTTGGGTTGTAGGCTGACTTGACTTGTCTTGGTGGGATAAAACGAGTGCCATTACATCCATTTTTGGGTTGTGACACCTACATTGTTTCACTAATGTAGGGTCCGACGCTTCTATTCCGCACACTCGTGACTAGGCATCCCATGGATGCTTTGGTTGAAGATTTTTGGGTCCTCATGTTCCGAGGCCCGAGACTCCTTTATTGCTTTATGTCATTTTCGTTTCAGACTTGAATGTGATGTATGTGTTACGTCCCCATCACTTTCATTATGATGTACTAGATGGATTTGAGACTTATGTTAGTTTTTCGCTTTTGTCAAACTCTTTATGATATAAAACTGTCTTGTTGAATTCTTTAAAATTCTATTATCTTGCATGATGTATGCTAACTGACTTGTGTAGGACCTCTCGTGATTCTATACGCCATGTTACCCCTAGGGTATACTTTGGGTCGTGACACGGTGCCACATGAATTGGGTCAGAGGGAGTATTGTTTTAGAGATAATATTGACTTACCAAAATAATATAAGAACACAACTCTGGCAGAACAAAATATTTTGTGAAAGATATTAAAGGCTTAATATATATATAAGTATGAAAGTATTTTTTTATCTAAATATACACGGTATAATTTTCTGATAAGTTATTCAATTAACTACGTTTTGTTCTACATGGCTATACCATTGGCCCTATTAAGTGTTAAGCACCTACTTTGGCATGTGGATGTCTAAAAATAGACCTTGGAAGTGGATATTGTGCATAGTTTAAGAAACTACTAACATTCCATTTGACAATAGTGGCTAAAGGATGGAACTCTAGCTAGATCATGATTCAAATTCAATCATTTACATGTAACTAATAGATGTATTATCTCTTTTAAAATGGAATAACATAACAATGTTATTAAACAAAAAATTTAATGAAAATTAGACTCTTGGCTGCTATTAAATAGAACTAGTATACCTGTCCGTGCGATGCGCTGTTATTTTACTTAAAAATTAAATTATTAAAAGAATTACATATTTAAAGAAGATAACGACAAAAAAATAATATAATTTATGTGAAGTGCTCTTAGTACAAATAATATTATATGTTCTACAATCTTTATTGTAAAAATTATTAATAACAAATTTTTGTATTAAATCTGTCACGCCCCAAACTCGAGGGGCGCAATTGGCTCCTAATGCCAAAACTCAGGCCCAAGCTGACCCTGCTGAACCATTTGCTACTAGCGCATGGCAGCCACAGGCAATCAAGAAAACAAACAAGTATATCTCGGCTTAAAACTAAGCCCTTGGCCGGCAAGGCCCCTGTCAACTGATCTATAAAAGAAACAGCTACTCCCAGGAGATCATATAGATAAATAGTCAACTAGTATAAAAGTCCTGATTGGGCCGTCGAGGCCACTATGATATCTATACCAAAACTAAAAGCAGGTATATATCAATACAATACATCAAATAGCTCACAAGCTTCAGCAAACCAACAACATAGGCCAGTATGGCCATAACGTAGCTATACACCCCACACACTAGTCTGCAAGCCTCTAAGAGTAGTATAGATTAGCGGGACAGGCCCCAGCCTACCCATAAAGATATATACAACAAAAGGTAACAAACCTCCCAACTCTGGCAGCTCCGGAGGAAAGGGGCTAGTCAATCGGATAAAAGTCAATCCTGTTGCTGAGGAGTTCTACTCGGTCGTCTGTCTGGACCTGCATGCATGAATGCAGCGCCCCCAAGGCAATGGGGCGTCAGTAATTTACAGAGTATGAAAGGCAATAAACTATGATAAGGTATCCTGATATACTGAAATAATCTGATAAATAAATCAAGGATAAGATAAGTGTAATGACCTGCTCCTAAATCTAAACTTATCAAAAATAATAAAACAACAACCTAACCAATCCCCCATAAGCTCAATAGGTACAGACAGCACACAAGACCACCTATTCAGGGCCCTATAAGCCCGGAAGGTGCCAATCAGTCTATATACCCCTATCGGTAGTCTCTTATCCCAGTAGGAAGTCACATAGCCCTCTTAGGCATTAATATAGCCCCGTAGGCAGCACATAGCTCTCTTAGGCATCAACATAGCTTATAGACAACTCATAGCCCTCTTAGGCAACAACATGGCCCTGTAGGAAGCACATAGCCTTCTTAGGCGTCAATATAGCCCTGTAGACAACTCATAGCCCTTCTAGGCATCAATATAGCCTCGTAGGCAACTCATAGCCCTTTTAGGCATCCACATAGCCCTATAGGCAGAACATAACCCTTCTAGGCATAGATCACATTCCTGCAGCTAACCACAATAGCACCAAGGACAACAATAACAATCCAATCGGTAAAAGCGAGCAATTTAGTTATAAGTAACCTATACAAATAGCCTCTGAGCCGTGTCCAACATAGGGACACTACTAACTGAATAAGAATCCCGACAAGGGAGGATTATATCAACTCGAGCAGCCAACAATCAACAATCACGGCTACAAGTATATCAAGGATAACAACTCAAATACATTGCTTCTAAGCTTTAAGGAAACATGCCGTAAGTAATGAATAGTCTTAATATACCTTTTTTGCTGAATTCACGTGTCCTAATAACTTTAATCACAACCCCCCTTGATACTACAACAAGGCAGGATCATAATCAACACAAAAGAATAGAAGATACAACGAAAGTCCGATAAAAGATATGTATTTCCGTCGCAAATTGCTAGTTGTGACTTATCAAAGCTAGAGTCGATGAAAGAAGGGTCTTACCTTGATTATAAGTTTGTAATACACCTCAAAACTTGAAAATATGCCCAAACCCCTACTGTCCACACACCAAAGTACGATATGCTAAGGAAATCGATAAAACAAATTATACCATGTTGACGAGCTCAACGCGTAGAACAACTTTTGTCAAGGACTTAAGTCATGAAAATCAGTAACTTGGCTTGTCCTAGAAGTTGGTTTTGTAGGGTTTGTGAGTTCTGGTTCTTCGCTAAGGAAAATGAAGGAAAAATGAAGAAAAGTCGAAGAAGATGATATATATAAAGTTCCACCGACCTAGGGAACCCACCTCACCTGCCTGCTTGCGCAGTCTTGCGAAAATGCGAATATCTCTCCTTTCTGAAGTCGTATGAATGAACGGGTGGATGCGTTGGAAACTAGACTCGTAGACCTTCGATTTCATAGGTCGCGGGGATCATAACTCTTAAAAGATTGGGAGAAAACGTCCGAGACATTTGACCCAAATTTCAGACAAATCTTTAAAAAGGAATTTACGGTAACTTTCGCCAACTTTTATTTTTCCACTTACCTAACTTCAAAACTTGAGATACAACACTTAAACACTTAAAATATCACATAACACATCATTATTAATTTATTACCCACTCTTCTGGTCTTTCCACGAAGATACGAGTCAATTTATACGTTTTGAAAAGTCGGGATGTTCCAAAATCATTATGTTACTTTAGTTTTAAGCGAATTCATTGTACAATTTTCATATTATTCATAATACTCTTTTTGTAAATATTGTTTGTTCTATGGTTTAATTAGTTTTCCTCGTATAGAATTTTACATGTAATAAAAATAAGGTTATTTTAATTTCTATCCAAAATATAAAAAGAGATATTCTTTTTTTCAATAGTTTTGCGTATTAAAATCTACCAAAGTGTTTTTTTATATAATATGTGATAAGATGCTAAAATTTCACTCCACTTTATTTTCAATATAGAATTTGAGATTATATTCAAATAATTTTATTTCCTATAGAAATTTTTATTTTTTATTTTTATTTTTCATTGTGTTGCTAGAAATTCTTTCTTATATAATTTTATTTATCCCTGACTTTATCTATTAAGAATTAAGTTACATGATATTATATATTGCATGATTTATTTATACATTATAATTCTTTTTTTTATTCTTTTTCTTCAGTGATATTTTTACGAACTTTTTTTCAATTTTTATTTCATTTATAGTTCAAATAATGTCATTACTAAACTGTGATTATGAAATAATTCTCGTACATATAAAAATACTTTCTCATAACCATTTGTCATGTGTTCTTTTTTTAAAAAAAAAATCATTGTCCTTCTCTATTACTCACCTTCTAATATTATGTAGATAAATATATAACTTCTTACTTTCAAACTTATACGAAATTCTTATTATACTTTTATTTCATTAATCAAAATTCTTTCATTATTTAAATTCAACAAATGTAATGTTAATTACTATATGAAATATAATCTCATCCAAATTAGAGAGTGAATGTAGCATATTAACTTTTATGATTAAAATTTAATAACTTTTTAGCATAACTTTTATTACCATCGAAGGATGGAGAATGAGGAAAGTACAATTTTTTAAAAAAATAAAAAATAAAAAATAAAAATAAAAATAAGTCAAAATTTATATCATTAATTACCTAAGGTATGACGACATTTTCATTTTCGAATCATCTCAAGTCTTTCATCTTCCCCGTCAATATTCATATTTATTTTATTTTTCTTCATCATCATCATTATTTATATTAATTTTATTCTTTCAAAATGAAACACTTATTGAATCATTACAAGAATATGAAAATAACATAAATAAGGAACACCAACCAAATTTAAATGGTAATTGAGTTTAGTAGGTATATTCATCTAATAATCTAACAAATCACTTAAAAAGAGACCATTTTAATTTAGCAGAAAAAGGCAAAATTATGAAAAAAAATATATATATTAGATGTCATGCAAAGTATTAAATCGACGAAATAATTATCATAGCAATAATTATGTACTAAAAATATTAAAAGATGGCGTACATGGTCCACTATCATAAAATTCTTCCATTTCTTTATCATTAGTTTCTTCTTCTTCCTCGTTGCACTGGAGAGGATGATGGTCCTTCCCTTCAATCATAATCAAATAATTTCACATAAAATAATTAAGAAAGAAGGCATACAATTAAGAAAGAAGGCATACATACATACAATACACTACTATACTTCCTCTCAATTTTCTTTTATGATCTCAAGTGCAATCAATTTTATTTTTTTTGAATGTTATTTTTGTTACACATTTTTGAATTTATATTTTGAAGAGTTGGTTTAAGAAGATGTGGATGATAATGTAGTTAAGAGTAATATTTTTTCACAGATATGGCTTATGAAGTTTAACTGTTTTTTAGGGATAAGGTTAATTATTATTTGAAATTTAAATTTTAAATTGATTATTTACTATTTTGTCATGGCTAGAGCTTTTTTTATATTTATAAAAAACGTGGTTCTGTTTTTTTTTTTATTATTTTTTATTTTTATGAATGAAAGCCTTTTCTTTATATTTAATTTTTAAAAAGTAATAAAACTATCTCATTTTCCCTATGAAGATCCAGTAGTTTTAATTAATTTTCTTGCCAATTAGTTTTTAAATTTTCTTCGATTAATGATTTTTTTTAATAGTAATGATTGTATTTTTGTGGTGGTAACTCTTTTTAAATAAGGAGAAGATGTGGAAAGATAGTTAAAATAGTTAGCACTAAAAATAGGATAATTTTCACACAAAAAAAGAAGAAAAAACAAATATTTTGGTGCTATAAAAAGGGAGTTATAATTTTTCTTCCGAAAAGTAGTTTTATATATAATTGCTTATTTGATATTCAAGTTAATTTAAATACATATTTACACTTACATCACTCTATTTTTTAGAACTGTTTTAAAATTATTTTTCATATAATTGTACAAACTACTTTAAAGTCATTTTAAAAATAAATTGATACAGATATAGATATAAATTTTCAAAGATTATTTTGAAATTAAATATACAGAGATAGATATCTTTTTTTTTTTGCAAAGATATTTTGAAATTAAAGAAATATAATGTTTTATACGTATCAATTATGAAAATTTAAGAAGTTATGGTTATTATATTAAATGTTCATTAAATAAGATCGTCAAAATTTGTTTGAAAAAAAGTTAACCGTATTTAAGTTAAATTTTTTTAATATGATAAAATTATGTGAATTAAAAACAATTTTACAGTTACATCACCATAATTTTTGAAATTGTTTTCAAATTATTTTCATTACAATTTATTTTTTGTGGTGCTGACATGTATCACTTTTTCCTCTCTTATTATTTATAGATATGTAATAAAACACTAAGTAGATTAACATATATGTATTGTCTCTTTTCTTTGTCAACATATCGATAAAATAAAATAAATACATTATTTAAGTAAATGTTACAAGTTCACCCGAATATATAACTGGATAGACATCTACCCCCATTCCTTATTCCAAACCCTATCTACTTTAAGAATTTATCATTTTGATAGTTAAATATAATTATTTATCATATAAAAGGAACTTTATGACATTTGTTCAACATATAAAGAGGTTTTAGGAGTGGTACTAGGTTAAATAATAGATTTTTTGGTAAAAATAAATTGGGGAATTTAAGTTTTTTTTTTTTTTTTGGCTAAAAATCAAGATCAAGTCGTTAAATTTAGCCAAATATTTTTCACTTTCCAGCTTGAGTAACTTTTTGAATAATATAACAAAAGATGGGTGATTTTTATGTTATAAAAGAAATAAATGGTAATAATTTGACGGAACTAGCAATTAATTTTCTAATATAAAAGGAAAAAAGGATTTTGTTACCAAACATGATACTGAATTTAATAGTTTATTAATATTTTTAGATTTTTTTAAAGAAGTCAAAATGCTTCATTTAATCTTACCGGCATTTGTCCAATGGTTAGCATATATAAGAATATGTGATATAAAGTTTTGTTGACATAAATAACCGGTCCAAAATTTACAACTATTAATTGTATAGATTTAATATCAATTTATGAAAGAACATTAAAACAACATTGCACCAACGTGTGAATGAAAGCTATAAAATCTTGATCCAGTTTTATCATAGCATAAAAATAACATGTTATGGACTTGCCACAGACCATAGTAGAATAGCAAGCATAGGTTATCCTAAACATTAATGAAGGGAATTCAAGATCAATCATGAGCAAAAATTTCTCAAGAGAAACATTCATGAACACTTATTAGAATGCATGTAGCCAGCCATCTCCAGAAACATTCTTAATAAAAATTAGATATGTATCTGAAGATGACTTGCAACTTACATCCTACTAAGAACAGTCATATTAATCAATCCAAAACTCTCTTTTGAGTAACATCCTATATGTTAATTTCATAAGAATGTAACTTTATTTTCATAAAAAATAACATAACAAGTGAAAGCTTTAACAAAAAAATTGAAAGATATTAGAGGCTTATGGAGGTCTTTCACAGAGAAAAAAAAAGAAGGTGTTTGGCGTCTAAGTGAAAGCTGGGTTTTGAAGGATAAAGAAAGAAGAGTGGAGCTTTTATAGTTAAAAAAAAAAAAAGCCTTACACTTATAAAGAGTTTATAAATTTTATCCCTCACAAATATATTAATTGGCAGTAAGTCCTTCTTTATTTTTGACCAAATGCATATATAACCCTTTAAATTTAACATTAACTGTCAATTTTGTATTTCATCTTTTAAAATGATTATTTAAATATCTTTACATGATAAATATGTGTCCCATGAACTTCTCGCAATGATATGAAAAATCATGTGACTCATGAACATCTCACGGTGACATGACAAATCATGTGTCGCATGAACATCTTATGATGACATGACAAATCACGTGTCTTCTACTAAGCTTATACTATTGAATTTTTTAAAGAGAAGTACAAAATACTATGTATATCTATACTATATCAAAAGCATGAAGACCCTTAGAAATGTTGTCTGGAATTTTTGGGCATACATTAAAAGACTTTACTTTTGACAAAATTGTCTTTTCACCACTTTAAAAAAATATATATTATTTACTTTTTGAAGTGATAAAATAATATTAATTATAAATCGTAGTAATATTTTGCCGTATTTTTTTATTAGATATGGTTTTTCTTTGTTTTGGTTTAGGTATAAGATTCAGTTAAGTTTAGGATTTGTTTAGATACAAAGAATAATATTCAGCTACTATGAAATTATGCCACATCATATTGAGAACAAATGTTAGTTTATATTTCTAATAATTCTTATTTAATAATTATCTTAATATTTATAATTCTAAAAACAATTAAAAAGTTTACTTATTTTTAATCGATAAGAACTCCTAATATTTAGAAATTTGAAGTTGACTAAACCTATCACGACCCGAAGTATACCCTAGGCGTTACATGGCGTATAGGATCCCGACAGGCCCTAAACAAGTCACTTAGCATACATCATACAAGATAATAGAAAATCAATAAATTTTAAAAGACAATTTCAAAACATAAGAGTTTATAAACTGTAGTGGAAGTCTAGCATAATCTCAAAGCCATCTAATACACCAAGAGTGATCAGGACATAACCCGTACATCACATACAATGCTAATAATTAAAGACAATATGATATAAAGGATCGGTCCTTGGAACATGAGGACTCACCAATATTCAATCTACTAAACTGATCCCTAGCTACAAATATGTGAATCATGAGTGTCAGACCCTACATTAATGAAAGAATGTAGGCAAGAGTATGCGTTAGTACATGGAATGTACCAACTATGATAGAAATGCATAAAAGATAAGAAAACATGTGAAAAAATGACTTTTCATGACATGACATGCAATGACCAAGCTAAATCAAAAGGTAAAGGGCTTAGAAAACATAGATCATAAAACATGGTCAATTCAAACTTAACATCTTTAAATTATTCGTG
>NC_064285.1:16242428-16295748 GCF_019186545.1 Solanum stenotomum
TCGATAAATGTCTCAACTTTGTAGTATCTGATAGAATGTGTGCGTCCACTGTCAGTCAATGGACCTGGTCCCTTGACACAACAAGAACAGTAATGAAGAGTAAACAACAACAAGAACACAACACATGCAGTTTACGTGGAAACCTCCTTGCTCAAGGGAGTAAAACCACGACCTATTTCACAGGATTTTCAACTGTTTCCACTAATCTCTTCAAGCAAAAGTGAAACTCAGTTACAGCCAACGTGAGAAGAAGTTATTAATCTCACAACTAAGTAATAACTCTATTACGAAATGAGCCTAAGCAGATACTACATTGCCCACTAAGCTATCACCACTAGACAACTTAAGATTTGACTAAGCAACACGCAGGTTGCCCACTAAGCCACCACGCTCCGGATGACTTAGAATTTGACTAAGCAACAAACAATGTTGCCCACTAAATCAGTAAAACTCAATTGATTTAGACTTTTACAACAAACACAAGATCTGAATCCTTTATAGATTAGGAACAGATTTACAATGAAAGTACAGAAGATATAATCCTAAGACAACTTCAGCTCTATCAGGTCCTTGTTGCTCTTGAGGATGATTCTTCACCTTTTGTTAGCCTTTGCAAGAGTTGTTGAGAATTTTCAAGTTGCAAAAACTTATAAAATAATAGCCACAAAACTCAAACTCAACAAAGATGCTTCAGCACTTTATCAGATCCTTTTGTTGAGTATGAGTATTGTTCTATCTTGAAGATGGCTTTTTTCTTTTTAAGCTTGTGTGTTTTTGTTTGCCAAAATCTTGAGTTTGTGTTTTATGTTGAGAGATTATATTAAAATGAACACAAACTCATTGAAACAATCCTATTGGCTGAGAGCCTGCTGGTGTGAAAAGTTGTGCACCTACCAGCAGCTTTTTCTGACGGACTGTCTTGTCACCTTTTCATATTGCAGTCTTGCAAGGACCAGGTCCCTTGCAAACTTCTTTGTGAACTATTGAAAAGGCTTGCTGGCTTTCTCTCTTCTTGAATGGATAATGTTGTTTGTTTACTGTTGTATATATCAGTTACCAACACGGGTTTTAACCACTTAAAAAAACAACTCCATCCGCCCTTTCTATTGGTGAAGTACACTGCACATCTCACCAACCAACCTGACAAGACAATTGTAAAGATAGCTTTACAGCTATGCACCACTTTGAGTTTGGACGGAGATACTCTTCCAAGGACCAGGTCCCTGAATTTGTGAGGATCATCAAAACACCTAGAATATAACAGTATCAAAAAAATAGGTTGAAATCCTTCAACTAGACTTGTCACTCAGTAAAAACGAGCATAGGCGTATACCTTTCCGTTTAAGCTCATCTCAAGTTTTAGATAAAAGTTATTGCCATTTGTTAGTCTCAAAGTTCTGGCTTTCAACAACGTTGATGTTGACAATCGGGTGGTCAACTTTTTCATCTTCAATTGTCTCCTCCTTGAGAAACTATCTATTCATGCTTCAACTTGAAAGATTTGGAACTATGTCATTGCATTGGTTTGGATTTCATCAAGATCCATAACGTCAAGCATGTCTCTTTTAAATACATAGGATGGAAATCAAATTTGCTTCTCGAGAATATTACTTCAGTTCTTACTATTGATTTCAAGATGAGTAGAGGATTGATCTGTGAACTTGTTCATACGTTTACAACCTATTTCACTCTACTGACGACACTTTCACTTGAATTTGGTCATACCTCAATGGTAAGCAATTATATATTAATGTATTCCATAGAGCTAGAATATATAATTAATAAATAAAGCTTGATTTTACGCTTGTAATTTACGAACAACTTTCAAATATAGCGAACACAAATTATATTTGTATGTTTTAGTTATAGTTTGTATAATTGCGCTCCATAGCAAACATAAATATGTATATTTCGCTATACATATACAAAAGNAGACAACTGTAAAGATAGCTTTACAGCTATGCACCACTTTGAGTTTGGACGGAGGTACTCTTCCAAGGACTAGGTCCCTGAATTTGTGAGGATCATCAAAACACCTAGAATATAACAGTATTAAAAAAAAAGGTTGAAATCCTTCAACTAGACTTGTCACTCAGTAAAAACGAGCATAGGCGTATACCTTTCCGTTTAAGCTCATCTCAAGTTTTAGATCAAATTTATTGCCATTTGTTTGTCTCAAAGTTCTGGCTTTCAACAACGTTGATGTTGACAATCGGGTGGTCAACTTTTTCATCTTCAATTGTCTCCTCCTTGAGAAACTATCTATTCATGCTTCAACTTGAAAGATTTGGAACTATGTCATTGCATTGGTTTGGATTTCATCAAGATCCATAACGTCAAGCATGTCTCTTTTAAATACATAGGATGGAAATCAAATTTGCTTCTCGAGAATATTACTTCAGTTCTTACTATTGATTTCAAGATGAGTAGAGGATTGATCTGTGAACTTGTTCATACGTTTACAACCTATTTCACTCTACTGACGACACTTTCACTTGAATTTGGTCATACCTCAATGGTAAGCAATTATATATTAATGTATTCCATAGAGCTAGAATATATAATTAATAAATAAAGCTTGATTTTACGCTTGTAATTTACGAACAACTTTCAAATATAGCGAACACAAATTATATTTGTATGTTTTAGTTATAGTTTGTATAATTGCGCTCCATAGCAAACATAAATATGTATATTTTCCTATACATATACAAAAGAAAGCAGTTGTATATAATCTGTTTCTGTTTCGGTATACATATACAAAAGATCAATTGTATAATATGTGTTTGTATAAAGCAAGAAAGAGAGAAAGGCAAAAGAGAACTGGGCAGGAGAATATTTGTATTGTATAATTATAAGTGTATAGGACGAAGATATATGTATTTGCATGTGTATATACAATTTTCTCTCGCTTTATACTAACAGAAACGCAATTTATACATTTATGTTTGTATAAGCGAGAGAGGTGAGGGAGAAACTGGCAAGCGAGATCTGGGAGAGTGGTGAGCGAGATCTGGGAGAGGGGAACGAAAATATATGTATATATACAATTTTCTCTCGCTTTATACAAACGCAAACACATTTTATACATTTGTGTTTGTATAAAAGCGAGAGAGGCGAGGGAGAGAACAAGAGTGGCAAGCGAGATTCACCAGGAAAGAGGCAAAATAGCAACAGTTTGCTATGGGGTACTATTAAATCAAACTATGTTTATAACATTTAATTTGAATTAATAGTTTGCTATTATATACAATTTTCCTATTTTTAATTTGTTTGATTGTTTCAGAATCATTGTTTTCTTGATCATACTTTGCCAAAGTTCAACAATCTCAAAGTGCTTGTGTTGAAAGTCGTAGGCGTGACGGATGAATCCCTACTTGGTATTACTCCACCAATATAAGCATCTCCATATTTGCAAAAACTGCATATTGAGGTACATATGAGTTTATTCTTTAACTCTATTCTTAGGTTATTTTTCATAAATACTTTTTCAATTTTAATATATATGACATAATTTGATTAGTTATAGTATTAAAATAACAACTTCTGAAGTTTAATTATATATAGGTCGGATGGCTGGCTTAAACATATCATTACATTTGTTTAACTATAAGAATTTGTCATTAAAGGTATATATAATTGAAAATTCAAGTTAAATTATTTTAAAATTTTAATTAGTATTTTTCTTTTTCTAAACAGGAAATAAGGACATAGTATCATATAAAGTGAAATAGGAGTAAATAAATTTTATTTAATGTACATAAACTTATTCAACAAATACACATGTTTGTTTCTGCCCTATCACCTGTTTATCAAAAGTTGCCTTTGAAGGTTTAAGATTTCCATAAAAATCAACCAGAAGTTTGAGAAATGATATAAAAAATTAAAAAATTAAAAAAAAATATTAATCCTATTATTTTATTGTAGAAAAGAATGATATCCAATTTATGGAAGTACAAAACATTTTCCTCCAAAAAAAAGAGTTAACTGAATATGGAAAAAATTTTCTTCCATAAATTATTTATTATATTAAAATAACATGGATTTGAATAAACTAAATCCAAACTAATAATTACTAAATATTAAGAATTTAGTACTAATAAGTTTCCTACTTTATTCTCACGTTAAATCTGTTTTTTCTTGTTATTTTAACCAATGTCAATTTTGTTTGCCGATTGTATAGACTTAATCTTCAACCAAAAAAATAAAATTGTCATTCCTTTTTTTTTTTTTTATCATAGTCACATGTATATCTATGGAATAAGAAATTCTTTTCACTATTGGCATATGTAAATTAAATTCAATTGCAATTATGTTAGAAAAATTGTTTTCCTTGGCTTTATACGAGTTATATTTTACTTGCCTTTTTTCCATTTCAGCTTGCATGGCATGAAACGATATTCTCCAAAAATAGAATTATACGAAAAAAGTGTCCCCATCAACATCTCAAAGAAGTTAAATATAGTGGTTACCTTGGTGGTTTTGCTGACAGGGTACTTACAACTTACCTTACTAAAAATAGTGTGGCGCTTGAAACATTCATTATCGTTCCTTTAGAATATGATGCTCAAGAAGCAAGAGGTCGAGCTCGACGACAACTACAAGGAAAAATTCCCAAACAAGTCAAGCTAGGGATCCTTTAGGGGTTGTTGGGTTGTTGATTAGAGTTATGAAGAAAATAATGTATTATTTTATTTAGAGGTTAATTATTTATGTATTAGTTACTTCACATTTTACCATGCATAAAATAATACATACTTTTTCTCGTAGCTTATACATGTATTAGCTATGTGAGTTTCTAAATTATAAACCAAATGCTGATGATGATCAATATGTAGGCTATCACTTACCAAAATGGAGTTATAATCTAAATCATCTTTTGCTTATTCAGATGATATTATTATCTTTGCATAACCTAATGCATATTCTTTAAAGAAAATAGTATCAATTCTACAGGATTATGAGACCCAATCTGGTCAGAAAGTGATATAAAAAGTTTTAAAAAATAAAAATCAATTGGAGAATAATCTCCCCCTAAAGGCCTAAATAAGACTTCGTTTGAGGACTAAATTTGTTGATCCTACTATTTTATTATCGAAAAGAATGATTCTCAATTTATAGAAGTACAAATCATTTTCCTCCAAAAAAGAGTTATCTAAATATGGAAGATGTTTTCTTCCATAAATTATTTATTATATTAAAATAACATGAGTTTGAATAAACTAAATTCAAACTAATAATTACTAAATATTAAGAATTTAGTACTAATAAGTTTCCTACTTATTCTCATCTGTTTTTCCTTGTTACTTTAACCAATCCCAATTTTGTATGCCAATTGTATTGACCATTAACCTTCAACCAAAATACAAAAAACAAAATCCAGAAATAGAAGGAAAAGAAAATAGAACTAAAACAATACTAAAAAAAATTAATAGGAGTATAAAACATTCGAGAAAGAGCTATATCAAAATAGGGATCGGGTCTAATGTGATTAGGTGTGATTAAATAAGAGACCGAAGGCTGCTGGGAAGAGTTGGCCCCATGATCTTGGGCATATTTATAGGCCCAATTACTACAAATTATCCATCTTTTAATGTAAGTTTAAGGATTGCGATGATGATTGCATACCAATATACATGATTAGCTATTTTGCGCGGTTCCTAATAGAAGAGTTGAAATCATGAAAGAAAAGGAATCGAGGATGAAAAGTGACACCCAGAACAAGAGTTGGCGCCAGATCCATAGGCTAATATACATAAAAAATCGGGGAATTTGGAAGATTCTTAAAAATGGGCTTGGAAATACAGAAATGGCGTTAGAAAAATAGTGTGATTATATGTGAAATCTCCCCCAACTCATTATGAAGGTCTTCATAAAGATTTTTGAGAAAATATTTTGCGTGCTCTTTGCGCCAGATCAATGGGCTAATACACATGAAAAATTGGAGAGTTTGGGCGATTTTAAAAAAGGGTTTGTAAATGCGGTAATGGGCATTAAAAAATTGTGTGAGAATACGTAAAGGTTCCCCAACTTATTACGGAGATACTCATAAAGTTTTTTGAAAAAATATTTTGGGTGCTCCAGGCACAAGATCCATGGGCTAATACACATGAAAAATCTAGGAATTTGTGCGATTCTTAAATATGGACTTGTAAATGCGGAAATGAGCGTTAAAAAATGGTGTGAGTATACGTGAAAGTTACCTAACTCATTACCGAGGTCATCATAAAGTTTTTTGAGAAAATAATTGTGGACGCTCCAGGCGCCAGATCCATGGGCTAATACACATGAAAAATAGGGAAATTTGGGTGATTCTTAAAAAAAGGCTTGTAAATGTGGAAATGGGCGTTAAAAAGAGATGTGAGTATACGTGAAGGTTCCCTAACTTATTAAGGAGGTCCTCATAAAGTTTTTTGAGAATTTTTTTTTGGGTGCTCTAGATGTCAGATCCATGGGCTATAACACATGAACAATTGAGGAATTTGGGTGATTCTCAAAAAAGGGCTTGTACATGCGGAAATATGTGTTAAAAATTGTGTGAGTATACGTGAAGGTTATCCAACTCTTTATGGAAGTCGTCATTAAGTTTTTTGAGAATTTTTTTTGGGTGCACCGGCTGCCAGATTCATGGGCATTGCACATGAAAAATTAGAAAATTTAGGTGATTAATTAAAAAAAGGCTTGTAAATACGGAAATGGGCGTTAAAAAATTAGTGTGAGTATACATAAAGGTTCCTCAACTCATTACAGAGGTACTCATAATGTTTTTTGAGAAAAAAAATTAGGGTGCTCTAGGAGCCAGATGCATAGGCTAATACACACAAACAAATCGGAAAATTTGGGTGATTCGTATAAAAGGACTTGTAAATGCAGAAATTGGCGTTAAAAAATGGCGTGAGTATAAATGAAGGTTCCCAACTAATTACGGAACTCCTCATAAAGTTTTTTGAAAAAACAATTTTGGGTGCTTAGGGTGCCACATCCATGGGTACACATAAAAAATTTAGAAATTTGGGCGATTCATAAAAAAGAACTTGTAACTGGGAAAATGGGCGTTAAGAAATGGTGTGAATATACGTGAAGGTTCCAACCTCATTACGGAGGTCCTCATAAAGTTTTTTGAGAAAACAATTTTGGGTGGTCTGGGCGCCAGATCCATGGGTTAATACACACGAAAATCGTGAAATTTGGGAAATTCTTAAAAAGGGCTTGTAAATGCAGAAATGAGCGTAAAAAAAGGTGTGAGTATACGTGAAGATTCCCCAACTCATTATTGAGGTTCTCATAATGTTTTTTAAGAAAATTATTTTGGGTGCTCTGGACGCCAGATCTATGGGAGAATACACACGAAAAATTGGAGAATTTCAGCGATTCTTAAAAAAGGGCTTGTAAATTTGGTAACGGTATTAAAAAAATGGTGTGAGTATACGGTAAGGTTACGCAACTCATTACGGAGGTCTTCATAAAGTTTATTGAGAAAAAAATTCGGTGCTCTAGGCGCTAGATCCATGGGCTACTACACACAAAACATCTGGGAATTTGAGTGATTCTTAAAAGGGCTTGTAAATGAGGAAATAGGAGTTAAAAAATTTGTGTGAGTATATGTAAAGGTTCCCAACTCATTATGGAGGTTCTCATAAAGTTTTTTGAGAAAAATATTTTGGATGCTTCGGGCGCCAGATCCATTAGATAATATACACGAAAAATTGGAGAATTGGGTGATTCTTAAAAATGGGTTTGTAAATGCGGAAATGAGCGTTAAAAATGGTGTGAGTATACGTGAAGGTTCCCCAACTCATTACAGAGGTCCTCATAAAGTTTTTTGAGAAAACAAATTGGGGTGCTTCGAGCGTCAAATCCATTGACTAATACTTACAAAAAATTGGAGAATTTGGGCAATTCTTTAAAAGGGGCTTGTAAATGCAAATATTTGCATTAAAAATGGTGTGAGTATGCGTGAGGTTCTCCAACTCATTACGGAGGTCCACATAATATTTTTTGAGAAAATATTTTTGAGAACTCAGGGTGCAAGATCCATGGGCTAATACATACGAAAAATCAGGAAATTGGGTGATTCTTAATAAAGGGCTTGTAAATGCAAAAATGAGTGTTAAAAAATGGTGTGAGTATATGAGAAAGTTCCTCTACTCATTATATAGGTCCTTATAAAGTTTTTTGAGGAAACAATTTTGGGTGCTCCGGGCACCAAATCCATTGTCTAATACACACGAAAAATTGGGAAATTTGAGCGATTCTTATAAAATGGCTTGTAAATGCAGAAATGGGCGTTAAAAATATTGTGAGTATACTTGAAGGTTTCCAAACTCACTACAGAGGTCCTCATAAAGTTTTTTGATAAAAGATTTTTGATGCTCCGGGTGCTAGATCCATGGGCTAATATACATGAAAAAATTAAAAATTTGGGTGATTCTTATAATGGGCGCTAAAAATTGGTGTGAGTATACATAAAGGAACCCAACTCATTATAGAAGTCCTCATAAAGTTTTTTTGAGAAAATATTTTGGGTTCTCCGGGCGCCAGATTCATGGGCTAATACACACGAAAAATTAGGGAATTTGGGTGATTCTTAAAAAAAGGCTTGTAAATGCTGAAATGGTCGTTAAAAAATGATGTCAGTATACGTGAGGTTCTCCAACTCATTACATAGGTCCTCATAATTTTTTTTGAGAAAACCTTTTTCGGTGCTCCAGGAGCCAGATCCATGGGTATACACACGAAAAGTCAGGGAATTTTGATGATTCTTATAAAAAGGGCTTGTAAATGCGGAAATGAGCGTTAAAAAAATGGTGTAAGCATACGTAAAGGTTTCCTAACTCATTAAGGAGGTCCTTATAAAGTTTTTTGAGAAAAAAGTTTTGGGTGCTCCAGGCGCCAGATCCATGGGCTAATAATACACACGAAACAATCGTGAAATTTGTGTGATTCTTAAAAAAAGGCTTGTAAATGCGGAAATGAGCGTTAAATATGGTGTGAATATACGTGAAGGTTCCCCAACTCATTACGGAAGTTCTCATTAAATTTTTTGAGAAAATATTTTTAGGTGCTCTAACCGCCATATTCATGGGCTAATACACATGAAAAATTGAGGGAATTGGGGTGATTCTTTAAAAAAGGATTGTTAATGTGGAAATGGGCATTAAAAAAATAGTGTGAGTATACATGAAGGTTCCCCAAATCATTACGGAGGTCCTCATCAAGTTTTTTGATAAAAAAAAATTGGGTGTTCCGAGCGCCAAATCCATAGGCTAATAAACACGAAAAATCAAAAAAATTGGGCGATTCGAAAAAATTGCTTGTAAATGCAGAAATGGGCGTTAAAAATAGTGTCAGTATACATAAAGGTTCCCCAACTTATTACGGAGGTCCTCATAAGATTTTCTGAAAAAATAATTTTGGGTGCTCCGGGCGCCTGATCCATGGGTACACACAAAAGATCCGAAAATTTAGCCGATTCTTTAAAAAGGGATTGTAAATGCGAAAATGAATGTTAAAAATGTGTAAGTATACGTGAAGGTTTCCCAACTTATTACAGAGGTCCTCATCATGTTTTTTGACAAAAATATTTTAGGTGGTCTGGGCGCCAGATCCACGTGTTAATACACACGAAAAATTGAGGAACTTAGGGGATTCTTAAAAAGGGCTCGTAAATGTAGAAATTAGCGTTCAAAAAACAATGTGAGTATACGTGAAGGTTTCCCAACTCATTATGGATGTCCTCATAAATTATTTTGATAAAATATTTTTTGGGTGCTCTGAGTGCCAGATCCCTAGGATGATACACACAAAAAATTGGAAAATTTGTGCGATACATAAAAATGGACTTGTAAATGCGGAAATTGACGTTAAAAATGTTGTGTGTCACGACCCAGTGGTACACCCTAGATTTAACATGGCATACTTGACCTTGAAGGGGTATCATACAAGCCCTTGGCATATCATAACATAAGATAATAGAAAAGTACGGAAATTTAAAATTTTTTATCCATACAATCGAAGTCGTTATAAAAGCAAGCGGAAGTGTTTACTACAATTTGTCCCAAACCATATAAACTTGACTTGAATAAAACTTTGGGATGCAGCCCATACAAAAGTCTAAATCATAAAGAAAATGACATAAAGGGAAACAATGGTTTTGTCCTCGAAGCTACGAGGACTCACCAAATCTTCAAATCCTTGCTCCTTACGAGAAGCGAAACCAGGAAACTCAAGTGAAATCTTGAGCAGTAGTCTTCTGAAACCTTGGATGTGAAGTGAAGGGGAATTACATAGGGGAGAAAAAGGGGGAAAACGAGATGGAAATAGACAGACTTTGAATTCGAAATTCAAATTTGTTGGAGGATACGGTTTGCCAGCAACAAATTAGTACAAATCTTGTACAATTCTCAATGGAGGATCGTCGGATTTAGAGAGGAAAGACGAAGAGATTTCAATACCTCTATGATTCTCAAACGTTTCGGAGCACCGGCAGCGAATACATGTTACCACTTACCACTCCTATCCTGGAAATAGTCAGCGGATGGGAGTTCAACAAAATTCCTACTGATGACACTCTAGACACCCTTATAACCATTGTAATTTCCCTTCAACACTTGGGGGTCGTTTGGTTTGAATATTAATTATGATGGGATTAGTTATGTTGGGATAAGTTATACTAGATAAGTTATGTTGGGATTAGTTTTTATTGCTTGTTTGGTTTGTCATATTCAAACTAATATTGATTGTATAATTTTTGAGAATAAATTGTTTATTTACAAAAAATACCCTCATCTTATTTAGTTTTTTTTTTACATCTTCTTTGTAAGCTTTAGTTATTCATTATTAAAATAAAATTTTCATCTTATTTAGCTCAAATATTTTTGTGTGTACACTTCCATGATTGTGCCGTATGTTTTAAAAATTAAACTTTCATCTTATTTAACTTAAAAATTAAACTTTCATCTTATTTAACTTAAAAATTAAAATTTCACCTTATTTAGCTTAAAAATAAAATATTCATCTTATTTAGCTTAAAAATAAGATTTTCATCTTATTTAGCTTTAAACTAAAACTTTCATCCTATTTAACTTAAAAATTAAACTTTCATCTTATTTAGCTTAAAAATAAGATGTTCATCTTATTTAGCTTAAAAATAAGATTTTCATCTTATTTAGCTTAAAAATAAAACTTTCATCTTATTTAGCTTAAAAATAAAACTTTTCATTTTAAGTTTATTAAATTAAAAAAAATTATTATTAAAGTTATCTACATTTTAATTATAGATAAAATATAATTTTTAAGTGAGTAATAAATTATTTAATGAAAAATATGTAATTTAGTAGTGGAGTGAACATTTTAAGAGAAATCAAAATATAAATAAACATAATAATTATGCAAATAAATTTAAGTTATGTTCATAAATAAAAATTGTATTTATAAAATGTAAATTTTTAATAGAAAAATATATTTATCATTTAACAACGAATAATTAAGGTTGCGAATATTATTATAAATGTTGTTAAAAATTATGTTAATATGTATGAATGTAAAAGTGGTGTATAAAAGAGAGTTTAAGGGGGGTAATTTTGTTAATTTACACACCTTATCCCAGGATAACTTATCTTGGGATTACTATACCACCCCAAGTGAGGGATAACTTATCCCAAGATTAATTGTTAATCTTGGGATAAGTTATCCCTACCTTTGCAACCAAACAGTGAATTAAAGACCACTAAAATGTTATCCCGGGATTAGTTCCTCTTATACATCACACCAAACGACCCCTTAGTTTTTTCGCATTTACTTCTAGACATAGTTACACAATCAGGTCATTTTATATTTCTATTTTTGACAGAATTGTGTGTTTGCTATTCTCTTATCGGAAAAGGGTTAAAATTATCCCTAAACTATGCGAAATAGACCACTTAAACCCTTCGTTACATTTTGGGATAAAAAATGTCCCTGCCGTTATCCTAAGAAACCACAAAAAATGTCCTTGCTGTTAGGCCCATGTGGCTTGCCATGTCACTAAAGGCAGGGGCATTTTTTATCCCAAAATGTAACGAAGGGTATAAGTGGTCTATTTCGTATAGTTCAAGGCAATTTTGACCCTTTTACGTTAAAAATAATTAAACCTCCGTTTCTAGTTTATTTTTTAATACAGTAAACTTGTTGTATTTTAATTTAGTTTTTATGTCTCTTTAGGATGTACAATATCTAACAAACAGTCCTTTTATGTCTTATGTGGGACAATGAATCCAATCTCCTTCAAAAGAAATTAAATTAAATGAGGTGCACAAAATCTCAAATCATAAATTAAAGACCTAGTATATTGCCAAAAGATTTGGTGGGAAACTCTGAAATTTTCACCTTTAAAAAGAGGCAACAAAGAAAAAAATTATTAAAAATAGTTTAGAGTCTATTCCTCAATTGTTATATGTATTAAGTTGCTTTCCAAAATGAATTTTTAAAGCCTATTAATAATAAAATAAGAAAAGTGTCCATTAGATATATTCAAGATCTCAAAGGAAACAATTTACAATGTTGATTCCTGAAAATTTATTATTTTGTTCATTAACATTTGTTATTGTTGTTAATTAATTCATTTGGTACCTACCTTTATATCACATATAGTTGTTTGTGGTCTGGTACTTGTAATAAAACAAATATTCTTGTTTCTGTCTTAAGCAAAAATCATGTTGCTCTCTGTTTTGTTTTTTTTTTTTAAAAGAAAAAAATATCACATAGGTTGTGTTAGAAAATTAATAATCCAAAAACAAAAACAAAGAAGGCGTAAGATGTGAGAACAATTTTTCTTAAAGAAGATATTGTTTATAGACTAAATGGAAATTTAGAAAAAATATTGACAATCTTCTTTACGATACAATGGGCCATTAATACGGTGCTGGCAGATTTTTCTAGGCATAATACATAAATGTGTCTTTTAACTTGACCTCATTTTACGATTATGTCCTCCAATTTTGAATATGCACAAGTAGGCACTTATACTTGTATAAAATTGAACAAGTAAACACATGAATCCTACATGGCACAATACACGTAGGACATCACGTATGACAAAAAATGACATGTAGGATGTCATATAGGACATGCGTATCTATTTGTTCAACTTTATACAAGTTTAAGTGTCTACTTGTGCACACCAAAGTTAAAGAGAATAAATGTAATTTGAAGCCAAGTTTAATATATTGGGGAAAAGTCAAGCCTTTTGTTAAAAGTCACTTTATTTTACAAATAAATGTGTCTTTTTATTTCGAATTTAAATTACATAACCTGATATTGTGTTATGCGTGAAAATCATTTACACCCTCAAATTTTGGTTTAAAAATTAAATTCCTTTCTCAACTTTAAAAGATATTCAGTCTTCTCCCTTTATCCTATGAGAAGTCTAGTTTATCCTTGTCATTTTAATCCTATATTGATATAATCTTTTTATATTATACATAATATTTTATTTTTTAACCTTTGCATTTATAGATTTTTATTTAAGCTCATCAATTTTATAAGTAGAATAATTCTCTTATAAGTCTGTTACATAATTTAATATTATTTTTTTGTGAATGTTATTTTAATGTTACATACATTAGTACGCATGCATGTATGAATGTATTATGTGCAATGTGCATGTATATTTAAGTTTAACGTATCTTTTAGGTAGAATATAATTAACATGCTCTTTAACTTGGCCTTAACTGACATTTATGTCCTCCAACTTATGTGTGTGCACAAGTAAGCATATAAACTTGTATAAACTTGAACAAGTAGACACACAAGTGTTACACATGTATAGCATGATGTATTACACATGACAGAAAAATCAATTTCAGTGTATCTAACGTGAATTGTCATGTAGGACGCGTGTGTCTACTTATCCAACTTTATATAACTTTAAATGTCTACTTGTGCACACCTAAAATTGGAGGGCATAGATGATAGTGATCAGAAGCCAAGTTAAAAGGGCACATTTATGTAATTATCTTTATCTCTTATTCACTATTATCTATGTAGATAAATGTAATGACACGACCGTTCATTTTTGGAAAGTTTCATGAATTGACCTTTTTGCCCCTCCCGATATTGACCTTGAGTCTTTTATGATTGAGTTTTGAAAATTGGTTTCAAACTTCGAGTTAAAAGTTGAGAATTTGGTAAGTTGTGATCTTGAAAGGCTAAGTTGCTCAAAAGTGGTTTTCGGAGTCCTTTGGAGTTTCGAGTGTTGGAACGGAACTCCGTCGATTACATCAGTCCTCAAATATGAAATATAATTAGTGAGAGTTGTCAGTTTCAGATTTAGAGTTTTTTGAGGTACAAAATTGTGAAATTGTGGAAATTTAGCATTTGGGTTGACTTCGGTCAATATTCGGGGTTCGAATGGTTGGATCGGAATTACAAGAGTTGTGTTGGATTCAGGGGATGATTCTAGGCCTAGGTGAGGTCTTGGTTGATTTTTGAGAGGTTCCGAGCTTGTTTTAGCCTTTTAGGCGTTGATTAGTTTCTTGTGGTTTTCAAGGATGTCAATTCAAGGAGACCTCGAATTCATGTTTCGACGGTTCCATTGAGTCCGAAACTTCGAGTATAATTAATTTGCATATGTGGTTTATGTGCACGGGATTTCAAACAAATCCTGAGGATACTTTCAGTGTTTTGAGAGTTGGCTAATGCTTCTGGTGCTACAGACCTTGCTCTTGCAGATGGCCTTTGCTTTTGCGATCTTTGCTTTAGCGAAAGTTGGCTCGCAAAAGCGAGACTAGCCTTTTGGGTGGGGTTCCCTTAAGAGGACTAGGGCTCTCCTTAGCAAATATCGCTTAAGCAGAGTCTCCCAGATTTTTTGGGGTTTGCTTAACCGAACTTATGGTCACTTAAGGGACATCTGAGAGGGTTTTTGGTCTATAAATTTTGGGGTTTAAGCCTCATTTTTCATTTTTGAGCTTGGAAAATCCTTGATGGCGATTTTTTAAAGGATTGTTTATGTTAAGTCAGTTGGGTAACGATTCTTAACTCGAAAACTTCATTTCCTTTTGATTATTTATGAATTCTAACATCAAAATTTGGGATTTTGATTGGTAAGTGGCAAGATTTTTCAAGAACTCAAGTTCTTAACTAAAATGGAGATTGTGAACTAATTTTGGGTCCTTTCTCGAAATGATTTTCACTAATAAGTCCCCAACCCTTAAGTAATGCTTTCACGTATTAAATTTCGAATTCAAACCTTCTTTTGAAATCAGATTTTGAGTTGATTGACCCATTTTTCAAGGAAATTGATGTGGATCTGGTTGTTTTAGAAAATTTATTGTGAATGCTTGCTTATATATAGATTGTGTGGCTTCAGAAATGATTCAGAAGGGGAAGACTTAACTCTTGAAGTGATTAATTGATTGATTTATAGCAAGTGATCTCATAAAACTTTTATGCTAGTAGAATTCGTGTATTCTTTCGTCGTTTGTATATTGAAAGTAATGAGAATGAGATGAAGGGTTAATTGTCCACTTGATAAATCTTAATGATTACAAAAAGGTTGAAAGATTGAAAAGGATGTGTGATGAACATGATGATATGAATTGCCTTGTTGTGACTCTTATTGACTAATTGATGAAATTTGTGATCGCATTAATGTGGACTTGAATTACATGAGTTATTGTCTCTTCATGTGATGTGATATTGATTGTGTGCATTTATTGTTGAACACCATGATGAGATTTGTGATGGTTATGATGTTGAGGTCTTTTTTAGTAAGTGTTTACGATGTCGAGATCATTGCTGGCGAGTGCTATTATGCCAAGGTCATTTTCGGCTAGTGAATTGATATAAAGATGATGGAAAATGATTCCGGCTAGTGATTTGATATAAAGCCAATGAGAAATGGTTCCGGGTAGAGAATTGATATAGAGCCAATGGAAAATGGTTCCAACTAGTGATATTGTGCCTATGGGAAATGGTTCCGGTGAGGGTTTGATTATTGTGACTTGATGCATTTGATATTGATGTGTGACGTGCTTGTTAATTGTGATTGACATACTTATTGTGTATGATTGATCTACTTGATACTTGAGATTGATTAATTGATTCGTGTTGGTTGTTGGATTGTGACTATTGGACTGTGTGTTTTGAGCCTTGTGATTCGTGTATTGTAGTTAGGTTGGGCTAACTTTTGTACAGGTTGTAGTTTGAGGAGGTTCGGTTGGAGAGTTAGGGGTATTCAATTTCTAGCTAGATTCCTTGTTTACTAGGTTTCTTGTTGGATACCATGTTATAGGTACTCACTCCTTGCTTCTACACTTATGTAGGTTTCGAACCTGATACCTTGTGATCCCCCTTCTTCTCTTACTTCCCGAGGCTTGTCAAAGAACTATTGAGAGGTAGTTGCTTGTCATTCCGGCAGACCCTCTTTTCCTTTTATTTAAGCTTTGTTCTATTTGAGAAACAAAGATTGAGACTTGTACTTATTTCTTAATTCCGCACTTTATGTATAAGTGACTTGTACACGTGGTAACTAGATTTTCAGGGTTTTAATAGAAAGAACAAGTTTTTCGTTTTATCTTGTTCTTGCTTTATATTTTCGTATTTCTTTTATTTTCGTTGGGTTGAGGCTGCCTTTTCTTGATAGGAATATATAGACAAGTGTTATCATGTCCGTTTTTGGGTCGTGACAAAAAAACAAATTCTGATTGTCGTTAATGAAATATTTTTGAATATTACTTTAAAATTTATTTGCAATATAAATAGATATTATTTTAAGAATTTTTTTATGAAATATATCTTTGTTTTTATTAATTATTTCTTTACTACTTGTATCAAAATATGTTTATAAGGTTATTATATAATAGATTTCGTTAAAATTAATAAATAAATAATATTTTAATCATTTGTTTCATTATAGAACAACATTAACTTGTACGCTTAATCAAAAAAAATTCACTTGAATGAAATTAATATTTTTAATAGAAGATTTGTTATATGGATTAAAAAATCAAAATTATTATAATTTTAAAGAAATATAAAGAAAAATATGAAGGTTGATAATATAAGGATAGAATGGGGAGAGATTATTTCTCAATGTTGAGGGGGAAATTAATTTTTAAAGTAAAATTTGAGGGTGTAAATAATTTTCAACCCATTCTATTATAGAAATAAAATAAAATAATTAATTTACTATTTGGCTCAAAGCCCAAGTAATTAATAATAATATATTTAAATATTTTCTAACACAAATACATGAGAATATTCTTAATTAGATGAAAAGAGTGGACAAAAACTTAAGAGATTAATTATCCTTATTTGCTGGCACTTAATGGAGGTCTGGATTTGAATGGTCCAGATATTAATGGGTCTGAATATTTCTTAATTATTAAGATCTGGAACATAGTTTTAATATCATTAAACGATATTTTTGTGTGGATAATATTCACCATCACTCTATCAACAATCATCAACCACCATCACTAGCCATCTATGTCATCACAACCATCACCACCACCATTTCCGTCGTCTATCACCAATCATCTTTGTCATCATAACCACCACCGTTGCTAACTACTGTTGTCAGTTGTTACCGCACGTACCTTCTTCATCATTATGATTATATTCATTATCACCACCACCGCCATCTTTGTAGCCTCCGCCACCTCCATCACCACTATAGTCAATTCCTACTACCAGCAAACTTCAGCATCACAACTAGCACCGCCGTCAACTATCACCATACATTCTTCGATCACCATCACCACCACAATCACCTTCTCCACCATTACTATTAGCCATCACCAACACTGTGGTCAATCTCTATTATCAATCACCCAATCATCACAACTAGCACCACCGTCAACTACCATAAACACATCACCAACAACCACACATTCTTCAGTCATCAACATCAACATTGTCAACTACTAACATTAACCAACTTCACCATTACAACCACCAACATCACTGACAATCGTCACCATTATGATAGTCACCACTACACCAACCACCTCCACCATTACAACGATCACCACAATCATTACTACTCACCATCATTACTACTCACTAACAACAACTATTATCACCACCACCATCACTACAAACTATCTCCACCATCACTAGCAAGTATAAGTGTTTCATTTTTTAAACAAGTAATGATTTTATTTTATTAATTATTTTTTAGTTTTTAATATTTAATTAATTTTTATATGAATTGTTTATTTTTTATGTACACATAAATAGATTATGTACATTCCGATGTTGAAAAAAAATCATCTTAATTATTTAGTATTCAGATCTACAGACAATATCTTAATAATTCAAATATGTATTCATATTCAGATGTCTAAATCTTAAATAAAAATAATTTAGTCTGTGTCTAATAATATCAACCACCGATGTGGAAGGATTCCATTTTTCCCATTTCTATGGCAACTTGTACCTAGAGGCGGAGCTACAGTGGTGTCATGGTGTCCAACCAGATATTTTTCATCGGAAAATTATACCGTATATATAAGTAAAATAGTACCCTAAATGACTACTTAATATATTTTGGATATTATGAGTTCATCAAGCATGTGTATCCCCGTGGTTCTTAGGGCTGAAAAAGGAGCGTGCGGGGGAGCTCAAGTTTGATCCTCACCAACAACATTTGTCATTTATGCCATTTTTAATATTTTAAAAAGAGTTTTTTTTTAGTTAATTTCTAAATCTAAATAATAATTAATAAATCTATTATTCGAAATAATTTAAAATTAATATTATTTGATAAAATAATCCTTAATTAGATAGTACAACTTAAAAATTTAAGAAAAAAAATAAAAATTTAGAAGCCAATCAGAATTTTAACTGATTTGACTTTGATAAAACTTATTTTTTTAAAATTTAATTTATGTTAATAAACAACCCTGAAATTTTATATAAACACAACTAAAAGCAAAAAGGCACCATATAGAGATCTTTTTTTAAAACTTTTTTGATTGTACTCTTTATTTTACATGTCTCGTTGTTACTATCGTCGTCACTTAAAGCATAAAAATGATGTCATTCTAAGTTGAATTTTCTCCTTTTTTTTCTCTCTTTTTTTCTTTTGTTCGATCACGTTATATTAAACTAAATATACACATTAAAACTAAGTATTATGTAGCTCAACTTAAATTTTTTTTGTATATTTGTTCATAAAAGAAATTTAATTATTAATATTACGTAGTTTGATTTTAAAATTTTCAATACACCCATTCGTCATTTTTTTTAGTTAATGTAATTTTTGGACACCCTTCATAAAATTTCTGGCTTCACGACTGCTTGTACCTCAATTGTAATTTGGTATTTTTAGGTGATCTCTAATACAGTAATATTTATATTATTCCATATGTCAAACAAACAACAATTATCTATATTATATTAAAAGTATGAAGGTCTTTAGAAATGTTAATTGAATTTTTTGTTCTTCATTAAAAGACTTTACAATAAATAAAATAGTCATTTACTATTTTCCTCGAATTATTATTAAATTTTTATAATATTTAAAATTATAGAAGTTCTAAAATATATGATAAAAGAAAATTCTATTTTCAAATTTAAGGAGTCATAAAATATATGATAAAAAGTATTAGAAGAATTAATAATTAAAGAGTCCTGAAATATATAGCGAAGGGAAAATATATGCATCACAAAAGATAGAAAGGAAAATAAAATCATGGCAGGGAAAATAAGGAACTTTGCCATCATTAGGTGACCTAAAATTTGACATAAAAAACAACCACATTTTATTATTTTTCAGTATCTAAAATTTGACAAAAAAATAGCCCACATTTTATTTTTTGGTATCTAATAGCTCAAATAATCCCCCCCCACTCCACCCCACCCCACCTCCTAAATATTTGACATTGTATTGTAAAATATGGAGATCCTTTATGTTATTGTTACAAGTAAAAATTTCATTCACGACCTATTGATTTTTATTGCCTTGTATTAAAATTTGTAAATATCATAATGCTCATAATTATAAATTATCATTATTTTTTTTCCTTTACTTTAGTCGTTAGTGTGTTTTAATATGTTAGTAATCAACACTAACTTTGAAAATTCAGATTCTGCCGTGAAGTCAATTTTTTTTTATAAAAAAAATCATGTTAATGGATGTGAAAACATCTGAACAAATTAGATTCATAGAAGAATCTTAACAACATTTAGACTTATTTAATATCCTCTATTTAAAAAAAAGACAAAAAATGTTACGCAACTTCTCTCTCTCTCTCTCTCTCTCCGGACCCTCTCCCTCTCTTTTCTCAATCAAATACAATTCTTTCCCTCTTGAACTGGTAAGTTTTCATAATCTTTACGAGAGTTTTTCTTTATATTAACAATTTTTTGGAGTATATGATATTTCTCAAGAATTCTTGTGCCTTTTTTTTTATTTTTATATGTATTGATGTTTATTAAGAACAAGCTTTTGAGATTAAAAACAACTTTGTATATACTTGAGATCTCTTATTAAAATTTTTTTTAAGACCACTAATTTTTGTTAAGGTTATGTCCTGATTTTTTGATCAAATCGAGTTTTACTTTTCACTGGAAGGAAAATCAAAATATTACCATAATTACTTTTATTTTTCCTGAAAGAAAAATATAATTCTCTTCCATATTTGGTTATTCTTTTCTTTGAGAAATGTTTGAAGCTCTATAAATTGAAGATTCATCTTCTCAAAAAAAACAATACAATAGCATCTACAAAGAAATCGTAAAAATAGTTTTGTTTATGGTGAGATTTTCTCTCTATTATTTTTATGATTTTTTTTTAGTTATAAAATATATAGGTCAATTTGTCAATTCATATAATAATATTATGCCTTTTAATATAGTTTGTCATTCACGGAGATTTATGGTTGGTGGGGGTCATATGTTAAAGAAAATATGATTGCACAACATCATTAAATGACAAGAAAAAGTTTGTGTTAGTGCATTAATTGGGACCATTAGAACATAATCAATCGAATAGCAAGTTGGTGAAAGTTATGAAAGACGAGTGCTCAACTTGTAGCAAAGAGACATTTTTAAATTTAGATATTTTTTTCTTAATCATTCTTCTAATCCGTTAACATTTTGGTTAGCACTTAGCAAAGTTAAACAATGCATATTTCTTAAACGTATTACCAAATTTCATTTACACATTTGAATTATGATCTATTTTAATTGAACACTTGAATATAAGATAAAGTGTTTTCAGTAGATATTTTTACTCAAATTTTAGAAAGGCTTCTATGTATGCTTTCAACTGTCTATAACATAGATAAGTACTCTATGTTATATTTTCTAACTATACACACAAATCTCAATAAATAATTAAAAACTTAAACGTGTTATAAAGTGATGTTGATGTGTATAAATACAACCCTACCATAATAATTATAGCATTCATACAAAAAGCATTACAACCCTACAATAGTACCACTAACCCGCCCGCCCCCCCCNCGGCTCCTTTCTTCCACAAAAGATTAAAAAATCTTTCAATTTGAGTCCATCAATCATTGTACATACTCTTGCACTAATTTTTTTTTTTAAACTGGTTTTCGGTGTCTATATTAGAGATCGACTAAATTTGAGTTTACGTCAGAAAATCTCACATTGAGGGGTAAAACACTTCCTAACAAAGTTAATTCTGTATCCAAGAAGGCTCAAACTCGAGACCTCTTAACTAAAAATAAAGAAGATATTTACCATTCTATTACGAATCTTGTTGGTTACTTGCACTAACATCACTAGTCTCTTTACTATTAGTACTTCACTACAATCTAAAATCTCCCTTACTTAATGGGACCATTGATATATATATATATATATATATATATCAATGGAAAAATTCTTTTGGCCAGAATTTGATCAGAATGGTATTTTACCTATGTTATTTTACTTTTTAAAATATTTTTACTTTTTTAACTTTAATACCTTTTAACTATGGAAAATAAATCAATTTATTTTAAAATAAAAAAATATTATAATTTTTCTAAATTTCTGGCCAAATTTTCTGGTCATTTAGCATTGGAAAAATCTTTTTGGCCAGAATTTGGCCACAATGGTATTTTATCTATGTTATTTTATCTTTTTGAACATTTTTACCCTTTCAAATTTAATATCTTTTAATTAAAAATGGAAAAAAGATCAGTTNTACCCATACTCACTGCCTTCCGACTCAAGGCGTCCGCTACTACATTTGCCTTGCCCGAATGGTAGAGAATAGAGAGGTCATAGTCCTTCAGGAGCTCAATCCAACGACGCTGTCTCGAATTAAGATCTCTCTGGCTCATGATGTACTGAAGACTCCTGTGATCGGTATAGATCTCACATCGAACTCCATACAAGTAGTGCCTCCAAATCTTAAGTGCGAAAACTACCGCCGCCAACTCTAGCATTGGAAAAATCCTTTTGGCCAGAATTTGGCCACAATGGTATTTTATCTATGTTATTTTATCTTTTTGAACATTTTTACCCTTTCAAATTTAATATCTTTTAATTAAAAATGGAAAAGAGATCAGTTTATTTTAAAATTAAAAAAATGTTATAGATTTTTTAATTTTCTCGCCAAATTATGGCCAAATTTTCTGGCCATTTAGCATTACTCGAGTTTTAATGGATCCAAGATACTAGTGTTTGGATATAAATATATGTTGGCCTTTGGTATCTCTCGAAGTGTGTGATTTGTTTACAAATGCCATCGGCCACTCCACAGTCCACATGACATTTCATCTTCCCCAATCTCCGGTCAATATCTAACACTTCAAAATAATGCACAACAAGAACAATTGGAACTTCTTGTGGATTTCACCTCTATTGAGGTCGTTTAATAGTTGGTTGGAGTTATGCAGATACTATAGTTGTGTAGGAATTAATTATGAGTGTATTTATGTATGATTAGTTATTCAAGTATTAGTTAGTCCATCTTCTATTCTGCATAAAATAATATATAAATTCCATCATAACTTATATACCTATTAGCTATCTAGAGTTTAAATTGCAAGCCAAATACTATATTAATTTTATACATAAATAAGTTATCTCCTAATCAGCTACTATCCCTCCGTCTCATAATTGTTTAACTTTTCATTTTGCATAGTGCTTAAGAAATCATAAATAAGAAGATAATTTTTACTAATTCACTCCTTAAAAAACTTCTTAGAAATTTAACAGACAAATGTGAACACTTTTTAAAAGAATTAATTGCAAATATAATATAGAAAAAATGAATTAATGTTTGCATGATTTAGTAAGGTGGACAACTAATATGAGACATCTACTTTTAGTATAATGGTTAACTAATATAAGATAGTGGAAAAATTTAACAGATGCATAACTCAGATCTAAACCAGCTTCCAAAGGACACTAAGTCGTTTGTAGCTAGTCAAATTTTATAAAAAAACTTTTATTAATTCATTGCTAAATATTAGTTACGAAATTTATCAATTGTAAACTTTTATCTTTAATAGTGATGGAAAATAAGAGAATAGTAAGATGCAATAGCACCAAGCCACCAACTAGTAGTCAAATAATGGCTGGTTATTATTGACACATACTAATGACAGTGTTGTGAACCAAGCTAACTTCGTAAGAATCAATGGGCTATTAGAGACTTTTATTTGGGATATAGGCCCAATAACCATTTGTTAAAAGGGAAAATTACTTATATACACATAATTTTTTCCCCATAATTTCCATTATTCTCTACTATTTCTAAAAAAATTCAAAATCCCTTATTTTGAGTGCAACAGCAAAAATTCTGGATACATAACTCTCCCTCCCCTAACCCATTTTTATCACTTCCTGATTTCACTCCACAAATCTCTTCCATTTTTTATTCTCATAAATCTCTGTCCGAACTCGCCGATTTTCATGGCCTAATTATGCGCTTGAAGTTGGGCAAAGTAACAACTGTGGTGATATCTTCTTAAGGCAAGCCCAAGCAAGTGCTTCAAAAGCAACAAAGCCATCTCTAGCAGATCAATTCCTGATACGGTCCAAACGGACAACTTTCACATGTTCTCCATTTCTTGGCTTCCCGCTTCAATATAAATGTTGTTATACTGTCTCAATTCATCCTATTTCATCAGATCCGGGATGTGAAACTTATCTTCAAGCTTTACCTTATTTTGATTGTTCAAAGGGCGATTACGAGGTCATTGAATGAAGTCCTCTGTTTCTTTCGGAGGTGGAGCCATCGTCGCTTCGTCTGGCATGAATTCTCGGGACCTCCGAGTACGACAAAGTAAAAGAAGACAAGACTCACCTCCCCCTACTTTGTCAATCACAGTCGTCTCGTCTATTGTATTCTCAAAAGCGCGTAGACAGAAGACCTTTTTTTCAGTCTATCTTGTTTTCAGGCCTCTACGAATACATAAACACTAAACTAATGTATCATTTACATGTATCAAGTTCTTTCATGTATCATCAATCTTATTCAAATTTAAAAGGTTATATAGACAGTAACAAATCAGTTATGTGTTATGTATCTGCATTCTTTAATATTTGTTCAGTCTTATCCAACTTAGAATGCGATATATAAGTACATATTACCCAATAATAATCTCGATACATAAATCATAATGTTCTATAACTAAAGCACTGCGTATCAGATCCAACAATAGATATATGATACATTAATGTATCATCACATTTTTTCTTGATGAAAAAAAGTAATTTACATATCTTGATTGTTACACTATTTATATGTACAATATACACAACAATAGTTTGATTCATTTATACAAATTTATGATACAAACACTCGGTATTCAAAATGTATTTGATACATCGCAATTGTTAATATATTTATTACATGTATCTTATACAAAATATTATGATGATACATTTTTATATAAATCACATCCAGATACAAAATAATGACCACATCATAATCCATAGATACAAAATTACAATACACTCGCGTCCTCTACCACTAATGTATCATGGCTTACATATTCACATCAAAATGACAAAACAAAACTTCTTCTTCAACCTTTTGAAACAAAGTTTGAACTTGTCCCCTCAATAAATTCTCGCCAGATCCAGGAGTAACCAAGTATTTGCCTTGACCGGTAATCCTTTTCTTGGACATTTCTGAAGATGGGGTTTTTAAATTCCCCATAGCAAGTCCAACAATAGGGGAATCATCCGTTATAGTAATCAATGTTGATTGTTTCCCAATTTTGTTTCTTGATTTCGCCATTGTTTTCTTCTCAGATTCTTCAATTTTTTCTGAAAAAGAAATAAAATAACTTTTCAGAAATCAAATTAAATTTCAATAAACGAATGATGAAAAAAGAGAATAGAAACTTACTAGTTCACAGAGGGATGTTGTTAACAATGTTAGCAGTAGCTAAGGCTTGTGATCCTGTCACCCTTCTTGTTGAGCAACAACACGAAGAAGGGCAATTTCCTCCTGTGGAACTTTCATGATTTTGAATTGAAGGAGAAGAGGAAAAATTGAATTTTGATTGTGAAGTTGTTACAGTTCAGAATGGATTGATATCGATCAATTTTGCATGATTTGTGGGAAAGAAAATCAATTTTACGTTAATATTCAATATTAAGCGCAACAGACAAGTTTTATAATGTATTAGAATTAATGTAACCGGATGAAACTTATGTATCCAGATGACTGATACTTTAAGGGATTTTTGTAAAATAGAAAAGAGTATGGATATGATGTGATTTTAGATCTTACACTATGAAATTTATGTAAGTTATACTTATTAAATTACAGGTTAGACCAAACCGGCCCAACAGGTGTAGCCCGAATGACCTCAAATAATTCACAAAGTCAATTGTAACTTTGTATAGGATTGTGGACCAATTGATTGATAAAAAATGTAAATTTCACTATTTTTGTGAGTAAAGAAATAACTCATAAGTATCCTCTAATTGAATTTTCAACGATATATTTTAATTTTTTTAATTTTTTAACTTTTTGCACCTTATATAGTGACATAGATGTCACAGGCTTAGAATCTTACTATTGATCTGTGCGGTACCTGACAAGTTACTCATGACTCTTTTACGCTCTTGTAATCTCAAGTAAGCCTTTTGAAGTTAGACCGCTAAGAGAATGTAAGAAAGACTTAGAAATATTTAAAGAGCTATTTGGAAGAAGGCTTTGTATTGCTTGGAGAATGCTTTACAAGTTGAGAGATCTTGCTTGTTTCAAGCTTGGATGATTTACAAATGAGAGCCCCTCTATTTATACTGCAATCCTAGGGGCTAAAGTGTAAATAATAATTACTACTCAAGTCCCTACATATTTACAACTTAGTCCTTATTCTAGAATTCTCTGCAACTCTAGAATATTCCAAGGACTTTCCATGTGATTCTATAACCTTCCCTAGGAAATCTCCATACTTCTCTAGAATATTCCACTAAAGACTATTCTTCTTCCAATGTAAGCTTTCCAGGGAAATATCTAGGGAGTTCTAGAGTCTTCCGTAAACCTCTACACAACTCTAGTCCCCCCTCCCCCTTTATATTCATATCTTAATTTAATGGAAATGTGGTGGGCCATAACACTCTCCCCCACCTATTGATGTGATGACTGCGTCACATAGTTGCTGCATGGAGAATCGAGTCTTGTCTTTTCGTATGCGCGACCAGTAGTCTATTGACACGATCAATGCCTTTGTGCAACTCCTTCAACTGCTTCCTTATCTCTTCTAGCTTGGTCTTATGATCTACCTCCTTCCTAGGAGGCAAATGCCTTAGCGGCTCCTCTAGCATCACAACCTTGTTCCTTTCTAGAACCTTCTTCGTGCACGGTGGTAAGGACCCTTTAGCCCCCATTGTCTTCTTTCGAACTTGCAATGGTGGTTCTAAACGTCGACTCTTTATTTTTAGGATTTTTCTCGAGTTGCATGGCCGTTACGCGAACTCGCCCTTACATCATTGGTACCTTAACCAGGGGCACTATACAGGATCCTTCTTGCTCCATGACCAAGAGTTGTTGGAGGTAAGGATCAATCACCGCGCCGCATTGTTGGAAGAATTCTTGCCCAAAAATTATGTCAAAGAGAACTAAAGGAGCGATAGTGAAGTTGGTTTTACCTTGCCACTCACCTAGCGTGATGATTAATTTATACGCGACTCCACACATAGGAGTCGATGGTGCATTGACCGTCCTGAGTTGGGCGCTACTTGGACTGTAACTCAGCCCCAACCTTGTCGATGCCATCTTGGTCATGATATTGGCCTCTACACTCGTGTCGACCATAGCACGAATAGGTTTTCCATTGATCATGATGTCGACATACTGCGCGTCGTATTCTCTCGACTTTCCTGGCTGCTTCGTGATGGCTCCGCATAGTCCTATCAAGCCTAACTGCGTTGTTTCTACGTCTTGTCCTTGCTCATGTGCATCCTTCTTCTTCTACTCCCGCAGGATAGGACCAAGGCTCTTCAGTTCAGGGCACCTCGCATAGCCATGCCGTCCACCACATATGTAGCAATTGTTTCTCTTTGTAGGTACTGTCTTCCTCTCAACATCGCTTTGACGTCCAAACTTCTTGCCATCAGACTTATACGTATCATGATTCTTGGGATGTTGCCGCTGCTCCTCGAATTTTCCATGATCCCTCCTACCATGGTCATGACTACCTCTTATCTCCTCTCATCTGGCTCTATCGGGCATTTTATGCCTAAAGTCTGTCAAAGCTTTGGCCTGCGTGATGGCTTCATCGATGGTTCTTACATGTCGGCGCTCCAACTCCGTCCTGGCCTAATTTTGCAGCCCATCCATGAAGTGGAACAACATATCTTCATCTGTGAGGTTGGGGATCTGAAGCGTGAGAGTGGTGAACTCCTTCACATACGCCCGAATGCTACCCGTTTGTTTCAATTCCCTAAACTTGCGCTTGACCTCATAAATGACGTTGTTAGGGAAGAAGGCTTTCTTGAACTCTTCTCGAAACTGCTCCCAAGTTTGATGTTGCACGTCCCCTTCCCTATCTCGGACTCCTTGCGTCTCCACCATAGCATGGCCATCTCTGAAAGATACAACACGATAGTGTTGATCTTGTTCTCATCGCTTCTCACCCGACTACACTTGAAGTAATTCTCCAAGTGCCATAAGAAATTCTCCACCTCTTGGGCGTCATGGACGACGCCTTTGAATATGGGTGGCTTGGGAGCCTCGACCCTAGCCTCCCTATCTCGGTCGGATGACGCAGATCCTCCAACTTCCAGGCCTTCCTTGAGTGCTTTCATCTCGGCCTTCATGGTCTCAATTGTGCTTAACGCCTCTATAAGCCGACACTCCAAGGAAGTGATGGCCTCCTTCATCTCGAACTCGGCCCGCTGGTGTCCCTCCAACTCCCTGTGCGCTATAACAAAATGTATCTATAGCTACGAAATTTAAGCTATGAATATAAAATTCGTAGCAATTACCTCATAATAGCCACAAAAATTTGACTTCCGTAGCTATCTACTAATCAATAAATTTTCTTAGCCTCGAAAATCTAATTGACAAAGCCAATTCTTCATTTTTGCTACGATTATTAATACTCGAGGCAATAATTGGCTAAATAGCTATAACTTTGTTGCTACAATAAAACTTTGTAGCTGATCATAAGTTTTTGTCACGACATAAAAGTTATTGTAGCAATAGTAACCTTTTAGCCACAATAAACTTTTTGAAACAAAATATTGTAGCTAAATAAATATTTTTGCTTCAAATTATAAAAAAGAGCAACTTTCACATATAGCAAACACAAAATTCATATCTGTATGATATAGCAAAGTTTGCATAATTGTGCTCCATAGCAAACATATTTATGTATAATTCGCTATACTTATACAAAAAAAAAAAGTTGTATAATTCGCTATACATATACAAAGAAGGCAGTTGTATAATTCGCTATACATATACAAAAGAACGTAGTTGTATACAAAAGATCAATTGTATAATCTATGCATGTATAAAACGAGAAAGAGAGAAAGACAAAAGAATACTGGGCAGGGAAATATTTGTATTGTATAATTATAAGTTTATAGGACGAAGATATATGTATTTGCATGTGTATATACAATTTTCTCTCGTTTTATACAAACAGAAGAGCAATTTATATATTTCGTTTCTGTTTGTATAAGCGAGAGAGGCGAGCGAGATTTGGGAGAGTGGCGAGCGAGATCTGGGAGAGGGGAGAGAGGGAAATGGAAATATATGTATATACAATTTCCTCTCGCTTTATACAAACACAAACATATTTTATACATTTGTGTTTGTATAAAAGCGAGATAGGCGAGCGAGACTGCCACCAAACGAGAGTGGCGAGCGAGATTCCACCAGGGAGAGTGGCGAAAATAGCTATAGTTTGCTATATGGTACAATTAAATCAAAGTATATTTATAGCATTTAATTTGAATTAATAGTTTGCTATTATATACAATTTTCCCTTATAAAAAATTGTGACAATAGTTAAATGATATAGTCATGTCTTTTCTGCTATAATATAACTTCGAAGCGAATGGTAGCCTTTTGCTATGAGTTGAAACTTATTGTAGTAATAGTAGCACTTTAGCCACAATAAATTTTTGAAACAAAATATTGTAGCTAAATAAATATTTTTGCTTCAAAATATAAAAACTTGTGGCAATAGTGAAATCATATATAGCTACGCCTTTTCTACTATGATAAAAGTTCGTAGCTAATTAATAGTTTTCTGCTACGAGTTGAAACTTATTGTGGTAATAGTAGCACTTTAGCCATAATAAATTATTTGAAACAAAATATTCTAATTAAATAAATCATTTTGCCTCAAGTTACAAAAAAATAAGTGTGGCAATAGTTAAATGATATAGTCATAGACTTTTTGCTACAGTAAAATTTCATAGTTATATATTAATTTTTGCCACGTATTGAAACATGATATATCAATAGTAATCTTTTAGCCATAAAAGAGTTATTTAAAATAAACTATTATAATTACATAAATAACTTTGCCCGAGTACTAAAAAAAGTTGTGGCAATAATGGTCTTCATAGCTATAATTATTTGTCATAACAAAATAATATAACCACAAAATTAATATTTTGTTAAATTTCATAGTTAATAATTATTTTTTATCAAGAGTTGAAATGTGGTTATAGCAATACTAATCTAGTGTAATTAGGTGGGTTAATTGTTTGATCCGATTCAATTTTAAAACCCTACTTATACTCAAATATAATTTCAATAAATAAGTGACTATATCTTGTTAATTTGGATTAATTAATTATATCAAATTCAAACATAATTTCAAGTCTCATTGAAACTACATCTTGATCAAGTGCTTTTAAAATTGTTGTTTGATTTAAACTTGTTTCATCAAAATAATATGTTTATCAATATAATATAACTTGAAGTATTAATTGTTCGATTCAATTTGATTTTATAGCTTGCAAATCTTAAATATAACTTATACTGATAAATAAGTGATTATATTTACTTCAATTAATTAATTTTATCAATTTTTAGCAAACCTTCAATATGTCTCAGTCAAACTATTAGAATATCTTCTAATAGTTTAGAGTAATTAGAGGTCATTCGACTCTATTCAATTTAATAGAGTCTTGCTTATAAGTTCTAAAAAAATTACGTGATATTGTATATAAATAAAAGTGTCAATTAAATTTCAGATAACAAAACTAAAATACATAAAGAAGGGTAAATCTTCGCGATTCCTCCAATTTAACTTCTTTTATATAATTTTATATGAATTTATGATTATCGTAAGACTGCATTTTTATTTGAGCTCAAATTGGTCATTTTTTACTTTATTAAAAGTTTGCTAACTAGTAACCAAAGTTTAAAATTTACAGTTGGTTTCTTCAGTGTAATTAATTTTAAACATTAAAATACGCCCTTCATTTGGAGTTCTCGTCATATTTTTTAAGATTTATTTGTAATTGTTGTATTTTATTATTCAGTACACACATATTTTTGTAGAATTATAATCGTACTAACAGATCTATATAAAATTACAGGGAACACACACATATACTTTTATTATGAAAATAAAATTTGTAGCTAGTTTTCGTGCCACCACATGCACAATTATATAACGTTCTTATATTAAGAATTAAATGAAAAATAAATTATAAGGATTAAAATCCTTCCACATTTAGATCCAAACCCAAAAATATCCCCCCAGAAGTAAAAAAATTAAAAAAACCAAAATTTCCCCCCAAAACTTTTAAACCCAATTAGAAAACCTAACCAGATCCCTTTTTCCTTACCCATCGCCTCCCCTCTCTCTTCTTTATCTCATTTTCTTGTTTAATTTGAATTTTTTTAATGTAGAATGTTTTGCTAGTTAACTTTTTCTTTTTGTAGGTTTTTTTATAGTATAAATTATAGGAACTATAGTACTAAATAACATCCTATCCCCTCTAGTTTTCTATTTACCAAAAATCCCTTAAAAATGATGTTTGCGGGATACATAGCGTTGTGCACGGGATACATTAGGTTTGATACATTTCACATAGCGGGATACATAGCGTTGTGCACGGGATACATTAGGTTTGATACATTCCACATAGCGGGATACATAGCGTTGTGCACGGGATACATAGCGTTGTGCATGAGATACATAGCGTTTGACACATTCCACATAGCGGGATACATAGCGTTGTGCACGGGATACTTAGGTAAATAAGAGATTTTTGAAAATTTTGAAATAAGTAGGGATAAATGGATATTAAGGTAAGTAAAGGAGTGTAGTTAAGTAATTTGTCATTTTTTATATTCAAGGTATGTTCATATATTCTTATTTACAATTTTTTAATTTATCTTTCACTTATTTGACTTAAAATTTTGGGTTTAGATTATTTCAGATCTTTTAAAAAATATTACATCTTATTTGTGAGCAGATCGTGAAGATTTTAAAGTTGGAATAGTGCTGGGAGGAGTCATAACTCGCAGACCGCAAAAAATGTCACAACTGAGGTGAAGATTCTTTTAAGAAGTAAAAGTTTATAGATTTGTTTTTTTTTTTTTGCATTTTTTTTGTTTGTATCTGTCAAAAAATTTAGTTAATGATTTATATAAATAAATTTCTTTTTTTCTTGAAATATTATATATACACACACTCTCATCTATAATTAGCTGGTAATGATTTTTGGTGCTAAAATACATCATTTTGACAGGTATATCAATGGAGTTAAAACATATAAATGACAAGATCTGTGTTAATCAAGCTAAGATTCAATTAAACATTGTGAAAGGAGAGATAAGAGAAGACTATACCGCTTTATACTCAAACAAGATAGTGTATTACAAGATTTGTATATAATTATAAATATTTTTAAAATTGTAAATTGTAATTAAATGTAATTTTGGAAGTGTTTTGAAATCTTAAAAATTAATTCATAGCTACATTATGCAGCTCTTGGAACTAATAAAGCTTGCAAAAAAATCTCCAATAATAATGAAATTACACATTGAATGCAACAAAATTTATATATATATCATGTAAAAAGAGCATGTATATAAATTTTGGCATTCTGTAGCAAATGCATTTTTAGCTAAAATTCTATCTATTTCATGGCTAAATATATGAATTTTTAGCTATAATACGAAAATGCTTGTGGCAAATACTTTATGTTATAGCCATGAATTTTATTAGTCATAACTAACTATGAGTGCTATTGCCACGAGACTAAGCTAGAGAAATAGCTACAAAATTCTGTTTACATGAGAACCAAATTAAATATGTTGCTACAATGTAATACCTTTGTAGCTGCATCTAAAAAGATAAATATAAATCATTTTTTTCGTGGCAAAAGAATAAAGTTATTTGCTATATATATTTTGCGTGGCAAAAACTTTTTATCAGTACAGCTACAACTCAAAAATTTCGTAGCAATAGATATTAGTTCTTAGCCATGGACCATGTAAAGTTTGTAGCTAACTTTTAACCACGCTACATCTTGCTACAAATGCTACGGAAAAAAATATTGTAGCTATAGTGTTTAGCCATGAAAAATTTCATATTTAGCTACAACTAATTTTGCAGTAATATATAATTTTTTTTTTGTAGTGGCGGATATTGTTGGTCTGCTCAAGGGTGAAGTCTTCAAAAATCTTGAACTTGTCGTCGGCCACATTCATGCGCCGACCTAATATCTCCACGGCCTGCCTCGCCACTTCAACCCTTGCGACCCATTCTTCTCCGGCGGTGACGTCAATGACCTTCTCGCCAAGTTCATCATCACTTGCTTCGGTGATCGAATGTGGATGAGATGTTAGCGCCTCGCTTGGTGTGGGGTTGAGCAGTATTTCCTCATTACTCTTTTGGTGTTTCTTACCCTTGCGGTTCTTCTTTCTGCCATCCAGCCTAACGTCGGTGGTGCTAGCAGCATTTACGTCTCCTTCGTTAGCCATTCCCTTAAAGCAAATCTTTGCTCTGATACCATGTTGTCACGGGCTTAAAGTCTTACTATTGATTCATGTCGCACCTGACAACTTATTCATGACTCTTTCATGCTCTTGTAAGCACAAGTAAGCCTTTTGAAGTTAGTCTGCTAAGAGAATGTAAGAAAGACTTAGAAAGATTTAGAGAACTTTTTTGGAAGAAAGTTTTGTATTGCTTGGAGAATGCTTTACAAGTTGAGTGATCTTGCTTGCTTCAAGCTCGGATGATTTACAAATGAGAGCCCCTCTATTTATACTGCAATCCTAGGGGCTAAAGTATAAATAATAATTACTACTCAAGTCCCTACATATTTACAACTTAGCCCTTATTCTAGAATTCTCTACAACTCTAGATTATTCCAAGGACTTATCATGTGATTCTATAACCTTCCCTAGGAAATCTCCATACTTCTCTAGAATATTCCGCTAAAGACTATTCTTCTTCCAATGTAAGCCTTCCAAGGAAATATCTAGGAAGTTCTAGAGTCTTCCACAAACCTCTACACAACTCTAGTTTCTCCCCCCCTCCCCCCCTCCCCTTTATATTCATGTCTTATTTTAATGACAATGTGGTGGGTCATAACATAGAGCTATGACGTGAAAATACTTACCTCAAACATGTGAAAAGCTTAAAAAAAGCTCTAATCAATACAAAAATGACCACGTGTCAGTCCTAAAACTCATTTTCAAGAACTTAAGATATTGCAATGTTTTTCATTTTTGGGTCTGAAATTTCAACTACAATATCATTATCAAACCGCAAAAATTAATTAGATCGATAACCAAAAATTTTGACAAATCCATTTTTTTGTTTTTCCAAGTTCAACAATGGTAGGTTTCAAATTCTTTCCCAATTTTTAAATTTCAGTAATCACTTTTGAAACTACTCAATGCCTCCAATTCTTTTTCAAGTTCAAACAAGACCAGTAACAATACTAATTGTCTTTTTTTCTATTTGGATTTGATTGAATATATTATATTTTGGAATTAAGAAAAAGAACAAAAAGGAAGAAAATAAAATTAAAATTAAATCAAAGAAAATCCATGATAGCCGCATCCTCTCCCCAACCTATGGTTGTGGGAAAACCAAACACTAGTTCTAATCCAGAAGCAACTTATGTCTCACGTCTAAATTCAATCCAAACTGGACAAAACTTGAAAAAAGCAAAGCTGAAATGTATAGATATCATTCATGGAGAACCTACAATTACATTCACAATGGAAGAGATAAATCAATACACTATGGAAGAAGGTCTACATCAAGCTCTAGTTTTCAAGTTTTCACATGATCCAATTAATATGCAAGAGGTACGAAAGTTGTTGCCTACACAACTAGGAACTCAAGGTCGCTGCCTTGTCGGATGGCTTGCGCATCAACATATTTTGGTGAGATTCGATCGATATGATGATTATGTATTAGCTGCGGCTTAAACTGCTCAGTACCTTTTGTACAATGGTTTACAAAAGCAACTTAGAGTATTTCCATGGACAATTGGCTTCAATCCGAAAGAAGAGACATCAAGAGCTTTTGTTTGGATATCTTTTCCAAACTTGCCGCCAGAGCTTGTTGCAAAACAATCCTTACTAACAATTGCCTCGGCTGTGTGGGGTCCAACCCTACTATTCTATCATTGACTTCAACAATTGTTGCATGCAATTGTCAATGGTTGGAAAATTGTAATAGCAGCAAATGTTGAAATACACAACATTTACGAACTTTCGGTGACACAACTTTGCATACTATGTATGGTGTTGAAATTTGCAGTTGCAAATTTCTTCTATAAAAAGAGTTTATTAGCTCATTTGTAAGACACTAATTCACAGAGAAAGAAAAATATAGAGAGTTGTGAGGTTTCCATAGACTAAAAAGAAAATAGTCTGTGAAGAAAAATAGAGTGTGAGCAATATTTTTAGTAAGGTGGAAAATCAAAAGAGTGTTATTCTTTTTGAGTGTGTAGTAGTCACTTTGAGCATTGTATTTGTGACTATACGGTATAAAATTCCTTACTATATTGATTTAAGTTGCTCCTCTTGGCCCGTGGTTTTTCCCATGTTTAAAAGGGTTTCCACATAAAATTCTTGGTGTCATTATTTTCCCATTTTATTTCTATCATTTGACCATATATATTTTTGTGTTAGTCCGCATTTTTCCAACAAACTGGTATCAGAGCCAAGGTTTTATCTGAGTATGCTCTGTGGTTGCAGCACAGTCTGAACTTTCACATCAGAAAAGATTTACTTTGGTTTGCAATAACTATATTTTTTGGGGATAAACAATGAAAGCCAACACAAGTAGAATGATTACTTTGAATGGTGTTAATTATGTCATTTGGAAGGGGAAAATGGAAGATCTATTTTATGTCAAGAATTTTTATCAACCAGTATTTACCACTGTAAATCCTGATAATAAAACAGATGAAGAGTGGAATCTGTTGCTTAGACAGATTTGTGGATTCATTAGGCATTGGGTTGACGATAATGTGTTGAACCATATTTCTGGGGAGACACATGCTCGAACCCTATGGGAGCATCTTGAGAGTTTGTATGCTGGAAAAACTGGCAACAATACAATGTTCTTAATAAAGCAGATGTTGAGTTTAAAGTATCATGGTGGTTCTCCGATGACAGACCATCTGAATAATTTTCAAGGGATCATGAACCAGTTATCTACTGTGGGCATTAAATTTGATGAAGAAATTCAAGGCTTGCTTCTACTTGGTTCCCTGCCATACTCTTGGGAAACATTTAGAACTTCATTGTCAAATTCTGCTCCGTATGGTGTGATCTCAATGGATTCTGCTACGAATAGTGTCTTGAACGAAGAGATGAGAAGAAACTCTCAAGGTTCTTCTTCGTCGGATGTCCTGATAACTAGCTCCAGGGGGAGAAACATAATTCGTGATTCTCAGAATAGAGAACAAAATAAGGGCAAATCCAGAGGCAAACTTAAGGATATTGAGTGCTATCATTGTGGCATGAAAGGGCACACAAACAAGTTCTGTAGGAAGTTAAAGAGGGAGAACAAAAATAAAGAGGAAACTAAAGAAGATGGCAATGAAAATTGCCTAGCCACCGTCACCACCGAAGATCTTGTTACCGTCCTTGATGCAGATATGATAAATATTGCTTGTGATGAGTCAAGCTGGGTTGTAGACACTGGTGCCGCATTTCACGTGACATCAAGGAAGGATTTTTTCTCTTCCTATACTCCTGGTGATTTTGGAACCTTGGGTATGGGTAATGAGACTGTTTCTAAGGTGGTTGGTATTGGTACAATTTGTTTGAAAAGTAGTCTTGGAACTAAACTAGTTTTGAACAATATGAAACATGCTCCTAATGTTCGTCTGCTCCTGATTTTTGTTTGTGTTTTGGATTATGAAGGATATGTTAGTACCAACGGTGATGGAAAATGGAAACTCATTAAGAGTTCCTTGGTTGTGGCTCGTGGTAACAAACGTCGTGGTCTATACTGGACTACGACTTCTGCTTGTGTTGATATGATGAATGTGGTTGAGAGCAATGACTCTTCAACATTATGGCACAAGAGGCTTAGCCACATCAGCGAAAAAGGACTTAATGTTCTAGCCAAGAAGAAATTATTGTCAAATTTCAAAAGTGCTAAATTAGAAAAATGTGAGCACTGCTTGGCTGGTAAACAAAATAGAGTTTCTTTTAAGTCTTACCCTCCTTCAAGAAAGATAGAGTTGCTTGAATTGGTGCACTCTGATTTATGCGGTCCAATAAAGACAAAGGCATTGGGTGGTGCACTCTACTTTATCACTTTTATTGACGACTGCTCGAGAAAACTTTGGGTCTATGTCTTGAAGACTAAAGACCAAGTGTTAGGTGTCTTCAAGCAGTTTCAGGCTTCAGTTGAAAGAGAAACTGAAAAGAAACTGAAATGTATTCGTACTGATAATGGTGGTGAATATTGTGGACCATTTAACGAATACTGCAAGCATCAAGGTATTAGACACCAGAAGACTCATCCCAAGACTCCTCAGTTTCATGGTTTGGCTGAGAGGATGAACATGACCTTGATGGAAAGAGTTAGATGTTTGCTTTCTGAAGCAAAGTTGCCGAACTCATTTTGGGGTGAGGCTTTATTGACCGCCGCACATATTATTAATCTATCTCCTATTGTTGCTTTGTAAAGTGTTGTACCAAATAGTGTTTGGTATGGAAATGATGTTTCCTATGACCATTTGAGAGTATTTGGTTGCAAAACTTTTGTACATGTGCCGAAAGATGAGAGGTCAAAGTTAGATGCCAAGACAAGGCAGTGCATCTTCATTGGATATGACCTTGATGAATTTGGTTACAAGCTATATGATCCAATTGAGAAGAAACTCGTGAGAAGCCATCATATTATTTTCATGGAGAATCAAACAATTGAAGATATTGACAAAGCGGAGAAGCCAGAATCTTCAAGTTTTGATAGTATAGCTCATCTAGATGAAGTTCCTCACACAAGTATGCATAATGTTGTTGGGCTTGATGATCATGGTGATGCCCATAATCATGTATCGAGTCAACATGTTGATGTTGATAATAACAATGATATTGTTATTGATGATCCTCCTACTGATCATGAAGTTGTAGACGAATCAAATATTCCGTTTAGGAGGTCCACAAGACAGCGGGTTCCTTCCTCTCATTATTCACCCAATGAGTATGTGTTACTCACTGATGGGGGAGAACCTGAATGTTATGATGAGGCCATGGAAGATGAGCACAAGGATCAATGGATTGAAGCCATGCAAGATGAGATGATGTCTCTTCATGAGAACCACACTTATGAGTTGGTAAAATTGCCCAAGGGCATGAAAGCTTTGAAGAACAAGTGGGTGTTCAAAGTTAAAGTTGAAGAACACAACTTGAAGCCAAGGTACAAAGCTAGATTGGTTGTTAAGGGATTTGGTCAAAGAAAGGGTATTGACTTTGACGAAATATTTTCTCCTGTTATAAAAATGTCCTCGATTCGTACAGTTCTAGGTTTGGCTGCTAGTCTTAATTTAGAGATTGAGTAGATAGATGTGAAGACGATTTTCCTTCACGGTGACCTAGAAGAAGAAATTTATATGGAACAACATGAGGGCTTCAAAGTAGAAGGTAAAGAAAATTTTGTGTGCAAACTCAAAAAGAGTCTTTATGGTTAAAGCAAGCTCCTAGACAGTGGTACAAAAAGTTTGAATCTGTTATGGGTGAGCAAGGCTATAAAAAGACTTCTTCAGATCATTGTGTATTTGAACAAAAATTTTCTGACAATGATTTTATCATCCTCTTATTGTATGTGAATGATATGTTGATTGTGGGCAAGAATACTTCCAAGATTGAAGAGTTGAAGAAAGAGTTGCGTAAGTCTTTTGCTATGAAAGACTTGGGTCATGCTAAGCAAATTTTGGGCATGAGAATTACTCGTCTCAGAGATGAAAGGAAGATTTATTTGTCACAAAAGAAGTACATTGAACGTGTACTAGAGCGCTTCAATATGAAAAATGCTAAGCCTGTTAGTACACCTCTTGCTGGTCATTTGAAGTTGAGTAAGAAGATGTGTCTTACAACTAGAGAGGAAAAAGAGAGCATGACCAAAAGTTTCATATTCCTCCGTCGTCGGAAGTCTAATGTATGCAATGGTATGCACTAGACCTGATATTGCTCACGCAGTTGGTGTTGTCAGCAGATTTCTCGACAATCTATGAAAAGAGCATTGAGAAGCTGTGAAGTGGATACTCAGGTATCTTAGAGGAAATTCAGATGAATGTTTGTGTTTTGGAGAATTAGATCCAATCTTGAAGGGCTATACAGATGCTGATATGGCAGGTGACCTTGATAATAGAAAATCCACTACTGGATATTTGTTTACTTTTTCAGGGAAAGCTATATCATGGCAGTCGAAGTTGCAGAAGTGTGTTGCACTATCTGCAACTGAAGCTGAGTATACTGCGGCTACTGAAGCCGGCAAGGAGATGATATGGCTCAAGCGATTTCTTCAAGAGCTTGGTTTGCATCAGATAGAGTATATTGTCTATTGTGACAGCCAAGGTGCAATAGACTTGAGCAAGAACTCCATGTACCATGCAAGGACAAAACACATTCACGCCAGATATCATTGGATTTGTGAGGAAGTGGAGAGTGAATCATTTCACGTCAAAAAGATCCACACAAGTGAAAATCCTGTAGATATGCTAACCAAGACGATACCGAAAGACAAGTTCGAGTTATGCAAAGAACTTGTGGGTATGAGCTCTCTTTAAAGAATATGAAGATACCTCATTCCAGTGAATGGGACTGGAGGGGGAGATTTGTGAGGTCCAACCCTACTATTCCATCATTGACTTCAACAATTGATGTATGCAATGGTCAATGGTTGGCAAATTGCAATAGCAGCAAATGTTGAAATACACAACATTTACAAACTTTTGGTGGCACAACTTTGACATACTATGTATGGTGTTGAAATTTGCAGTTGCAAATTTTTTCTATAAAAAGAGCTTATTAGCTCATTTGTAAGACACTAATTCACAAAGAAAGAAAAATATAGAGAGCTGTGAGGTTTTCATAGACTATACAAGAAAATAGTCTGTGAAGAAAAATAGAGTGTGAACGATATTTTTAGTAAGGTGGAAAATCAAAAGAGTGTTATTCTTTTTGAGTGTGTAGTAGTCACTTTGAGTATTGTATTCGTGACTACACGGTGTAAAATTCCTTACTATATTGATATCAGTTGCTCATCTTAGCCCATGGGTTTTCCCTTATTTAAAAGGGTTTCCACGTAAAATTCTTGGTGTCACTATTTTTCTATTTTATTTCTATCATTTGACCATATATATTTTTGTGTTAGTCCGTGTTTTTCTAACAGGTTGCTGGTAAGCCAATAGTTGTTGATAAAGCCACTCAAGATAAGTCGAGACCTAGCATGGCTAGAGTTAAAGTCGAACTTGATTTACTAGCAAATTTGCCACATCAAATGAGAATTCAATATGTCGACGAGAAAACAAAAAAAAGTGTGGAGCAATTTCAGATGTTTGTGTATGATAATCTGCCATTTTATTGCAACTATTGTAAGCACCACGGCCATAACGAAAGTGAATGTCGACTATTATTGGGAAATAATGCAGCAAGAAACCAAGAAGAAGCATCGAAAGTAGACTCTGAGATTAAAAAATATCATGGTGATGCTCAGAAATATTAGATGAAAAGAGGGCTGGAAATAAATCCCTCGTGGTTGATAAAAATGGTGTCCACGATCAGGTAGTTGAGGCACGAAATTTGGAGTGTCAAATTAAAGAGCATTCTGGACAGCTCTTAGGCAGAGCAATTGCGCACGAATCGACTTCAGGGGATCAAAGTTTAACCACTAGAAAACTTTGGTCCTAGAGTCGCAAGTTGATTTTGGGCAGCAATTAAATAGCAACATTGTTGATGATGCGAGACTTGGCAGTATAGATACCGGAGAAAAAAACATTAATAACAAAAGTGGAAAAAATGGTTTTCTGCAGATTGATTCTAATATTGTTCATGATGTCCATTCATCAGGGATTAAAGTTGGAGCTATTGAAACATTAGAGAAAAATTTGAATGAAAATCAACTTTGTTTGACTACAAATCCCACTCTAGTTCACATTAATGATGAGGACCAAAATAATGTAGCTATAATCGCGGCGTTGACGATAGATGATGGACAACAACTAAATGGAACCAGAGATGACTAGTGCTTTTTGGAAAATCAGGACATCCTTTGGTAATTAACGCAACCGTTGAGTTGGCATTAGATCCCATGAGTGCGAAGGTAGTGGCAGATGGAGTGAAACATGATGCTCCGGGTGTTGAAAGTGTTGAATGCTTGGTTGACAACATGTCGCAGCAGGTCAACAATGCCAATAAATTTTTTGAAAGTGATGACGGAACTAATTCAATCGCCTTGATGAATGCCAAGAGTACAGGTAAATGAGTGGAACTGGTACATAAATCTAATTGGGTTGTGGTGACGAAGAAAAAATCTCCAAGTATTGGAATTGGTTTGCCTATTCGTAACACAGTGCAACCGGTTGTAGATAGTCAAACTATGAATTTAGGTGCTCGAGAAATTGTTCCAAAGGAGGTCTCGTGTTTTAACACTTTTGATGCTCTTACGAATAATATTGTGCATGAGATCAATTCATCTCAAGTTAACTCTACAAATGAATTAGTTATTTCTAAGGAACAACAGGGTGCGACAAGTACTCCGAGGTGGGGAGATTTAACACATGAAGAGGAAGAACAAGTAAATTCCACTCCTACGCAAAAGAAATTGAGCCCAACAGCTCCTGCTTTTGTGCCTAGTGGTGCCAAGTTAGTAACTCCCCGACAAGGTTTGTCATCATCAACAAATGATGTTGCAATCTTAATTGATCATTTGGTGAGTTCTAATATTAAAAAATTGGCTTCTCTTACACCTATTAATACTAACAAACAACTACAATTTGGTTGTATAGTACTTTGTCCCCAAATAAATTTGCTAATCTAGATGATGAGGACATCTATGAGGAAGGTGGGGAAGAGGAAGAGGAAATGTTGGCTTATTGTTTTGCAATTGCAGCTAGGAATGCTGATATTTCTCCTAGGCATCAACACAACAAAAAAACGAAGCATGGAAGAAAGCATAGTTGAGATGGTAAAGTAACTGAGGAGTTAGTTCCAACGCACCTACCGATGCGACTGGTGAAACAAAATCATATGATAGTGTCAACAATTTTAACAAGATCCAATAAAGCCAAGAAGTGATGAACTACCAAGTGTTATTGGACAGATTTGAAGAAGAAGACAAGAGAAACATACTTCAAGTTCCTTTAGAAGGCCAATCCATCTTTTTTAGTTCATACATTTGTAAAAGAAAGTTTGAGGTTGATAACTAAACTTTCTCCTTGGCTTTTATGATTTTTTATTACTTAAGAATCCTCACTTGTAGTATCATCATAGAGTGTATTATAAACTTTATGATGATCATAGAATATCTAGTTCTCTCTAGCTCGTATTTTCTTCATGATTGTTAATTAGTAGAGGATAGGTATCTCATTAGGATTGGTAAGGTAAGGCCTAGCCTCCCTTGCTTGTACTTAATCCTATTGAGAATTTTTTATGTTTATTATTAATAAAAAGCCACTTGACCACTGTCTAGTGGTATAAATTTGCTAAAAAAAAATAAAAATTAAATGTGAAATTACACTTGGCAGCGCGAGCTGTTCACTGCTTATCAATAATTTAGTTCTTTATACCATGTCAATACTTAGAATGATATTTATTTCATTTTAAAAAGTTTTTAGGAAGGTAATAGAATTTCGTAAAAATAGAGCTTATCACTGAAAATTCAATCATATATTAAGGTGTGGTGTACAACTCTAAGGGGTCATATGTCAAGATAGAGTTTATCGCGTGTAGTCCGTTGAACCTTTGAAGTTCTACAACTCTGAGGTATGTTGTCATTCTGTTTCTTGGATTGAATTTTTGTTACTCACATCTAATAGCACTTCAACTTTTGATTTGTTATATTCTTTTTCCCTTGTCTCTAGATTTGCCAAGAGGGTGATCGAAACCAAAGGAAAATGATGGGCACATTTTGAAGGAGTGCTTAGTTAGTTGTACTACGCCCTATAGTTATTGCAGTTTTTTAAAAAAATTAAAGACAATGTTTTTAGGTTATTTGAGCCAAATGAAGTTGAATGATGGAATATAATTTCCTTTGTGCTGGATAAAGTTTTCATCTTGATTTAATATTTTAGTTTGTTTATCTTGATGATTTTCATTAGTTTCCGTCACTTTACATTAGAGAGAGTTCTTAATGCATATAATAGCTCAAAATCCTGATATTAAATCCACACCAAAAACTAGATAGCAAGTGTATTTTTGATGGCCAGAAGTAGTAGATGGAGAGTAAAACGAAGCTATTTCCAATAGTTTGAGAGCAATTTTGGTTGGTTTTGGCCATGTTGGACTATTATGTCAGCGATCTAAATAACTGATCATGTGGACATATGTTAAGTTCGTGGTCCAAAAAATAGTCAGACGAAAGGTAAATGTCGAATTAATTTGTATGGTGTTTGGTAAAAAAATGATGACAGATTTGGTCATTTTTAAGAAATTTAGCTTTCCAAACATGAATAGATCTGTATTAGCTAACAATAGGGTTCAAAATCTCAGTAGCAACATATTACAATTTACACAAGTTATTATTGTTGTTGTCTTCTTGTCTTAATGGCTACTAACATTTGCACCACTTCCTTCATCTCTGGCCTATTTTGTGGCTTTACATCCCAACATTTCTTCATTATATCTGACAATGCTCTTGGACAACATTTTGGTATCTCAGGCCTTCGATCCTGAAATTTACATACAAAACAGCTCCTTATTTAGTACATCAAATTTGACAATTTAATAATCAAAAGGGAGTTATAAGTAATTAGTAAAGTACCTTGTAAATTTGATGTGAGATTTTACTATGAGAAATGTGTTCAGGGTATGGATCTAAACAAGTATACATTTCCCACAAGCAAATTGCAAAGCTGTAGACATCACATTTATGATCATATGACGAATCACTCAAAACCTCAGGAGCCATATAACCCATAGTTCCACTTGTTCCAACCATAGAATAAAACTTACTAGAGATTCCGAAATCAATTATCTTCACTCTTCCAGTTTTGTCAACTAGTAAATTTTCAGTCTTCACATCTCTATGAGCAATCTTGTTGGAATGAATGTAACTCAACCCTTTAGCAACATCCAATGCAAGTTGTATAGTTGTATCCAAAGGCAATTTCTTCTTCAATATTGTATGTTTGGAAAGATAGGATTGAAGAGTACCTCCACCAACATATTCCACAACTATGCAACAATATCCATTTATTCCTAGTACTTTTGCACCTTTTTGACATTTAATTTTAATCTTTGACATATTCTTCTTCTTTATAGCTCCAATGAACTGCACAAAATTAATATATTTCAGCTAATTTGCAAATAATTAAACAAATAAGATAAAAAGAGAAATTAATTAAGTAGGTATACTACCTCAGCAATATTGGAGTGTTGAAGATTGCACCAAATAGAAACTTCTTGCATGAATACCTCTTCCATCAATTGCTTTTTTTCTATTGAATTCTTCTTTCCATCTCTCAAATCAAATACTTTAACTGAAATTCATCATGTGTATTAATTAAAAATTACCAAAATTTTGATAAATACATATTACTTTTTGAACCTGTAATACGAAAAATATAATGATAATATGGTAAAATTACAATATTCAAGAAACATAATCACTAATATAACAAACTATAGTAATTCTAACAACAATATTCAAGAAACGTAACACTAATATAGTTTTACTATAATTATTCTAACAACAATATTCAAGAAAAGTTACCCTCATATATATAGTTTTCAAGAAACGTAGCCCTAATATATGTAGTTTTACTATAATCATTGTAACAACAATATTCAAGAAACATAACCCTAATATAGTTTTCAAGAAACGTAACCCTAATATATATAGTTTTACTATATTCATTCTAATATACAATAATATTCAAGATTTACTATAGTCACTCTAACAATAATATTAAAAAAAAACTTAACTATAATGTACAAAACTATATTCAGTTTAACAACAATATTCAAGAAACGCGTAAAAAAACAAATTAGGAAGTATATGTATAAACATTAATAAAAAATTAGTAATTAATTATACCTGCGACTTGTTTGTCGTTGTAAAGGCCTGTATAAACTGCCCCAAAACCTCCAAAGCCAATTAAGTTTTCGACAGTAAGTTTTGAAGCATCAAGTTCCCATTCTTGTTTCTTCATGTTAGTAGCTTCCACACACCTAATTTTATTCATTATAGTATTAATTACTTTTTCAAACAAATTTTAGTATTGATTGTTGGGTTCGGCGGAAGGGACGTATATATAGTATTACTATAATTTATTTCCTATTAGGAAAGGAATTATTAATTACTATAAAAGCTTTTGTTGAATTCAAATTATGATAGGATTAGTTAGTTGTATTCAAATTATGATAATTAGTTAGTTGTGATAAGTTATCGGTTATAATAAGATATGTTATGTTAAGATTATTTTTTATTAAGTGTTTGGTTTGTTGTATTTAAAATAATAAATTTTAAGAACAATTTATTTGTGTATAAAAATACTTTTTTTTTTTGGATAACAAGTCATTAAAAATTCAAAATCGATGGAACTCATTTAAAGAGCCATCAACGATTAAAACATTCAACAGCTTAATAAAGAAACGAAACCAATATTAACTAACATAGCAAAAACATAAAAGTACCCAATATAATACAATAGTTTATAGTAAGAATAAAACTAGCACTGATCATACTTAATCGACCTCCTCAATCTTGGGGCCTGCACCGGTAGAGCCAGCTGGAGGAGCATCATCGCCATCCATAGGTGCACCTGCCTCGCCATCCGTGTATAAAAAGAGTTTAAAGGGATATTTTTATTTATTCATTTTATTTCGGAATAAGTTCTTTGGGACTATTATACCACTCAAGAGAAGGAATAACATATTTCGAACTTGCCAACTAAACAACAAATTAAGTGGCACTATAAGTTAATCTCAAGACTAATTTGATATGAGGGGTGTTCTTTTTTATTTTATTTTTATAATAAAATAAAAATAAATAATTTTATATGAGGGCTCGTCTTCGAAAGGACGAAAACTGCATCTTATCCATTATAAGGGGGCCAATAGCCTCCTTAGGAAGGTCTTCTTATGTAGGAAAACTTTATCTTCTGGAAGCTAGGGTGGTGGCATGCTTCGCAAGAGCATCTGAGACTCCATTACTTTCTCTGTAGCAATGACTAATTGTGACATTCTTTTGATGCATTTTGTGTTGAATATCATCGATTATATTCTGCAGTCTCCAAGAGGGTCTGGTCACCCCTTTGATCATGTTGTTAACGATCATTGAGTCTACTTTCATATCAATGTTCTTGATATTTTTGTCACAACATCATGTAATTCCTATTATGGCAGCATAGGCTTCGCTAAAGTTGTTAGTGTAGAAATGAGTCGGATACGCAAATGCCATGACTAAGTCCCATTTTATTTCTAACAATTCCGCCAGCCCCCACCTTGTTTTGATCTTTCATGTAGCTACCATCAGTGTTCAATTTCCAACTATCATCACTAGGTTTGTGTCAACAAACCATCAAGCTGTTGATAGTAATTTTGTAATTTTCAGCTATATGACACGCTTGCTTCCGGTCCCAATGTTGGTCCATCCTACTTAACTTTTTTTGCATCGATTCTTTGACCTGAAAGAGAATTTCGTGGCAAATGTTATTTGTGCTGACCTACTTAAGCTCAAATCTCGTAGTGCAACTTGCTTTCCAGATTTCCCAACATATAATGATGGGAGTAATAAGGAGTGAAAACCTATGTACAACATTTTTGGGTGGTAAGGACCACCATTGATCTAGCATGTTCTCCATGTTTCGACTGGTCAGTTGCAGCCTGAGAGGAGAAATGATTTGATGCCAAACTCTTTTTTTCTAGATCACTAGCTATAAAAATATAATTAATGGTCTCTTGCTTGGTTTCCCCTCAACATGGGCAATTAAATCCCAAATTAGTTTGAAATCTAAGAGTCAAGGCATCAATAGGAATTGTTGTACACAAATAAATCACTTTAAATGAATTTAACGTGCAGGGTTGGAAACATTTCAGGGAGAAAAGGGCATATCGGATAATAGAAGATGCGAATGAAGTGCTAAGAGTGGTTCAAATTGTGCTGCTATGTACTCAAGAGTCACCTATTATGCGTCCAAATATTTCAACAATTATTAAACTACTTACACAAGAAAACTTATATAGAAGTGCCTGTTCCTTCAAAGCCTCCTTTCATTGATATGGTTCCGAACAACATGGTTCTAGTCATCATCATCACCCCTTTCATCATGAAGAATTCTTCAGAGCTCCGTTCAGACAATTTTGGAGATTATTATGAAGCCATCTGCCTGTAAAACTTTGTTAAATGTAAAAGGTTCAAGCAAGGGATGCGGATAGAAAATACTAAAAGATCACCATGAATATTCCCACAAAATTGAGTGGAGTTCACGTACATTCAATCTGGCAGGCAGGTCTTGTCTAGTGCAACTTACAATTCAAGTTTAGAAACTTGAAATTTACACAAGTCATCTATTTTCTTGATTTGATACTATAAACATCACAAACTAAAAATGTAAAAACTACAAAGTTATGTATACATAAAAGGTTTGGGCAGAAGGAGGGGAGGGGGGGGGCAGTTACATATCCAGGACCCTTGACACAAATAGACGCGTCAGAAGTTCCATATAAATTACTGGAGTACAAAGGAAATAACCGACGGGGAGAGATTTTCCACTACTCTCCTCTGGATATATTATAATGAATAATGCGCACAGATGGCATAATGGCATAATGGGTGTCTAAGGTTCCAGCTTCAGTGAAACCACTCTACACTGCCAGTTACGCTTGGCTGTCTTCTTAAACACTACGGAGATACAAGACGGGGTCCACCATGGTTGCCGGACTCTTTGATGTCCCTTCAAGCAAGCCACTGAAGACATGAATTGAGTCAATATAGATAACATGAACTATAGGATATTAGGAAATAGTAAAAGAATAGCAGTAACTTCATTCCTAAATAGAAACAGCAGATTCACTGAAGTATCTCAATAGCTTTCCGTCATAATGGCTGCCCGGTGCACTAATCCCCTGCAATGCTTGGAGTCCGGGGAAGGGCCAAACCACAACAATCTATTGTACACAGCCTTACCCAGCATTTCTGCAAGGTTGTTTCCACATCTCGAACCCGTGACCTCCTGGTCACATGGCAGCAACTTTACCAACTATCTCAAAAAAAGATGTATCTCACTAGCAACAATTTACAAATCTGTTTAGATTTACTAAGGTAGAGAGTTATAGAGAATGTCAATAGTGCTTGACGTTCCGATTAAGACTAGCTCACAAAATATGTCTGCAAAATCCAAGAAATTCAAAACAAAAAAACATATAAGTAACTAGGTAGAGGCAGCGTGATGGAGGCTATTACAAATTACAACCATAATTTAGGCTATTACAAATTACAACCATAATCAAATGGATAGAGGTCAGAGCATACAGGATTATAAGAATTTAGGCTATTACAAATTACAACCATCCCACTTAAGAATATCTTGCTCCATCTTGCACCCAAGGGTGTGGCCTAAAGGACAATGAAATGGGTGATAACCATGAGGTCCTGGGTTCAAGAGACAAAACCACTAGGNAGAGCAGTAACAGAATGTCAGTCATTGTTGCATTCCCTCGTGGACGTATTTTATTCCTCAACCTCGTATTTTTTCGTCTCCCTCAAGTAAGTAACACCATAATCAAATGGATAGAGGTCAGAACACACAGGATTATAAGAATTTAGGCTATTACAAATTACAACTATCCCACTTAAGAATATCATGCTCCATCTTGCACCTAAGGGTGTTGCCTAAAGGACAATGAAATGGGTGATAACCATGAGGTCTCGGGTTCAAGAGACAAAACCACTAGGTGATTTCTTGTCTGTACACACTATAGATAAATTGTTATCCTATGCAATGGTAGGACAGAAAGGCATATATGTCTGTCGTAGCTCTACTTCAGATGTGATTACTTGCTGATGGCAATTTTCAAGATTCAAAAATACATATAAACAGTAATTGTATGTTTTCTACCTTACTCCTCTCAACTTATTGTGTCCATCTAACCCTGCACAATGCCTAATCCTCAAAAATCAACACGTCATCTAAAGCTCATGGATGACCAAGCACTACCAAATATAGTAACTGCATAGCAAACCAGCTATATAGTTGTCCAGAAGAGACACAAAGTCATCTTAAAAGTACCAGTTTCAAAACAAAAAAAGTGACACAGAGTGATCTAAAAGTGTTTAAACGCTTATAGGAGGAGTCAACAAAATAAACAATCAATTTTTTACTTCTACTTTTGAATGAAAATATTCTCAAGTATGACACCTTGCAAAAGACAAGAAAGTTTGTCGAGCATTCTTTGCTAAACAAAAGGAAACAAAAGAAGAAGGGCGAAAGAAAAAACCTTTTCTACGGATAAAAGCGCACACATGCAGAGCAGATAGACTTCGGTATTGCTTTCAAGACCAAAGGCAAAGATATGATTGTTTGAAGGACCCAACAATAGATCATGAGTTCAGACCACAGAACTGCTGACAGACAGTTTGACTCCAAGGAAAGTGGAAAGGGAGCCAAAAAGGGAGTGCTAAGCTTGTGCATGAACAACGCTTAGCCCCCACCATCCACCCACCCCAAAACTAGAGGGAAAAAAAAGAAAGGAGAAAAAAACTCATTTTATGATTTAGTTAGTCTTTCGGGAGAAAACTCATCACTTCGTCTCTCCAATATGGCCCTCTTATGTCAAATTCTGTGTAAGTGTTCTTTTCAATTTCTTCATCATAACCACGAATTTTTGTCTCTTCCTCCCTCTATTAGAACTAATTGATCAATACTAAGTTTCTTGGTCTTATTCTGGTGCAACTGTCAGATGGATTTGCTACGAAAAGTTGTGACACAAACATTGAAGTAGCATGTAGGATACCAAATTCGCCACCACAACAACAACATAAATATGGAACACGCCATTTACTAAAAGTCAGGTAAAAGGCTATGGTAAAGATGCCTTAAAGTGAAACTAACTCAAACTTCCCACACCTCGGAGATGCTAAGAATTCCCAATGAAATAGCAGTGTTTGTAAGATATTTCCTTTTTTCTAGAGAACGAATTCCAATGGATGGAACTTGCACTTTTGTCAAGTCGCACCAGTGAAGGCATTTTTTTCACTCAAGAAGGAAATGCCAAAAAACTCTCAACAAGTTTGGGCGGAAGCAAAGTAAATAGTGTGCTACTCTTGAGACAAACACAAGGTTAAGGAATGACGAAGGCTCACTTCTTGCAGATCCCAAACCTTTTCAAGCTCTTGTTGGAAGTCCTCTACATTTGACTATTACAAGACTAGATATTAGCTTCTCTGTTAGGATATGACAACAGATTCACACAATCACTAAAAAAGCCTCACCTGGAAGCTGCAAAGAGGATTCAAACTATATTTTACTCTTGGCGGAACAGGTATTTCTTGGTGCAACAAAAAGCAAGACTCAATTTATTTATCAATTACGGAGGTGGCATATAAAACATCAATTGTTACAGCTCAAGAATCAAGAATGTGTAATGGCTCCAAAGACTTCCCGGAGACCAGCATTTATATGTATCAAAGCAAAGGAATATTTTGGAGACAATCAAAGTGTCATAAAGCTTGCAAATAATCCCATATTCCTTACAAGAAATAAGCATTGAGGTGGAACATAATTTCATCCAACAAAAATTCTTGATGGAACTATAAATACTTTAGAAGTGTGATGTCAGGAAAATATTAATGATATGTTCACCAAGTTACTTCGTTTGGGTTCTTCATCGTCAAGCTTGGAGTAATTTCCAAAAAATCACTTTAAGGCGGAGTGTAAAAAAATTGAAGTAGATCTTTTGGAATATCATGGATTTTTTAATAAAGTTTCTAGAATGACCTAGGGTAATATCTTGAAGAAATATCTACATCTTCTAGAATCTTGCAAGAAGATAAGGTTAAGTAGATCTTCTTGTAGATATATCTAGATATAGAACCATCCCTAGACAAGTGTAGGAGTGGTTTTGTGCTTTTGTAACTAAACCAATTTCCCAAAAGCTTTCTAGCATAACCATAATTTTCTATCTAAAATCATCCTTCTCTTTCAAAGTGGCCTCTTTAGTTGAGTCCTCCAACCTTAATTATCGATCTTGGGCTAGTAGAAAGTCTCTAATTTATTTCATGTTATTGTCTGCATGTTAAGGATAGAAAAAGTCTTTCTTGGCGAGCTTGAACCATCTTGGAATTGAGAATGTGTCAACTCTCTAGAGCAACTTTGTTTGTGCTTTCCTTTTAAATTCCTCTTATAGTGTCCAAAGCTTCACGACATAGATAGACTAATTAGGTATCCTATGGAATGATCACACAAGGGGGAAGACCAAAAGAGTGTGCCGGTATGAAGTTAACACTTTTATCAACATTTCACCATGAGCATGTCAAATTTTGCTTAATGTGGTTTTCTTGTTTAGACCTTTCTTTGTCCATTTTACAGAATAAAATTACTGAGCAATTCCAAATTCGAAGCAAAATCAGACCCTCAAACAAAAAATAAAGTACAGTACTTATCTTAGCCAACATGAGATTTTCTATGAAGACCCCAAAGAAAAACTTGGATAGAATAGTTGGATGTAATCCCAGCACCATCAGTTTCTATTTTGATGCCAAATTTTGTGATTTCTTCTGTTTTCAGGGAGATCATAATCAGCATGATCTAGAACCACATTTATTTGCTACATTTATCTTAATTACATATATAATCTGTTAAACCAGATACAACTACACACACTTAGTCTTTTCTTTCTTTTTTTGGGTGAGTGGTGACAGTGGTGTCCGAGTTAGATGTGCACACCTCTCGGTTATTCCACCAGCTAGCTGCTACCTCCTATCTGTCCAGGTATTGGAAACTATGTTCATCAAGATCTTTTGAGAATGGTCCCAATATTATAAATCAAACCAAAACTCTCTGTTCATCAAGGCTTAGACAGGTGGAAATAAATCACCCAATATTTTCCATACTTACTGGGATTATTTGAGTCTCCAAAAAGTGCACACTGTTCACACTTCTCAGCGGTTTCTAAAGACATTTCTCTTTCTATTACAGATAAGCCTAATGATAAGGGAAGGGAGTTTCAGAGTTGAAATAGGTACCTATTTAGTCACTGGTGCGGCACCAAATTATATAGAGCTGGTATTAGGATGACAAAAAAAGGTAAAACAATGGTGCTTCCCATCTGTAGTTTGATTGATCTGTAAGAAAACATTGTGAGTTTAATATATCCTTCTGAGGTTGAGCATTCAACCTGTGATGGTCTTGTCCATGCATTCCTATTTCCTCACATCACCTGACCATCCAACACTGTTCCCTATAACGGCATTGTGAATCCTCCAATAAATCTTCATCATCCCACGTTTCCACATGACTATAGGAACTTAATTTTGTTTTTTCTAAAGCAATCAAGTTTCAACTTTTTATACAACATGCCTAGTGACTAGTGTAATCCCACACATGGAGTTTGGAGAGGGTAAAGCTACGTAGACCTTACCTTACTTTACCCTTAACTCATGGAGATAGAGATATTGTTTCTGAAACACCCTTAGTTCAAGTGCTGCAAATCAAAATAGTTATGAAAAACAATACCCTATTAACTCTTGAAAGGAAAATGTAGGATATGTTTGGTATGAAGGAAAAGGAAAACATTTTCCGAAATTTTTTTTCCAATTTTCTCATGTTTGATTGGATAAATGTTTAGGAAAATATTTTCCAAATCAACTCATTTTTCTCAAATTCAATGAAAATGACTTCCCTTCAAAACTTGAGAAAAACATTTTCCAAAACTTTCCTTTAACTTCATATTACAATTTTTTTGTTGAACAAATAAATTTAAAGCTTATTTTAAAAAAATATTTTTCAACTTCAATTTAAAGTTGAAATTTAAAGTTTGTTTTATAAAATTTACTTTCAATTTCAAATTTTGTTTTTCACCCCCACCCCACCCCAGACCCCCCAGCCCACTAGCAGCCCCTCCCCCAAAAATAAATTAAAGTTTGTTTTTAAAAATATTTTCAATTTCAATTTTTTTATTTTTTCACCCCCCCGGGCAGCCCCACTACCACCCACCCTCCCCAAAATAAATTAAAGTTTGTCTTTAAAAAATATATTTCCAATTTCAATTTTTTATTTTTTCACCCCC